>NW_012142412.1:12206-43432 GCF_000956105.1 Propithecus coquereli
AGCTGGGCATGGTGGCGCATGCCTGTAGTCCCAGCTACTCGGGAGGCTGAGGCAGGAGGATCGCTTGAGCCCAGGAGTTTGAGGTTGCCGTGAGCTGGGCTGATGCCACTGCACTCTAGCCTGGGCAACAGAATGAGACTCTGTCTCAAAAAAAAATAAAATAAAATAAATAACCTTTTGCGGGTGCTAGTCCATGGCCTTATTCTATGTATAATGGAAACTTACGATAAACATCATCTGAGTGCAGGTGTTTACTGTTACAATTACCAGAACGTGTATTTACCCTTTAAAGCATTTTGCACGAGAGTTAAGTCAAGTTCGGTGGGGGCGTTCCAATGTGGCATTTATGGAGCACAGCTGCTTGTTCCTTATCTAGAAAATGGGGTGATAACAGGTCTAACCCAAAGGTTTGCTATGAGAATTAAATGAAGTACATAAACTACGTAGCACCGTGTCTGCCGTAGCAAGTGATTAATAATTATTAGCTATTAATCTGATGTTGAAGAAATACCATCAGCACTTCCTACTAGGAGTGTAAGAAAAGTCCTTATCAAAGCACCATTGTTTTTCCCACCTATGTGACAATGACTTTTGTAATAAGGGTATTTTTTAAAATTTCAAAATATTAGGGGGATACAAACATTTTGGTTACATAATTTGCTTTTGTACAAGTTGATTCAAAGTTGTAAGTGTGACATTACCCAGTGTGCATTGTACCCGTTAGGTGTAAATTTACCCACCTCCTCCACCGCACCCCGACGCACTTGATTTCCATTGAGTTTGACTGCCATATGTGCACATAGAGCATTTATGTATTCCTGTTAGAGGAGAGGACGGCCAGTGGTCGTCCGGCACAGTGCGGGATCAGTTCCCGTGGAGCTCAAGGTCTCCACTTTGGACCCTTAGCCACCAACGTAGGGAACGTCTTGGACTGAGTCACTCCGAAAGTCAGACGAGAGCTATTTTTATGCCAGAAAAGCAAAGCATGTTATGGGAATATCTTAGCAAAGGCAGAGACTTGCAGAGCGGATTATCTATGAAAAATGCCAAAGAATATTGCGGCGTATTTACGGGGGGAACGTATCACTCTGTCTGCTTAGACATGATCATATCTTCCAACACTTTGAAAACCACCAGAGTGTGTTGGGAGTCTCCAGTGGAAGCCAAGTCATCCCAACGTGTTTGTGGTTTCTTAGTCATTTCTAACTGGTATTCCTTCCCTACCCACATTTTCAACTTGGGGAGATGTACAGTTCAAGTCCGTCCGGTCAGATGCTGTTAATGCCTCCGAGGCCACCCAGATACTTCCCCGGGCCCTACCTAATCACTGGGGCCCTGTGTCCCCTACCTGCCTCTCCTACCATCTCCTGGTGAACTAAAAAATAAATTCCCGTGTCCAGCAAATTTGAGGATGTTAAATTCCATTAGACACCTCTGAGATCTAACTAGCAAACATAAATACAGTGAAGAAATAATTGTATTTTAAAAAATGAGATTGCTCACAAGGAGGGAAAGAATATAAAATAATATAATAAATACCACTGCCTGTTTGGCTCTAGACCTTTTTTTAAAAAATAAAAATAAACATCCTCAATTCTTTTTTAAGTTTGTAGACTATGAAGATCTCGTGGAACTGGCCCCAGGCAAATTTCAATTTGCTCCAGAGAACCGGAGACACCAGGTACGGTAAGCTTTACTTCCAGAGGGCAGCATAAAGGACAGAGATGATGCTTGGAGGAGTAAGAGAAGGACAAAGGTGCCTTTGCTAGATTTTCTCAACAGCTTTGATTTTTAGCAGAGAAGAGCCCAGTGGTTTTACAGCTGGGTGGAAGCAGGTAAGATAGAATCAGACCTCCACGCGGCTGTCCAGCAGCCTGCAAACCTCATCAGTCGCCTTAGTCCCTTAAGGAGTGTTTTCTTCAAAATTTAAGATTACAGAATGATTTTACTGCCTTAGAAGGAAGGATTTCCTACTAGGAGGAGGACTTTTCTTTTTCTTTTGGAGACAAGGTCTCACTCTGTTGCCCATGCTAGAGTGCAGTGGCGTCATCATAGCTCACTATAGCCTCAAACTCCTGGGCTCAAGTGATCCTCCTACCTCAGCCTCCATAGTAGCCGGGACTATAGGCACGAGCCACAACACCTGGCTAATTTTTCTATTTTTAGTGGAGACGGGGTCTCATTCTTCCTTAGGCTGGTCTTGAACTCCTGAGCTCAAGCAATCCTCCCGCCTCGGCCTCCCTGAGTGTTAGGATTGCAGGCGCGAGCCACTGCGCCCAGCCTCAGGAGGACTTTTCTTATTCCAGTAGTGACAGACACTTCTCGTGGCAGTTTCACACTCTCCTTCCTCCCGTCACTCTGTCTTGGAAAGTGGCTCAGACCTGGCCACACCGGAGGCTGCATCTAGCAGTGGCAGCATAGGTGGCCAAAATCCTCTTATTAGTGGGGCGAGTTCTCCGGCGAGAGCCCACATGCTGAGAAAGGAGTTACTTATGGAGGCAGAGAGTGCTGAGCTGACCAGTGACTTATTTTGTATGGGTATGAATTTTTGGCTTTCTTCTAAAAGTTCAAGTTTTTTTTTGTTTTTTTTTTTTGTTTGTAGAACAATGATATTAAAACCCAATAGGCAAGACCTCTCATGAGTATTTAGCCACAAGAAAGAAAAATTAGTCATTGAGTGTTCCATTCAAGAAGTCTAAACGAAGGCAACCAGTGATCTCACTATGTCGCACAGCACCAGAACCTCAGTTCACCCCAAACCAGGCTAGCTGAGCTTCTATCCAACACCTGCCTTATTATTTTACAATCCAGTAGACATTAAATGTTCACCCATCACTCTTGAGACGTTCGGTTTTCACAGGCAAGGAGATGACCTTTGTCCAGGCTCCCAGGACCGTCATTTGGTGGATAATCCCCTAACGTGGTGGTTAGGAGCACAGAATTTTCCAGGTGCCACTCACCATGGTTGGTTCCAGGGCTACACCATGGAGGAAACACACCAAAGTCCCCACTCTCATGTAGCTTAGTCTGAAGGAGGCAGCAGACCTTACTTAATCAAATTATCCCTCAAATAGAACAGATAATTATTAATATCAAGCAAAGCGAGAGCTCTGAAGGAAGAAATATGCTGCTATGAAAACACTTAATGAAGGAAGCTGACCTGGTCTGGGGGGGCCAGAGGAGCAGGGATCTGAAGTGTGAGTAGGAGTTCGCTATGTGTGGGAGTAGGGGACAGAGAGGGCCTGGCAGGAGGAGTATCACACACAGTGGGAACAGCATATCCAGAGCCCCAGGATAGAATGGAACATCAGGATCGGCATTCAATTGAATAAAACATAAACCAGACAAATAGAGTAACGGGGCTGTATGCTACCCAATATGCATGTGGCTGAATGTTTTTATTTAAAAATATTGGTTTTAGCATTATATCAAAGGCTGACGTATGTGCAATCATAAATGGTTGGGAAACTTGTTCAGAGAAACTCACCCGTGGGAAAATCGTTTTTAAGAGTATTTGATAGCTCCGTCTCAGCTCCAGTGAACGAATGATAGCTAGTATTGCAGAAAAAGAAATTTTTTTGACTGGGAAAATGGTTTTTGCCCTGGAGGTCAGAAGTAACATCCAGCTGAGGAATGATTGTCTAACTCTCTTTCACAGAGAAGCCTTTCCGGAGAATCGGGAGAAACGGTACGTTTACTTTGATTTTGATTTTGTTACAAATTGATGCCAGAATGATTTTCTTGTTAACTATTACCTAGAAATCAATCCAGCTGTCTCCTTTGTCTTCATCACTGTTTGCCTGACTTGCAAAATACCCCCTTGCCCAATTCTGTTTGGAGGTGTTTTCTGAAATTCAGCGTTGACACGTACAGTATTTTCAAACAGGAGAGAGGCCACCAAGAGCTGAGATACCCTCTCTATATATTTCCTCGGGTTTTATCAACAGCATAGGTTTCATCCTCCATATGCATTATTTATTCCAACTTAACTGTTTTGATTTAAAATATGGCACCTGACAGCCTTGGAGGATGAACGAGCGGCTGTGGGAAGGAACTCTTAGACATAAAATGCCCCGGTTCCCTGAGATGTTCAAAGTAGACCCTCCTGTGGCAAGAAAACAGCCCAAGGAAGCGGTTTATGTCGTGCTTCCTGCTCTGAACGGACAGAAACTGCCAGAAAGGCACACTTACCTGGAAGGAAAGACAAGCAAATGAGCCTGGATTTTATCTTAGCTTGAGGCAAACTGCATGTTGATTAACTGTAAGGTTTAATCTTGGGCCACAAAGTTTGCGGACTGACACCTAGTATTGAAAAAAGCAAATCCTTTTGGAGAAAAAAGCAAAATCTAATGGGTCACATAATTGCCATAGACCTGAAGAAGCTTGCGGCCACCTCCTAAAAGATGTGGGTTTTTAGAGCCTTGCCTTTGATCAAACTGACGTCCTGTGATTCTTTTACACTGGGGCTGCTTTAGATCGGCAGAGATAAGGAAAGATAGTCCAGAGAGTTGGACCAAAAATTGCATCAAAATGCCCTCTCTGTGATAAACGCTTGTTACCCACACCCATCGGTGCTCTCATGGCTTGTTTTAATTGGGGGGATGAGGAAAAGACCGAAGATGAAATTGTAATAGATGAGACTGAAGAGAGTAGGCAGCTGTGGGGGTTTGGGGGGGGCCACGTGTGCGTTTGCACCCACAGCAGCCCAGCTGCTCCTCACTCTGAAGATACAGCCAGGGTCCCCTTCCAACCCCAACATCCTGTATCCTCTCCCCAGCTGTGGCCCTATATTGAGAGTTATTTCCTCAATCCAATCTTGCTCCCCGCATCCTTTTTCTACTTATATTCTAATTTTTTAAACATCATTATTAATAGACTCCTTAATCTAAAAAGGCATCTCAGGGTATCTCGAAACAAAGGCAGACTTCTGCCTGTGGCATAATCCAAGAAGTTAAGAGAATGCTTAATAACACCTGAGTTATAACTTACCAATGCCCCAGAACTGTGCGTGACAAGTGAAATGGACCGCTGTTAATTTAACCTCAATGCATGGAGAAGTTCCATGTGATTTTGCTGTCGGTACAGTTGTGCTTTCTTGCCGATTTCAGGACGAGGTCGATCAAGTAACTCTTTATAGCTATAAAGTCCAGTCCACTATCACCTCTCGTTCGGCCACCACCGTCATTCAGAGCAAAGTGGTGAACAACTCCCCCCAGCCTCAGAACGTCGTGTTTGATGTCCAGATTCCCAAAGGAGCCTTCATTACCAACTTCTCCATGTGAGTAACTCCTATGTAGAACCAGAAATTGCGTATGCTCTGCTCACAGAATCAAAAGCCCTCACGGTTAGAAGGGACCTTCGTGGTCACCTGTTCCAATGGTTCTCACCTCCAGAGCTGTGCACTTGCTGGGTGGTGGGTCACTGGGGGTGGGGTCCAATCATTTGTTCCTGTCCAAATTATCAGAATTGGCGAAGGATTTGCTTTTTGTTTCTAATAAGTTAAAGCAAACTTAAGGCTATCTCTATGGTGATGACCTCCCACTTATTTGCATTTTAATGTGCTTTCTCGTGGGGAAAAAATAGATGGCGTTGTTCTAGCTTACAGGAAACCGCATACAAGGGTGTGCAGCAGGTCAGTATCATCTGCCATATGTTTCTCCAAGGAAAAAAAAAGTTGAGAAGCACTGATTAAATCCAATCACTACCCAGCGCTAGAATTGGTCTGTTACACCACTGCCAGGTGGGTTATCCTGGCTTGACTTGACGATTTCCTTAACGATAAACTCATTCCTTCACAAGACAACGGGTGACAACTCTGTTAGAATTATTTCTTATACTTCATTTAAATATTTCCCATTTTCTACCCAGTGACTCTAGTTCTACTCACACGGAATATAAAAAAAAATCTCTATAAAATACATACTGAAGTTCTCGTGAAGGAAATGATGTGTCATCTGAGTTTAGATTCAAAATAGTTAAGGTGGGAAGCATGGGAGTTTAGTCAGATGAAGTTTGGCCAAGTATTGACGATGGTGTTGCTCAGTGATGGTTTCATGGAGGTGTCTTCTATGATTCTATTTCAGTATGTTTGAAAATTTCCATATTAAACACATTTTTTACCTGCCCTAATACTTGTCACACGGTTAAGGCCAGTAACCTTGCCCACTTGGACGCTTTGTGTACCAAGGCTAAATGCTCCCTCCTCCTCCACGTGACTAGAATGGTTTTCTGTGCCCTGAGTATCCTGGTGGCCACTGCAGGGTGGGCTCCAGTTGGTCCATGTCCCTCCTGGGCTGGCCGGAACAGAGCGCAGTCCCCTGCATACAGCCTGCCTGTTTTAGAGTAAGACATTAGGTTGAGTTACTGCTCATCTGCTTTTGTCCTTCCTTTACCAAGGTAATCAATGATAATTGTGAACAAACAAAATAAAGGGAACTGCAGAGCCACATTAATTATATTTTCTAAACAAAACGAAGTAGGTAGAAAAAGCATTATGTGACTTTGATTGATATCCTTTGAATTGGCTTAAAAATTGATCACTTTTTGGTCAGGCTTTTCTAAAAAGTAAAGGGAGAAGGAAACGCTTTTCTATAATTGAATTATATGACGCCGTGTCCAGAAATGACATTTAAAACTATATTTAATAACTTCTGATTTTTAAACGACATGATCAGAACTTATTCTAGGGATCTCTTCTTTCTGTTTTCCTTCATTCCTTTCTTTCTTCAGCATGTCATTCCACAGAGCTGTGGTCCCCGACCCCTGGGCCGAGGACCATGGACCGTGAGCCACTGGTACTGGTCCGTGGCCTGTTAGGAACCAGGCCACACAGCAGGAGGTGAGCAGCGGGCGAGGGAGCGAAGTCTCATCTGTATTTACAGCCGCTCCCCATTGCTCGCATCACTGCCTGAGCCACGCCTCCCCCCACCCCACCCTGGTTCATGGAAAAACTGTCTTCCACGAAACCAGTCCCTTGTGCCAAACAGGTTGGGGGCCACTGCTATAGAAGATCTGAAGAGACAAGAGACAGAATAGTAAAACACACATTTATTTTGGTCCCCCTCTACACAGGGCCGAATTTATAAGACCAGAGAAGACAGCTATTTAATCATCAGTTTAAAATAAGCTGTGTATCTTTTATGGGCACTCAGCCTATTTATGAGGGAGGACCTAATTACCTGACCTAATTACCTCCCAAAGGCCCCACTCCTAATCCCATTATATTAGCGGGTAGCATTCCACAGACGGATTTTGGGGGAAACACAAACGTTTGGTCCATTGCATACTCCCAGGCTGTGCCAAATTCTTTACTCGCAGAAGAAGGTGCTGATGAACCAAATGTAATGAGATAATTAGTGATTTATCAGTCACCTCTCCTAGTCACATGGGTCACTCACACTGGATACCCAAAAAGAACAACGATCGATCTGAAGGTTAAATTTGAAAGTGAGGATAAAGTTTAAACACCAACAACAGAACGTGAGGGAAAGTTTTTCACAGTCAAATAAAGGGCGTCTTGTCTATGAGTTACTCTAATGTCTCTTCTTGTTTCTTACAGATGCAAAATGATAATTGCTCCCCGTTCATTACATCAAGCTTGCTGGGTTGTTTTTGTTGCTTTGCTAAGGCTACTACTCTGACCAACATGTTGCCTTCTGTCCTTTTCTAGGACTGTGGATGGCACGACCTTTAGGAGTTCCATTAAGGAGAAAACCGTGGGCAAAGCTCTATACTCACAGGCGAGAGCAAAAGGCAAGACGGCGGGCTTGGTGAGGTAAGGCCTGAACGAGCAGGACTTGCCCTCTCATCTCGATGGGGGCTCCTCTCTTGTCCCCTCACCCAGTGGCAAACCAGCTGCTTTCTCTTTAAAACCATTAATGCCTCAAAATCAATAATCACATTGGACTCAACACGTGCAGTGACCAAATAAGTTCTTACACTAGAAATACACATTCAATGTGATGAAATAATAGAATTCTTCTAAAATATATAGGGAGGCCAGGTGCAGTGGCTCATGCCTATAATCCCAGCACTTTTGGAGGCTTGAGGCGGGAGGATTGCTTAAGGCCATGAGTTCGAGACCAGCCTGGGCAACATAGCGAGACCTCGTCTTTACAGAAAATGTAAGAAAAATTAGCCGGCAGTGATGGCGCATGCCTGTAGTCCCAGCTACTTGGGAGGCTGAGGCAGGAGGATCGCTTGAGCCCAGGAGTTCGAAGCTGCAGTGAGCTGTGATCGCACCACTGCACTCCAGCCTGGGCGACAGAGTGAGACCCTGTCTCTAAAAAAATAGCAAAATAAAATTAAATATTAAAATTAAAAAATAAAGACTTTTGGAGTGAGTCTCCTCCAATGCAGCATAGGAAATGTGTGCTGTCCTGGGAGTCGTCTAATGTTGGGTGTGAGTCCTGGTCCTGGGATTGGCTGGCGGTGGGGTCTTGAGCAGGTTCCTCATCCTCTATGAGCCTCGCTTATTATCGTCTGAAAGATCAGGGTGATGATATCTGTCCTGCAGAGCTGCGGTATCAGTGGTGACCTATGTCAAGTTCCTGGCCCAGAATAGGAACCAATCGCTAGTAGCTTTTTGCAGATGACACTCAAATCAGTAAGATGCTCTGGAAGCAGAAGATCAGGTAGGAGAGGAGACTGACGCTCTTGGTGGGATTACCTGGATCTAGACCTTGCACTTGTCTCCCGGGCATGGACCGTTCATTTCCGTGAACAACGGAGAGGCTGGATCACCCAGGAAAGTCTCCACGCCCTCCGCCTAGATCCTGGGTCTCGCAGCTCGGCCGTGCATGTGGTGACTTACGTTGGGGGCTCTCACCTTCAGGAGCGGGGCTCTGGATATGGAGAACTTCAAAACCGAAGTGAACGTCCTTCCCGGAGCAAAGGTGCAGTTTGAGCTCCAGTACCAGGAGGTGAAGTGGAGGAAGCTGGGATCCTACGAGCACAGGCTTTCTCTGCAGCCAGGACGGCTGGCCAAACACTTGGAGGTGAGCATGGATTTGGAGGGCGGACAGCGACCCGTCCTTTCATGGTCCCTATCCCCGATTTATGCTTTCTGTTTGTCATCACTGTTTGCGGTGTTCGATGCCACTCGACTCTGCAGGACAGTGTGGTGTACAGAAAAGACTATGGGCTTGGAGTCAACTACGTCCCGATGGATCTCAGCGTCAGCTCTGCCCATTATTAGCTATATTGCAGTAGTTTCCTAGGGCTGCCATAAGAAATTACCGCAAACCGCACAGAAGACAACAGAAATTTATCCTCTCGCAGAAGTCTGAAATCAAGGTGTCAGTAGAGCTACACTCCCCCTGGGAGCTCTAGAGGAGGGTCTGTTCCTTGCTGCTTCTGCTGTCTGGCAGCCACTGGCATCCCTTGACTTGCGACATGTCACTCCAATGTCTTCCTCCATGGTCACATCAGCTCCCGCTCTGAGCATCTCAGATCCCGCGCTGCCTCTCTCCTGTGAGAACACTTGTCATTGGATTTAGGGCCCACCAGCTAGTACAGGATGATCTCGTCTCGAGATCCTTAATTGCATCTGCAAAAAGCCTGTTCCAAATAAATTCACATTCACGGGTTCCAGAGATTTGATGTAGGCATATCTTTAGGGTATTGCCACATTCAACCCACAACACTAGTCTCCAGGGACAGGTTATCCTGAGTCTCCACTGTCTCATCCGTAAAAAAGATACTGTAACAGTGGCTCATGCCTGTAATCCCAGCTCTCGGGGAAGCCAAAGCAGGAGGACCGCTTGAGATCAGGACTTTGAGCCCAGCCTGGGCAACATAGCGAGATCCCTCCTCTACAAAAGGATGCTATAACATACTTTGTTCCTTAGTTCTAAGTGAGGTGAATTCATGGAACTAGATAGCAGATAATAGGTGCTCAATGAGTGTTAAGTTAGTTGTCTTCCCTGCCACCCCAACCACCATCGCTGCAGGGGAGCAATGCCTTTGGCATTCATTGCTGGCCATCCCTTGAACTCACTTGCACCGTCATCTTCCCGTCTTGATGTAAAATCTGAAATGCTCTTTTCTTTTCTCAAATCTTTGTGGCACCATATGAACATGTTGTGTAAGAAGCAGAGCGAAGCAACCCAGGGGCGTGCGCCAGCCAACCCGCCTGTCCGCCTGGCAGGTAGGAGAGTGAGGTAGACAGGTGGCGAATGGCCCATAGACACAGGAGACGAAAGGGGATGAATTAATCATGGTGAAGTTTTCATTCCCATTTGAAAAGCTGCATATCTGATAAGTAATGTCCTCCTTGTTTCCCCTGGCACCGTGAACACTCTTATAAATAAAAAGACTAGAATAGAATGAAGAAAGCGAATTAAGTCCCGGGGGAATGAGGCTGGAGACCATGAGCACTGAGTTGACAGAAGCGGGTTTAACCTCCTTGGTGAGATGACCCGCGCCCCGGGGAATCTATAAGAGAACTTCAGCAGTGACCATGGAACCGTGCTGGGAAAACCCGAAGACGAGAAAAGCGTCAGAGGACTTAATAGTAGTTTTCCTTCTTGCTTAAAGATCCTTCAGAGGCTTTGAATGCTTTGGGTACTTCTCTTTCCCACCCCCAGGTGGACGTGTGGATTATTGAACCTCAGGGAGTAAGATTTCTTCATGTCCCCGACACCTTTGAAGGCCATTTCGATGGAGTTCCAGTCATTTCCAAAGGACACCAGAAGGTACCGTGAGCCTTGCACATCTTCCACAGGGCATACAAGACAATGCTCCCAATCACACCATTCCCTTTAGACGCAAGACTGTCCCTGTCGGAGCCTCGTTTTCCCCGAGTCACCCACTTGACCAGCAGCTCAGAGGCAGCTTTCAAATAATATGCGGTAGATTTCCACTGACCGCAGCAAGAACAAGTCAGCTTAACTCCCTCTGCCTTCATGGCCGGTAACGACCAACTGGGACTCCTCTAAGGTCAAACTCCTCTAAGAACATTTCACAGACTCTTTCCAGAGCCTGTCATCATCCCTTCCACGGGGGATGGAGGAAACTCTTTGATCTCCTTTAAAAAGGCCTCAAACCAGGCAAACAGACAGCACTGCAGGCCGGCAGACGCTCCCCTCGAAAGCCCCGGCTGTGTCCCTCACATCAGGGACAAGCCTACGGTGCTGCCTGTGTGCAGCACGGCCACTGGGCAGCGCCTCTTCCCCTGCGTGCGCGAGAAGGAGCAGCCGTCGAGCTGTCACCGGGAGAGGGCTGGGGCAAGGCTCTGACACCACCATTCTTTCCAGGCGCACGTCTCCTTCAAGCCCACGGTGGAGCAGCAAAGAATATGCCCCAGCTGCCTGGAGACCGCGGTGGACGGGGAGCTGGTGGTGATGTATGACGTGAACAGGGAGGAGAAGGCTGGGGAGCTCGAGGTGAGTGCAGACAGATGCTAGCGCCACCGCCAAGCTGACACCACAGGGCTGCTGCTTGCTGAACAAACCCCCTGGCCTGTGGGTAGTTTCCAGCTGCCACGGCAAGTGTTTCTAGCTGCAGAGAACACACTGAAATTACATTCCTTTAATATGTTGCTAAGCATTATTTTTTATGTCATAAAAACTAAATAAGGCCGGGTGCGGTGGCTCACGCCTATAATCCTAGCACTCTGGGAGGCCAAGGCGGGAGGATCGCTTGAGGTTAGGAGTTTGAGACCAGCCTGAGCAAGAGCAAGACCCTATCTGTACAAAAAGTAGGAAAAATTAGCTGGGCATGGTGGTGTGCACCTGTAGTCCAAGCTACTTGGGAGGCTGAGGCAGGAGGATCGCTTGAGCCCAGGAGTCTGAGGTTGCTGTGAGCTGTGATGGATGCCACTGCACTCTAGCCAGGGTGACAGAATGAGACACTGTCTCAAAAAATAAAAATAAAAATAAATAAAAGGTCACTGGGTCTCATGCCCTTGTCCCAGAAGGGTACTTCTGGACCTCATAGGAAGAACAACAGGACGTTACAAACCAGGAACTTTGGATAGCCTCCCAAGGCCCTTTGCAGTGAGACAATCAAAGAAAACACAGAGGTTACGAGGTAAGAGGAAAGCACAGCCAAAGCCTAGAGAAGGTCCCAGAGTGAATTACAGTGGTGAATTCCAGGGTCAATGTTTATTGTGAGATTTCTTGAAAATTTTCCTTTCCCTTTTGTTCTATCTTAGACGTTCTGTCTCCATGTCCTTGTGCTAAGTAAGAACGCTTAGAACATACGTAAAAGCCTATGCGTCTCTCCAGGGGCAGAGGGTGGAGAAACGTCTTTGAGGCTGCAGCCAAGCGCCCTGCGGCTGGACACTGCGGTGTCCTGATAGAGCAAGCAGAGGACGGTGGAAGGAGAGCTGGGCGAGCCAGTCATTAGCGCCTCCAGCAGGGGACAGAGGGTGGTCGGTCAGGAGTCCACTGGGGTGGCCGCTCGGTAACTTCAAGAAAAATCCGAATTTCCTAAAGTGGCACGTAAAGGTCCTTCACAATCTGTCCTGCTCCTTCTGCACTTAATTTCTTGAACTCTTGAATTCTGCATCCCCATCTTGCTAGACCACTTATGAAGCCACTTATGCTGTCCTCTCTCCTGCGGGGCTGCACCGTCTGGAACCCTCCCCCATGTCCCCACTTCAGCCCCGACCTGGTCACCCTTAGGTCCCAGCGGAGATGCCGTAGGTGCCGTGTCCTTGGGGAAGCCTCCCCTGCCTGCATGAGGTGTCCCTTCGCTGGGCTCTGGGAGACGTTACTTTCCTATCACGGCGCTTAGCTCACTGCCCGCAGGTCCCCACCTGTCTTCTCCGAGGACTCCGCGTGGTCTGCCATTGGTCGCAGAGCACCTGGGACAGGCTGTCTGTAAAGACGGGTGACAAGGGTGGCGTGGAGTGGACGCTCTGTTGGGAAGGCGTGGACCCTCACGGGACAGGAACAGGGGAGCAGGCAGGGGAAGGGGAGACAGAGGTGCACCAAGCTCCCACCTCCTCACCTCTCCTCTCCGGGCCCCCATCTCCCGACCTTCTGAACATTGGTCAGAATTTGGCTCATAAACACCTTCTGTTTTTCAGGTATTCAATGGATATTTTGTCCACTTCTTTGCTCCTGAAAACCTGGACCCAATCCCCAAAAACATCCTCTTTGTTATCGATGTGAGCGGCTCTATGTGGGGCATTAAAATGAAACAGGTAAGTGCCCCTCGTTTGCAGTGGTATGCGGGGCTCTCCCTGGCTTCTCAGATCCCCTCCCGAAATGCAATCGTTCAATCTTCCCTCCCCTTTCAGGGCGGAAATTCAGGGACTGTGGCTACTGACGGAGGGTGCGAACTCCGCCCGGAGTTTTGAGATTATTGCTCGTTCACAGGACGTGCACCCCAATCTTCTAATCATTCCTCCCTCGTAAAATTCCCATCCTTCTCATCTCCCTCTTGCTGGCTTCCTCTTCCCTCTCTTCCTCTCTTTCCTGTTCTGCGTCCAAAATTTCCTTGAAAAACTGTCTCGCTGACCTCTTTGAAAATTTCATCTCCGCATCACCTCCTCTCACTCGGATCACTCATATCCCTTCAGTTCTTCTGCATGATGTTTTAGTTTAAGACCTTGCCATAGTTCACGTGCAACTTTTAAATCAACACGTGCATATCGTTTCTTATTATATCGTAATTCCTTGAGGGTGGCTATCCTTTCTCATGTTTTCCAGTTTGGAGCTCAGCATAGGCTTATTCCGTGACAAGTGGTATAGATGCCATTCTAAAGAACAAACAAGGCAATATCCATCCAACCAATTTGAGCAACCACCCATCATTCACTCAGCAACCATTTTTGTTTTTTGAGACAGGGTCTCATTCTGTCTCCCTGGCTAGAGTGCCATGGCGTCAGATCAGCTCACAGAAACTTCAAACTCCTAGGCTCAAGTAATCCTCCTGCCTCAGCCTCCCTAGTAGCTGGGACTATAGGTGTACACCACAACACCCAGCTAATACAAATACTGCCAGGTGGGATTTGATGGTTTTGAAGTTTGTGACCTTAAACTAAGAATAGTCAGGCCAGGCATGGTGGCTCACACCTGTAATCCCAGCACTTTGGGAGGCTCAGGCAGAAGAATCACTTGATGCCGGGAGTTTGAGGCTACAGTGAGCTGTGATCACACCACTGCACTCCAGCCTGGCCAACAGAGGGAGACCCTGTCTCAAAACAAAAAAAACAAAAAACTAATCAAATCGGTCATGCATAACAAAATAAGACAGTAAAAGTTTAAGTATCAAAAAGGTCATTTCAGTGGCTCACACCTGTAATCCCAGCACTTTGGGAGGCTGAGGGGGGAACTGCTTGAGGCCAGGACTTCAAGACCAGCCTGAGCAACATAGTGAGATATCTGTCTCTAGAAAAAAATAGAAAAATTAGCTGGGCATGGTGGTGCACACCTGTAGTCCTAGCTACTTGAGAGGCTGAGGCAGGAGGATCACTTGAGGCCAGGAGTTTGAGGTTTCAGTGAGCTGTGATGATGTCACTGCACTCTAGCTGGGACATAGAGTGAGACTCTGTCTCAAAAAAAAAAAAAAGAGTCAATAATAACACATTCAGAATAAGCGAAGGGTAGGTCTTTGTTGACTGAGGTGAGTTCAAGAGGTTTTCTAGAAGAAGTTTAGCTCGAGCCAGTACTTGAAAGATGACCAGGATCAATGACTGGTCTTCTTAGTTTCTCCTTAGGCTTAGATTTCATATAATGAGACCTTTCACTCTCTTTCGAAATAGACTGTGGAAGCGATGAAGACCATATTGGATGACCTCAGAGCAGAAGACCAATTCTCTGTGGTTGATTTCAACCAGAACGTTCGAACTTGGAGAAATGATTTAGTTTCAGCTACTAAAACACAGGTTGAAGATGCCAAGAGGTATATTGAGAAAATCCAGCCCAGTGGAGGTGAGTGGGTTTGGTCTAAAGCCCAGTGAGAAGCTTCGGTGATTCATGTAAGCACGTGCTGTCATGGTGGTCTTTGCAACAGTCTAGAGTGGGCTGCCTTAAATAATACCTTTGTTGGTAAAGGACGAATACTAAGTTTGTGGTGAAAGCACAACACAAAATCCAGCCCACACAGGTTTTTAACCATCCCCACTTTCCCTAGAAAAGGACTCAGGAAGTAACACTGTATGTCTTTACTACTTGCATTTCGTAAAATGTTAGTCTCCAGTGCATCTCAGCGAGGCTGATTTAGATACCTTAATTTGGTGTTTCACAAAATAGCAGACTGGTGCTTTGAAAGGCTTAATTCATCTCCAAGAGGATAGATGGTTTGCTTCAAAGTGAATATTTCACTACACCAGGGGATCACCAGGCTGAGCAAGATTTGTGTCACTGAAAAAGCAATCAGATAATTTTGGGATTGAACGCATTATGCCTAAGTCATCACCAAACAGATGAACCTGAATCTGGGATGTAATCTGTGTGTGTGGAACGAGAGCACATGGAATAGCACGTGATATTCCCTCCACAGGCACGAACATCAACGAAGCACTCTTGCGGGCCATCTTCATTTTGAATGAAGCCAATAACTTGGGGTTGTTGGACCCCAACTCGGTCTCGCTGATCATCCTGGTTTCTGATGGAGATCCGACAGTAGGCAAGTATCGCTTCAATCTTCTCCCGACAAACATTTTCACCGTTGTTCCTTAGAACGGCGGTTTGCTTAAAATGGGAACTCTAAAGGCACTTACCTGCGTTTCTAAAACATTTTAAACTCATGTTTCCTAAAGAACGTGCCTCTGAAACCCTCACCCCCTTAGACCACCTCCAACAGAGCCCGTGAATGCCCCCACGTCACCTCCACAATACGGGGAAATGTGAGTTTGGATTTTAATAGTATGTTGTGAGGACTGTGGATGCATCTGGGGAAATGCATTTATTTCCTCAACTTGAGGTATGTGCAGAGGGTGTGTGGAAGTGCGAATGAGGACAGTTGGTCCCTGAGGTCCCAGAACTGCCTCTGGAGGCCACAGTGACATATCCCTTCTCTTCTCCATGTTTCGCCCAGTTGCAGCTGGAGAACTGATTGTTCTCTGAGACGGCCTTTAAGTCAATCATCTTTCTTATCTGCAAAGTGGCTTCGACAGCTCTCTACCTGTACCTATCTACATTTATTTTTACTCGTGTCTTTATCTTGATGACTATAAGCAATAGTGAATGCTAGATTGTGTTGCCCGAGAGTGTTGTCACATAGACAAGGATCGCGTCTAACCCATGCCTGACTCAGCCAAATGGAACAAAAACGCAGGAGGCAGTGACGACAATGGCATCCGGAGCAATAGAAAGACGCAGCACTGCCGTTCTATTCAGTGAGAGTAGAATAAGTGGTTGTTATGTATTTGCTGCAGATACAGTGTTTCCCCGCTCAGCTCACATTACTTTTAAAATTCAAATTTTAAAAATAAGGAAGAAAAGGAAATATGCTAAAAAAGAAATAAAGTCTGTTTCTCACTCCTGTTTCTCAACCATCCAGTTTCTGTCCCCGGAGTCGGTCGCTGGTTACCAGTTTCTTGTGTATCTTTCCAGAGATAGTTCCTGAATTTTAAATTTTGCTAAACTGCCCTTCCTGGATTTTTCCAAAAACGTTACACCGTTGCTTCTTCATCCCTGTCCTTTCTGTCATCACCAACTTCAGGTGAAGTAAAATTGTCAAAAATTCAGAAGAACGTGAAGCAGAGCATACAAGACAATACCTCCTTGTTCAGCTTGGGGATGGGGTTTGACGTTGACTACGACTTTTTGAAGAGACTGTCCAATGATAACCGTGGAATTGCTCAACGGATCTACGGAAACCAGGACACGTCTTCCCAGCTTAAGGTAACACTTTCTTCTGTTCTTTTCTTTTCTTTGCTCAAAATCATCTAACCACCCATATCTGACGCTTAAAAGAAGACAGCTGAATCAGACCCCAAATTGTCATTACTTCAGCCATATCCGGTCACAAGAATCAGGGAAGTGATCATTCCTTTCTTGTACACTTTCCCTTCACCTGTGTATTTCTGCACTAACAGGGAGACACACTTCCCTACCCATCCCCCAAACAAAGAGTCTCCTAAGGCTTCACCAAAGCTTCTTGTAGCTTTCCCGTCCCCCTGAGCACTTGGTCTCCCTGTCATCATGGCTGCCCGTTTTCTCTTTAAAGTGCCCTGTCATCTTGGATATCAATTTTTTAACATGTAAAACATATAAAACTATGGCCTGTAAGTTTCCTTAAGTATAAAAGATACAAATTACTTGTTTATTTTGAATAAATGGACAAGAAAACGCTATAGGGAAAGAAGAACATGCCTTTTCCCCTGCCTTTTGTCAGTGCCAGGCACCATATTTAAACTTGGGGACAGGTAAGGGACAAGGTTTGAGTGTGAGGAATATCAACCCAGCTGATTTTTATTATTGGGAGTGTCCATGAGCTTTTTGAGCTAATCATAACAGAATAGAAAAAAAAAAATGCTGGGCTCTTAAGTCAAGGGTAATATTCTTAACGAGTCTTCATCCTCTCTCTGTCTTCATTTTTTTCTGATAATTTATGAGCATTTTTCCTTGTCCCAGAAGTCCCGTGAGAATAAATTAAGAGGTATCTGCTGAGCATTTGAAGAATCTCAGAGAAAAATACTTTAGACTTACAAAATGGTATGAAAATAATGATTTCTCTTTTTTTTAACAAATTGTAGAAATTCTACAACCAGGTCTCTACTCCACTGCTCCGGAATGTTCAGTTCAACTATCCCCATACGTCAGTAACAGATGTCACTCAAAACAGTTTCCATAACTATTTTGGGGGTTCAGAGATTGTGGTGGCAGGAAAATTCGACCCTGATAAACTGGAGCAACTACAGAGCATTATCACCGCCACATCGGTATGATTATTTACAGTCCGTCTTGCATGTTACCCCTGCCTTCCCAGAGTCATGTGTGTGGCATAAAAGCAACACGTGAAGAAGGCATGAGAATATCTCTGCCGTCCTCCCAGATATTCTGTAAATCCTCACCTGTTCACCAAGCCCAAGCCCAAGATGTGCATTTCCTGCCTCAGTAGAGGCCCTGTTCCATTCCTCCCGCATTCCCATTCATTTACAGCAGGTACTAAACATGCAAATGGATTAACCATAATTCTGTTCCCCGGGTGTCTTTCAACTGAACCTCCCGCCATCTAGGCTAACACGGAGTTAGTGTTGGAAACTCTGGCCCAGATGGACGACTTGGAGGATTTTCTGTCAAAAGACAAGCACGCAGACCCTGATTTCACCAGGAAACTGTGGGCCTATCTAACAATCAACCAACTGCTGGCTGAGCGGTAAGCAGAGAAGAGCGCGCACGCCATGGGGATTTGAAAAGGTGAAATGTTCGCCTTGAATAGTTGACGTCACACACAAAAAAAGAGTTTAAAACCGAGAAAGGCAGCAAATGAATATAGGTTTGGATCACTAACTTCCATTGGTTCTGGACACTGTAGCTGCAGCTGGGTTCACTCTTGTTTCTTTCTTATTGAGATGTATGATTAATAATAACACACAGTAAGGTGTGTAAAGGGCATTGATTTTAAGTGTGCAGCTTAATGAATTTCTACATATATCACCCAGGTAATCAACACCCAGATCCAGATGTAGAACCTCCGAGGGTTCCCTATTCTTCTTCCCAACCAACACCCACCACCTCCAGTGGAAACTGCTATTTCAACATCTGCCATCATTAGTTAGTTTTGCCCATTACTAAATTTCACATAATCGTTCCAGCTGTATTCTTTCATTTCTCGCTTCTGTCACTCAATACGATGTCTGTGAGAGTAAACCATGCTGCTGTGTGTCAGTGGTTCATTTGCATTTACTCTTGAAAACAGGTTATTTTACAAAGAGATATTCACCGTGATGCGATTATGATGTACCCTAAAGAAGGGCTCCCCAAAGCTCACCCGTGTCACCGCTGGCTTCCCCACTGAGCTGCATCTCAGCTCTCCAACATAAAAACTGTATCGCTAGCGTAATGAATGGTTTTTTGACCACACGCACCAGAATGACAGGAAGATGTTGGATAAAAGCTCCTATGCCCGAGCCCTGTTGCACCTCTTAGATCAGATTTCTCTAGGAAGATGGAACAGGATGATCTGAACTAGGTTGGGAAAATGAAATATGGTTGTATAACTGGACTCGTGGAGAAAATCCCTAATGTCGATAAGATTATAAAAAATACACAAGGCTATAAGCAGTGGCTTTGAAGTAAGCAAGAAATATCCCTCCCTGTCTGACACAAGCACACTGAGTGTGTGCAAAGGCATAGAGAAGATTGTTGCAGAAGTTAAATATTGATTTTTTGGGGAAAAAAAATCCCTGTAAAAAGATCAGTGGTTACCAGGGGTTGGGGGGATGGATGAATAGGTAGAGCACAGAGGATTTCTAGGGCAGTGAAGCTCCTCTGTATGATACTACAGTGGGGGATACATGTCATTGTGCGTTTGTCTGAACCCACGGAATGTACAACACCAAGAATGATCCCTAGTGTCAACTGCGGACTCTGGGTGATAAAGATGTGTCAACGCAGGTTCATCAATTGTATTCATAACAAATGCACCACTCTGATGTGGGAGGCATGTTGGGGGAGGAGGCTGTGCTTAGCGGGGAGGCGGTACACGGGAAATCCTGGTACCTTACTGTGAACCTAAACATGCTCTAAAAAATAAAGTTAAAAAAAAAAAAAAAACCCACGGGATCTCACACCTAGATAACATACTAAGTTTCCTGAAGACAGTTAGCTCTGTTTCCCTGTCACCTTGTCTCCCTCTGCCCCCGGCCCCCAGGAAGGACACCAGACATGGGGTGCAGGGAAGGGGGGTGCCAGACTTGAGTTCCAGATGCAGTGATGTTCTGAACATCTCTCCTTCTTGGATACAGAAGCCTGGCTCCCACAGCTGCCGCCAAAAGGAAGATCACAAGAACCATCCTGCAGATGTCTCTGGACCATCACATCGTGACCCCACTGACCTCAATGGTGATTGAGAATGAGGCCGGGGACGAGCGCATGCTGGCCGACTCCCCGCCGCAGGACCACACGTGCTGCTCAGGTGGGTGCTCCCACCGGGTGGGCGTCGCAGGGCAGCTCTCGCCCACCCCAGCCCACCTCTTGTCCCCAGCCCTGCGTCCCCGGGTGCCCAAGCTCTTCCTGCCAACTTACTTTGAGAATGGTCTTTAAACATTCTCGCTCACAAATCTCCCAAAGGAATTCTCAAAACCTACGTACACCGCCCCACCCGACATTTTTGAAATCGACATTTAAAATTTTTCATCTTCTTTAAATAGCTACAACAAATATAATTTCTGGAATATTGTAAATATTGACCTTTTAAAATAAAACGGTTACATCACTGTTTCAAACATAGCCAACGAAATACGGTATCTAATTTGATACACACACCATCATTCATTTAAAAAAATATATGAACAAATTCTATATTAATTATTAGAAATTTTACATTGTTCTTTTTCTAGTTGAGCTTGTATTTCCATTCTACTTTCCTGATAGAGAACCATATCCTAATGTAATATATTACATTAGGATATTTGCGTGTTCTTTAATGATCACCCTGCTTCTCTGCAAAAAAATGTTTAAAATTTTAAATTTTAATTTAAAAAATTTTAAGTTTAAAAATCATGACCATAAGACTTTGAGTGATCAAAATTCTCCTCTGGATTGAAATTACTACTAGTAGTCAAGTGAGCAAAATAATATAAATTTATCATAAATTTTGATATAAGTACAATTTGGTTGAAAATGATCTCTTATTGAGAAAAATGTGGCTGAGTGTTTTTTCATGTACCCATGGGTAAATATTATGTATGGATAGATTGAAAGAGGCAAGATTCAGCATCAATTTTACTTTTAAAATAATTTTTATAGGCATGAGTCCCAATAAACATTGTTGATATATAAGTAGACAGAGCTGGAGAGAGCTTGTTTATAGTTACATTACTCACTTATCTGAACTCTTTTGAATTTAGATGCCAAAACTCACATATGGATATAGCACTCAGAAAATTTTAATCAGCTGACAACTCGAGCCCTTCTCCAGTTTTGTTGAAAGCAAAGAATTGGAAACCATCTATTTGACTTGCCAAAAGATTTGTTACCCCGTCTTTAGAATCGTTCAGTTTTTTTGTTTTTTTTTTTTTTTTTTGGCACTACACCAATATTTGAATGGCTGCTTTAGCTCCTGGGAGACTGTTGGTGAGGGGAGGGTGAGGAAGAACATGCCTTCTGTTTGTAAACTAGGAGGAAGGGGTTTCCTTAGGAACGAGTACAGCTGGAAGCTGAGAAAACAGAAATTGCCTTAAAAGCAATTCATGCTCTCTGTGTCCTGTAGAGAGTTTCCAAGCATACCCAAGAGGGCACACAGCCAAGGCTAGAAACCTCCGGTTTATGAGACCTTTCATTCGCTTTCTTAGGGACTGGTCCAGTGGAAACATATCCTTGAGAATGACCTCCATACAATGGAGGGATCGTTTTCGCCATTTTTAATTTCAGCCAAGGGTGTTGCCAAGTTTCCTGCACTGGCCCAGAGTTCAAGAAACTCTGACTTCTGATGTCCCAGTTACAGCAGCCTGGCGCTCACAGATAGATTGATCTAGGGGACTGTACGTGACACAAAAAGGTTTATTTTGCTTTGCTTTCTGCTATCCGGTCAATCTCTCTGTGCTAGTTCCCCAGGGTTAATGTAAAGTCTCTCACCAGTAGGGGAACTGCTTTGGGAAACTAAATTGCTTAGCTGTTGTTTGGCGAGTAAGTAGGGACAGATCCAGGGAGGCACCCACGGTGACCTAGGACTTCCCCTGGGGATTATCTACCAGCATAGGCTGCAGGCACGAGGCACTTCCCCAGCTCTGCATAGCAGCTCCCCAGTGCACCCCTTGTTCAGGTTCCGGACCCTAGAGAGACCTATATCGCAGGCCCCCCGGTGCAATGCCAGAGGAAGCCAGAGGAGAGAGAACTCTGGAATAAAAATAGCGAAGAAACCCTCAGCTGACAGCCTCCAGGGGCTGCACAAAACAGATTCCTGAAATTATAGGCAATTTCATAGAAATGTAAACCTGGAAACTAACAGACGCAGGTTTTTCTGCACAGGTGCCCTGTATTATGGCAGCAAAGTGGCCCCGGGCTCAATCCCATCTTGGGCCAACCCTTCACCAACACCAGTGATTCCAATGCCTGCGAAAGGGGCTCGGGTGCTGGAGGCAACAGCCCCCCCACACGTGATAAGAGGTAAGAGAGTTTCGACTCTGCTTGCACACCTCCGAGCTCAACGGATCATAACTCCAGGAGGCATTTGCGTGTGTTAGCAAAATCACTGTGTCCTGGTAAACTAGGTGACAGGCACTGGAAGAAGACAGCTCCATGCGTTAGTCTGGTGGGGCTGCTATAACAAGTACCACGGACTGGGGGCCTTAAACAATAGACATTTATTTCTCACAGTTCTGGAGGCTGGGAAGTCCTAGATCAAGGTGCTGACAAGGTAGGTTTCCTCCTGAGGACTCTTTTCTTGGCTTGTAGGGGCCACCATCTCACTGGGTGCTCACACTACCTCTTCCTTGTGTGTCTATGGGGGCAGGGGGAGAGAAAGAGTTCTCTGGTGTCTCGTCTTGTAAGGGCACTGACCCCATCATGAGGACCTCGTTCTCGCAACCTCATTCATCTACACCTCATCACCTCCCAAAGGCTCCATCTCCAAACACCACCACACTAAGGGGCAGGGCTTTGGTGTATGGGTTTTGAGGGGGCCGGTTCAGTCCGCGGCGCCCTTCCCCAATGGTACGGGGTGAACCCTCTGGCAGGGAAGACGTGCTCGTCTCATGCGGAAGGGCCAGTGGGGTTATCAGGGGAAAGAACCTTCTCTTTGGAGTTCCCATCATCTGTATGGACTTGAGCAAGTTACTTAACGTTTCTGCACTTCACTTCCCTCATACTGAAAACAGGCATTGTGATGCGTATATACCTATTGATCGCTAGGTTGTAGATTATTTGCGGAGCCGTCTCTCAAGTGCTAGCACATAGTCATCATTCAAGAAATGGATGTTATTATTAAAAATTAGGAGCAGCTGGGCATGGTGGATCCTACCCAACAGAATGAAGTCCCATTCTTTAGTGTCTCAGGGTCTTGATGATCTACACTTTTAGTCTTATCTTTTTTCTGTATTTGCCAAGAACCTATATTCTGGCCACATTGACTTACTTTCTAAACAAATCATAAACTGTTCTACCTTTATACCTTTCTGATTCTGTTCACTCAGCATAAAATCTCTCTCCTGTGTCTTCCATCTTTCCCTTTCCTCCCCTGTAAGACTGAGTTCAAAAGCCAGCTCCCTCCCTCTTACGCCCTTGCGCAGTCTGCCTGGCACTAACCCATCTTCATTCCCGCAGCATGTGGCTCGGGCGATTACCATGGCATTTCTGTGGTTCTACCTCAGATTAGTGGTATGTCTGCATCCTGCACTCAAGTATTACTTTCTTGAAGGTACAGAACATGACATACTTATAGCTGCACCAAACGTTGCCTAATTTGGTGTCTTGCACGTAGGTTTTTTTTCCCCCTTCACCAAATATTTGTTGAATGGTTACATGGAATTAAAAGAAAAAAAAAAAGGCCAGGAAGGATCAGCTGGATAATCGGGTTCAATAACAAAGCAGTCATTTCTTGGGAATAGCTTGAGTCTTCATTGCTATTGGAATTGATTAATATTAACCTGTTTGTCAACTATAATATGTCTCCTTTGTTGTTCTGCACCGTACACGGCTCCTTAAAAAAGTACATGTCTATTTATCTATCTCTATATATCTTATATTATATATGTGCATGTGTGTGTGTTTATTACTTATGGTTTTCCTATTTTTTATCTCTAGCATCTAGCTTAGTACATACATGATAACTACAGAATAAATATCCACTGTATTTGTAAAATAAAATAAAGTTCTAATGGAGGCTCTATGGGGAAGGGACAATAGGGTATGAATGAACCACTTAGTGCCCAGTACCTGGACAGTAGCTGGCACATAGTAGAAGCACAATAAATATTTGTTCTGGCTAAATAAAGGTGTTCGGGAACAAAATACTGTTCAAAATTATCTTCCTTTTTTTCTGATTTTGTTTGTTTTCATTTTCCAGTTGAAAATGACCCCCATTTCATCATTTACCTACCGAAAAGCCAAAATAACATTTGTTTCAATATTGACTCAGAACCTGGAAAAATCCTCAGCCTGGTTTCTGATCCAGAATCAGGTAAAATAAAAAGAAATTATATTTGAATTAGACAATTAGATGGTCATTGTGCTTCCTTGTCACTACCTGGGATTTCTTTCTTTCTCACCTTAATTGAAGTTATTTTTCAAATTCTGATATTATGAGGATTAAATTACATACATATCTAACTATTTTGAACAATTATAGTTCAATTATACAATTCTATACAATTCTAGTTCAAAATATATACTCTCTCTGAGCATGAACTAGCAGATCTTAGTGATATAATTAATTTAAACTCAGTTATAAAATAAGAATCACAAAGAAAACAATGTTATGTAAATCCTGAAGCAAAATAATAATAATTTTCCCATATTGTCAAGTTTATCAAATTTGAATTTTGGTGCCCAAACACGTAAAAAAAAAAAAAAAAGGTACACAAGAGACAAACACATTTTTCTTTTCCGTAGGAATTTTAGTCAATGGTCAGCTCATTGGTGCCAAGAAGCCCAATAATGGAAAACTAAGCACTTATTTTGGAAAATTGGGGTTTTACTTCCAAAAGGAAGACATGAAAATAAAAATCAGCACAGAAACCATCACCCTGAGCTGGAAGTCCCGTACGTCTGTCTTGACCTGGTCTGACACAGCTCGTGTCATCAATCAGAGGCAAGTGTTATTCCATCTGAGTCCAGCCCTGTCCTTGACACGTCACTGCATAAATCAATCCAGGCATCAGTGACATCAGCATAGAACTTAAAATCGTTTTAAGTATAAAGCAGTTGAGATTCAGAAAAATTTACCATGTTCCTGGCAGCAGGGTCAGTAGTTTTGATCACTATTGTGTCTCAGGGTCTAGTCTAGTGCCTGGCATTGGTAAGCACTCAAGACACATACGTGTCTGGATCACCGAACGAATCTGTTACCTGAATCCGTAGCTGACTTGACGTCAGAGAGGGCCCTCCAAACACTAGGATTGTGTCTTACGAGTAGCATCTTCCCAGTTAGTATCTGAGCATTTATCTACACCCATGTACGCTGACAGAATTTTAGAGCCGAGAGTTGTAATAACAACATTCCGTAGCAAACGCGTTGTAAATAAAACTCTTAGAAAACTAGTGGGAGGAATGGAACGTTCGTATTGGGGGTGACAAGAATGATTTTCTAGAAAAGTCTGTTCTGAAACTGTTTAATTCCATCTGGACTTTCACACCAGGGTGGTCATCTCAGTGAAGAAAGAAAAAACTGTGACCATCACCCTGGATAAAGAGATGTCCTTCTCGGTTTTACTTCATCGTGTGTGGAAGAAGCATCCGATTAACGTAGACTTTCTGGGAATCTACATACCCCCCACGAACAAGTTTTCACCTAAAGTGCACGGATTAATAGGTAAAATGTCAATCAAACATCCAGCAAGGGCGGGACCACCCTAGGTCTTCAGCAACTTTGCGTGACAGTGGCTGGAAGTTGGGAGGGTGACAGGTGCGAACTCAGGGCACAGAGGACGGACACAAGAGTGCGGGGTGGTTGAGGAGTGTAGCCATTCCAGACAAGGGTTTCGGGACCACAGATGGGGCAAGTTACGACAAGGGACAGATACATTTTAAGTTTTATGCTGAAAATTTTTTTCTAACTGAAGAGAAGTGAACTGGTTTAGGAAGTCTGTGATAACAGCAGAGCCTGTTGGGCAACTGTCCCTAGTATTTTAAGAAGGGTTCAAACATAAGCATATGACATCACAAACAAATCTCATTCCTGATTTGAGCTATGCTGTCAAGTGCTAAAGTCGCTCCCTGCCGTCAGGGTGGCCCATTTGCTAATGGTCCGGTACAGCAACCCCATGTGCACAATGGTCGTGCTCTCAGGAAGGAGAGCGAATCACTGCTCCTTTTTCCTCTCAACTTGTCTTTCTTGACTTGTCCTTCTACCCTAGAATTTCTGGAGGGGCGGACCAAAGTGTAGCTTGGATCGAATGACAAGCCTGTCTTTTTGTTTAGCATCGGATTACACGGAAGTAAGTGTCTGGGTTCTGTTCTCCTAGGCCAGTTCATGCAGGAGCCCGAGATACACATCTTCAATGAGAGACCAGGAAAGGACCCCCAGAAGCCAGAGGCCAGCATGGAAGTGAAAGGACAGAAGTTGACCGTCAGCAGGTGGGTCTCAGGTGCATGAAGCAGCCATGAAAAGGGACCCTGTAGAATTGGACTCAAGCAGCAAAACAGAAGGGCAAGAAAAGGCGCTGCAACCACTGCCTATGTCAAACTACACAATGCATTAGCGATAGACAAATACACAACATTTGCATAAGGACACTTCCAATAGTCCACCTTAAATGCAAATATGACTAGATATGTAAGTGTGTGCCACAAGACGCCAAGATTAATTCATCTTCATACATCGGAAGCCTTATGTTCGCAAGTTGGATAATTGCACAAGTCTATCAAAGGAGAGAATCATAAAAATACCTACCTCGCACCATTGTGCTGGAGAACGAGTGCATATTTTTATGTCTGGAGCCTTCTTTTTGAGTGTGGAGCTACTGACGGCCTTTTTGATAGCTTTTCTGACACAAACCAGACCCATATGCTTCACTTGAGGTGAGAACTTGGACGCTTGCAAAGCACTCCAAGTGTAAAATTCTGATAAATCTTTATAATGTTTCCCAGCCCTTTACATTTTGTCTGACCGATGCCTAATTTGGTATCATTTTAAAGCATTTTTCTCCTTTTTTAGAGTTTTTGCAAAGCAGCCAACATTGCTTTGCACACAAATGTCATTGGCTTCCACAGACCTAACCATAACATTACGATGACAATTAAACCTTAAAATGACAATAATAGGTACCACCACCAAAGTAGACTTGTGAGTTGAAACGATGGATTCTTAGTGAGTATGGCACTCAGCAGCCATGGGTTTACTAGAGAGCAGTGAGTCCCCCGTGGGCATCGGCGAGCATGTTTTAGAAGAAGACAGGGTGAGCGGAAGTGAATGATGCTAATGACAAGTTCTCTGTGGTTTGTCAAAGAGCATCTTCTCTACTCTAATGACAAAAAGTAAATGCTGAACCTCAGTTTCATCTTCTTTAAGCACCCGATGATTGTAACTGAAACTGAGTTGACCTTGAACTGTGTAGTTACGTCCCTTTAAGGCTCATGAATGGCAAGGTGCCGCACACCTTTGCAAATCATTGGCTTCTTTGTCCTTCAAGTGGAGGACATGAGTTTGCTCCAGAACAGCTGGCACCACCATTAAATATAACACTTACCCATAAATGAAGTTAAGAGGCGCCTTGGGTTCATTCTTCAGGTCATGTGTAAGGCTGGCCTACAACATCGGGAGTTCTGTTCCTGCCTTCTTTCCATTTGGGTTAATTTGCTGCTCTGTACCTTACTGGAAAAGTTCATTTGGGTCAATCTCTATCAGGGTTATTTGGATTATCTAAGGACACACTGCTTATTCTCTGTCCTTCCAACACTAAGCCCCGGACTCTGACGTTTCATACGACTTGGGGAGCAGGGATGAGTGGGGGGTGGGCAGATATGGTGATAGAAGGGACACAAAGAGGGACAGAGGGTGTCTTGTTTCTAGACATGTCCAGCCAGCTGTGCGGTGGTCTGTGCCCTAACCATGCCTGTGGCTTCTCCTGCAGAGGCTTACAGAAAGACTACAGGACGGACATCGTGTTCGGGACAGACGTTCCCTGCTGGTTTGTGCACAACAGTGGAAAAGGTTTCATTGACGGACATTACAAGGACTACTTTGTGCCTCAGCTCTATAGCTTTCTCAAACGGCCTTAAAGGTTTAGAGTTTTGGAAATTATGTGTATAAAGGTACCTTCTTTCCCTGCCACCTTTGCAGCTATGCTTCAGTTTGAATAATTAAAGTGAACCAGATGTTATGGTGGTTTATAAAACCTATAAACGTATCTGAAGAAAATAAATATTTTGCAAAGAAGCTTTAGGACTTTGTTGTGTTTTCAGATGCTAAGGTGTGCTCATCAAGGTGATGCGAAGGAAAGCTGCTTTGGCACGTCACGCTGGCATCTGGACAGAGCCCTAGATTTAGCATTTACTGCGATAAAATTTTGCTACTGTGGAGCCTTAGGTCCTCACCCTTGCAGATCGAGTGCATTTTTACACGGTTAGTTATGTAGGAAGTTCCATTATGAGAAGGTTATTTGATGAGTGTGGACTAGGAACAGGAGAAGTTACTTGATCTTAGTTGCTTTCTAGAGAGTTATACTAAAACCCTGTCACCCAGCGTAGGAATAGCTAGGATAGCGATAACACAAAGTTACCTGTGATGGCTCAATACTCTTAGCCAGGATTCTCTTCCCAGTGTTGGCCCAAGACCCTTTTTAGTTCATGAGGCCTGCTGGATTAGTCACAGTTCTCTAGAAAAACAGAACCAGAAGATAAGTATAAGGATTGGCTCATCTGAATACAGAGGCTGTAAGTCCAAACTCTGTGATGCACACCAGTGGTACAGGAGACCCTGAGATGAAGTCCCTCTTACCTGGGGGAGGTCAGCCTTTACGATGGAGGAGGCCCACCCACACTAGGGAGCCCATTTAAATGTTAATCTGCTTTACTGAAGCCCAATTTAAATGTTAACCTCACTCAGAAACACCCTCACAGAAACATCCAGAATAATGTTTGACTAGCTATTTGGGCACCTGTGGCCCAATCAGGTTGACACGTACAATAAATTATCACAAAGCCTTAGCTGATTAACCTCATTCTGTTCACATAACCATTCTCCAAATAAGACATAATACAATTGGGTAGGGGTCTGTTCATTAAACAACAACCATACTGTTACCATATGATCCAACAAATGTATTCCTTGGCATTTACCTAAGTGAGTCAAAAACTTACATCCACAGAAAAACCTGCACACAGATGTTATGGCAGCTTTATTCATAATTTCCAAAACTTGGAAGCAACTAAGATGTCCTTCGGTAGATGAATGGAAAAATAAATGTGGTACATTCAGAGAGTAGAATGTTATTCAGTGCTAAGGAGATACGAGCTATCGAGCCACAAACAAACAAACAAAAATATGGAGGAACCTTAAATGTGTAAGTGTCACTACGTGAAAGGAGCTAATCTGAAAAAGCTACATACTGTAGGATTCCAGCTCTAGGACATTCTGGAAAATGCAAAACTAAGGAGACAGTAACAAGATCAGTAGTTGCCAGGGGCTTGGGGGGAGGGATGGGACAGAGAAGAGTACAAGGGTCTTCTAGGATGGGGAAACTACTCTGTATGATACCATAATCGTGGATACATGCCAGCATACATTTGTCCAGTCCCGCAGAAACTGCTCTAAAAAGTCTATTTTTTAAAAAGGAAAAATAGCTTATGATGCTTCAAAAATAAAAGTCAACATAAGACCTGATTGTAGTTGTCCACAGTCATTTCATTTAACATAACCACTATTGGGCTCTATGAACTCAGAGGGGAAAAAATACTCCAAGTCTAGAATCATATTTTTATGCTTCGAATATATTTTATTGAATTTAACCTCAATTATTCTACTATTTCCTTTTGAGATAATTTCAGGGAGATGCTGGAGAAAAGAATTAAATGTGAGGGGTAGACATGAAACATTCTTCCTCTGAAGAAAACCGTTGCATTGATTCCAAACTTACGGATTGGGGTAGGCATACAGAATTTGCCACGTTTAGTCATCACATTATTTATTATTATTCTTATTGAGATTCAAGCCAGGTTCACACCAGGCCAGCACCAACTGCTGGGCTCCATCTCAGACAAGACCAGTTATCAAACACCTACCACATGCCAGGATTTATGCCTGATACTTTGTATTTTCTGTAGCTCTCACGTCAACCCTGCAGGGACACGTCCTTTTTGACAATTTATACATCAAGAACATTGCAATCCAAGAACACTAACGTTCTAAGATTACATAGCTAGGGAACAGAACTGCCAGAATTTAAACTGAAGACTGCCCAACTTTAAAACCTAGTTGCTTTCCACACTATGCCGTCTATTTTGGAAAACCTTAATTCATCCTTAAAGAACATTTTCTGTAAAGCTACTGACATCCTATTAGTATTTCTTATACTGCTTCTTATGTTTCTGCTAGCAGCATATGTTAGCAGCACCTCCCCAACCCTCAGTCCAAGAGAGATGGCTGGGGAGTTGGCATATTCCCGTCCTCGTGTTCGGAGTGATTTGTCCAGGTCTGATGCAATAAGACTCAATCCCAGGCCTTTAGTTTCAAAGTTATAGAACATAAACCTGGAGTGCCTGAGAATGGAGCCAGCACAGGAAGCCAGAGACAGAGAGAGAACAATCCTGATGGGACTGTCCACACTCGAGTCCCACAGCCCTGCAGCTAGAGCCCGTCCCTTCTCAGTAACAAGAACTATAAAAACTCTTCTGTTTTCCTGTGGCATAAACAAGTGTGAGGTGGCCCTTGCATCCCCCAGCAATATACTGCTCTACTTATTTAACACTGTATAGTTCGACATTGCTCGCGGGATTGTAAAATGGCACAGCTACTTTGGAAAACCGTTTGGTAGAATTGAAAGATATGTTCACACAAAATCTTGTACATGGATGTTCATTGAGGCATTAGCCACGAAAGCCAAAAAGTAGAAACAACCCAAATGTTCATCCACTGATGAACAGAAAAACGAAATACAGTCCCTCCATACAATGGAATATTATTTAGTAGTAAAGACAAATGAAGTACTCCTGCAAGCCACAACACAGATAAACGCTGAAAACATGACGCTAAGAGTGCGAAGCCAGTCAGAAAAGACCACGCATTATATGATTTCATTTACATGCAATGTCTGGAAAGGCAAATCCATAGGGACGGAAAGTAGATCAGTGGTTGCCCACAGCTGGGGCACAGAGGGGACGATAGGAACTATGTGTACAGGGCTTCATTTTGGGGTGACGAAAACCTTCTAAAATCAGATAGTGGTGATGGTTACACAACCCTGCAAATATACTAAAAACCACTGAATTGTACACTTTAAATGAGTGAGC
>NW_012142412.1:46028-48347 GCF_000956105.1 Propithecus coquereli
GTACAGCCCTGTAAGCAATTAAAGCATCAGAAAAGAAGACGCAACTGTGGGTTTGGAGTGAAGAAGGTACGAAATTAGCTCCTGAAGAATACCATACAAACTGTGAACCAAAGATATCAGGATGGAATTAATACATCCTCAGTAGTAAGCAGTTGTTTTGTGTTTCCCTTAGATGAAAACATTTGAAACAGGACCTGCATTTGACAGTACCAGAAAGTTTAAAAGGGAAGGATAATCAATCTATCAAGGAAATACTGGATTTCCCATTACCTTCTACTGATTGAGTTAGAGAGAAAAACTTACAGTCATTAAAAAAAAAAAATCTGTTAATTTAGTCAGACTGATAAATTCCTCAATGCCCGGTAAGAGTCCCTTTTCCTTTTTTTCCCCTATAGGTTGGTGAGTGACAGTTTCTAGGTTAGCATTGTCAGGCACAGGAAAAAAATGCTTAATTTACTGAAATGTGAATTCTCTCCAATAAGGACCACACTGGTTTTTCCAGAAAACCTTCCTGAGATACATATTCTCCAACAGGTCCGTGGGCTTAGAGGCCTGTGATAAGAAGCCCCAAGAGAACACAAAACTTTGGCAATTGCCTGCAATGTTTTGGAGATACTCCAAACTTCAATCACCCTCTCCAAGGGGTCTATTATCCCCACAAAATACTGAAACTGACTGTGCTGGAGATGAAAACTTCTTTTGTATAGTGGTAAAGTTACGTAGTGCAGGAGTTCAGAGTCCTAAAAAGAATCTTCCTTCTGAAGACATCCTGGGCCTTCCTCCCGGACCTGTCAGAGAACTATCAGTTCTAAGTCAGTAAACAATTTTATTTAGGCCGTGCACGGTGGCTCACATTGGTAACCCTAGCACCATGGAAGGCTGAGCCCAGAGGATCACTTGAGGCCAGGAGTTCAAGACCAGCCTGGGCAACAAAGTGAGACCCAGTCTCCATGAAATATAGAAAAATTAGCCGGCGTGGTGGTGTGCACCTGTAGTCCCAGACACTCACTCAGGAAGTTGAGACAGCAGGATCCCTTGAGCCCAAGAGTTTGAGGTTGCAGTGAGCTGTAACAATGCCACTGCACTGAACAACAACACTGCACTCTAGCCTGGGCAACAGAGCAAGACTCTGTCTCGAAAAAACCCCCCAACTTTACTTATATGTCAGAGCTCTTTAAATTACTGTATTGATCTCTGCTACCTTAAATCCTTTACGGCAGAAGGGGGGACCTTAAAAAAATGGCTGACCTCTGTGGCTCCCTTCCCACCAACTACAACTACACTTCCCCCCAAGAATTTTGCTGTGTCGGATTGAGTTTTGTATTAAATGTGGAGGGAGGAAGTCAGGAAAGAAAACTGTACATGTTGTATGCAATTTTATAAAACACAAAGACTGGAAAAGAACAGACCAAAATATTAATGGGGGTTATCGTCAGGCTGGAGGATTATGGGAAATTTAAAAAACTACTTCTACTGGATTATATTTTTCAGGTTTTATACAATGAGCACACATTTCTTTTGTAATCAGAAAATAAAATGCTTTAGCAATGACGGAATCACTGGAGAAAATAAGATTACAGATTTCCAAATAGGAAAGAAGGAGCACAAAAAAGCCAAATTCTAAAATAAAACAAAGACCAGTCCAATTAAAAAAAAAAAAAAACTATAGCACATATTTAAAGCATTTTGAAATTTCTGTCTTTGTGTAAACAAACTTACAGTTTCAATGACTATAGTAGCTGAAAAAGTCTTCTCATTGATGGACTCTAGGGTACCTTCATTTCCTCTGTAACCTCCATTTAAAACTAGAATTCTTTTTCCTACAATAGGAAAGAATATAAACCTTAGTGCAAAGAAATGGCTACATTTTTCTTCTACCTTGTTACAGCAAAATGCATTCCACTGAATGAACATAATGAAAATAAAATCTTTTTCTTATTAATAGACGTTTTAATCGTTTAAGAAGAGTATTTTAAAGTGTAGTTAGTAGACTTTCATTCCTCTAACAGTTTAAGACTCCTCATCTTTTTCACTTATTTGTTAAAGGGATATGTTTTAATTTTAGATTGCAAGAAGTGTAAGTTACTTGGGGAAAATGTTCCAAGTCCAGAAGAAATCAGAGAAAATTGAGCTTACTTTCATTTGTCTCTTTTTAAAATTCATAAGATGGCTTGGCAATTTTATAAAAATTTAAACTTATGCCTACCATATGACTGAGCCCATTCTAAGTATTTACCGCAAGAGAAAAGTAATCATATATCCACACAAAGACTTTAACATGAATGTTCGCAGCAGTTTTTTTTTTTTTTTTTTTTGAGA
>NW_012142412.1:49692-52192 GCF_000956105.1 Propithecus coquereli
TGTATATAAAACATAAATGAATTTCATGTTAAGACTTGGGTTCCCATCCCCAAGATATACAATTATGTATATGCAAATATTCCAAAATCCCAGAATCTCCAAAATCTGAAACACTTTTAGACCCAGGCATTTGGGATAAAATATATTCAACCTGTAATAACAAGCCTCATATGATTAATTCTATCCATATATGTCTGTGTTTTGCTTCAGAAAAAATATGTATTCTGGGAAGAGAAAATCCATTCATGCCATCAAATAGCTTGATCAGAGGACTGGTAAACTAGTACACCACTTGAAGTCAAATAGGGAAGAGTTATATTAGCAGTTAATATTTCTGAAATGGAAACAAATCTATCACCGTCAAGTAATGTCAAAAGAAAGAAAACTACAGTTTTAAGAGTGGGATCGCGCATTTTGATGGCACATGTATTAGGTGGTCTGCAAACAGATTTACCTGGTGCTGGAATCACTGTCTCTAAATGAGTCTGGTCAAGTTTCAGCTTGTCTCCCGAATCAATCATCTTGACCACAGCTGTGTATTTGTCAATTACTTCCTGTCATGCAAAACGAACACTTTTATAACAAAATACGTGAACATTCGTTTAAAAGGATAAAAGTATATAAAATGAAAATGAATGAAATTCCAATCAAAAGATAAGAGTGACTCCTTTAGATGACACTATTTTCTACATTCCACATATGATTTCTCAGTCTTTGGTTCTCCAGAAAGAACTCAATTCAAAGCTTAGTTAAGCTTTCCATCTGGAAAGAGTAAGAGACTAGTGATCTTAGAATAAGAGTGTAAGAAATCTAGAAAGGGGTCATTTTGCCTGTTTTCAAGTACAGTGGAAGAGCAATCTAGGCATGCAGAAGGCTGGGTGCTAGAATCAAACTATATTTGGGAAAAGCAAAAGGGAGAGAAAGACTAGAATGTTGACGCAAATTTTATAATCCCAGAGCAGCCAAAAGACAGGACCTCTGGGACGGATGATCATACTGCCCCTTCACTTAAAAAGAATATATTTTACTGATTAACAAGGCACGCACGCTGAGTTTTTTAGAGCTGCCAATGGGATTTCATACCTATTACTCGCCCCAGTAAGAAAATAGACCAACTCTGGCTGGAAAAGAAATATTTCTACAACAATCATGAATTCGACCTCCATTTTACGGAACAATCAAGGACTTTAGACAGTACTTCTGCTTCTAGGACTTGATCTCCGAGAAACACCAAAATAGCTTCGCTGGATTACCCACTGCTTTTTTCACAAATTCCATTCAAAACTGCATGTCCTTACCTTAACGATACCCTTTTTCTTGTGATATTTGTCACCCAGTTTTTTGGTTATAATTTTTACGATGATTTCCTAGAAAATAACAACAAAAAAATAAAGATGAAAGGAAAGACACAAAACGATCTTTTCTAATTTGCTTCTTCCTTTGTGTTCATGAAAAACCATAGTAAAATGTAATTTTTCTGCTAAATAAGAAATTACAGAGTTCTAAGCCTTCCCAACAATGGCAAAACATTTCCTTAGTATTCTTTTAATCCTTCTTCCTCTTTCGGATCAACATGGTTACCAAGAGGAAAAAAATATATACAAAATGGCTGATTTCCACAGTGAAGGTTTCTTGAAATATTTTTATCTGTAAATCTCAACTCTACTAATTCATGTCTTTCACAGACAGCTTCTTTCTCTCCATTTAGGAAGTGAAAAGTGCCAAGGACAGTACCCTGTCAGTGCTCACTGCTGATGAGCTCAGGTTACAAGAGTCTCACTGGGAACTGCAAGGAACTGAGAGAGCCTTTGAGCTTAGGCAGGGCACTCTTCCCAATGTTCTTTTCTCATTAGGTTGCTTTGAATTTTTGATACAAATGTGATTCCTCCAGATTAGCTCCAGCTAAAAGTATCGTTCTTCTGAGCATCTAATTCTCAAATGGGAGAGAAATCTGGGCTTATTTCATATTAACGAATTCTGAGTTTGCTTCGTTAGCGTCGTTTTCCTGGTTTGCATTAGCTGTCTAAATGCTAAAAATGAAAATTAAATTGCCCAACTTACTGCTATACTCACTGCAGTGATTCCACATTTGCTACTTCCAGTGAATGCATCAAAGGGATGGTCATAAGTATTTCATAAAGCCATGCTTAAAATTATGTTAGCAAAAATTTAGTGAGGACTTTGGGGAAAGAATATTTAATAGTCAAAAGACATGTTGAAGGTAAAACTTGAATGGTCTTCTCTTACGCCTCTATTCTAAGACTTTCTAAATGAAACTAACAATGCCACAACAGCTTATCTGATTACGCCATATTTCTGGGCTAAACTTCTTGAAGCCCTCATGAGACACAGGTTCACACTCTAACGGAGGATAATTTATTACATCACTGTACTTACTGACCCTTGCCCGCAATCAATCTGTTCAAAATACTTCTTTTCCAAGTTTAGGAAAGAAAGCCCTCCAAGCCCATCTCTGTGGACTGTTGGTTATTTTCACACA
>NW_012142412.1:54275-82810 GCF_000956105.1 Propithecus coquereli
TTTAAAAAAAACCTTGGATTTTAAAAAATATGTGATAAAGCAAGTCAACTGACCAGAAGCAAACAAAAATCACCCCTATTCAGCCAATACTGCAAGACCACCGGCCAGCACCATACCACCCTTGCCTGCTTTGACTGTCAGAAGGTAGAAAACAGGCTACGTTTTCATGTAAAACCTAACACATGCACCAATTTCGCACAGCACCGTTAGGAATACAGTCTGATGGCAGACATGAGGGACCCTGTTTGCGAACGACAATAAAGCTCATAAATGAAAGGGAAGAACAATACCACTGAGAGATATAAATAAGGGTGACCAAAGGAATAAAATACTGTCTGGCCATTATGATGATATATCTCAACTTTTTCCTTCTCAACTGCTTACAGTTAACCCTAAGTACGAACTTTTGATGGGATCAACAAACTAATTCTTTGGTTGGTTCTAAACTTCATTTTAAATCCTTCAGCTTTCTGATATGAACAAGCACTGTTCTAAATTTAGTACCCATTGTAGTATGCATTTAGTATGCATAATATTCAAAGGTAGATCTGACTTTCCATTTTACTTCGAATTAAATTTTAAAAAAAAAATCCCTGCCACGGCACGTAAGACTCCTGTGGTGTTGTCCCCCTGCTCTCTCCAACCTCACGCGCTGCCACCACGTGCTCGCTGCGCTCCAGTCACGTGGCCTTTCCTTCCGATGCTTGATCTTTCCTGCCAGCACCTTTCGAGTTCCCTCCCAGCTCCTCACCTCCTTAGCATTTTGTAATCATTCCCTGCTTCACTTGCTAACTGAATGGCTTCCGCACTAGAATGAAAGCCCCATGACAAACAGGGACTGCGTTTTTGTCCCCAACACACAGATCCCGCACCTTGCACAATGCCCAGTACATAACAGCGACTCAATATTGATTGAATAACGAAACGACAACATTTCATAGCGAATTCATCTTATGTTAGTTATACTTTAAGCTTTTTAGACTGCCCTGCATGGTGTGAGGGCAGAGAAGAGTGAAGTTATTTCCTATCCCTTCAGAATGAAGAAAAGAGATGGGAGGGACAGAGGAAATGATATTAAAGCAAAAAAAGTTAGCTTCTCGCATTTTTTCTTTCTCTTCTCCTAGACTTACTCTTCTCCTCTCCCACTTATTAATTCACTGGTGAGGTAAGGCTATGTGTTAGAAGGGAGAAAGGAATACTTAGGTGTATATTAAGAACCTTCTGAAGAATTACTCCAGAGTCATGGGTAGATTTAGAACCAAAGTTTGGCCCTAAATCCAGATAATCATACATTTTGAATGACTCACCACATAAACTTAGCCATCGGTTTAGATCAAATTAAAAAGATGTCACAGCTTTCTCTTGCTGGCTGGGGGGTGGTAAGTGGGATGCAGAGGCAACAGGAGAGTACCCGTTGGAGGAGAGAGGCACCAGTGGAGGATCCCAATTTCTAACTGAACTCTGCTGACCATCCTTGCATGGAAAGTTTCAAAGACAGCACGTGAGGCAAGAAAATAAACCTACGGGGGCAGGGCGGGATCCAACTCTGTTCTGACGGAACTGCAGCTAGGCTCCTACTCCCTAACCCATATACGAAAATTTTTCTAAGTTTATATTAATCTAATAATTGGTGAGGCTATTTAACTTTCCTTAGGTTTGAATTACATCATTCCTCTAATTGCTAAAGTGCCCATAAATAGCTCACAAACTGTACCTCCATGATCTCATCCAGTGCTGATTTCTTTTTCTTCTTTTCCTTGGACTGAGCTGAGCTCTGGGAAGATTCTTTTCGTTTCACTGACGCTGTACTCCCTATCGTCTTCAGTGCACTTGGCCCCAAAGAACTGATGGAAAGTAAAACCATGCTTGTTAACAAGAACCATACAGAGACGAATGCTTTATAACATGCAAAATTCACAATACAGAATAAATTTGCTACATAATTAACTTACAGCAGATTAGTCAAAACAATGAAGGACCTGTTGCATCTCTTACGGGATGACTGTCACTAATAGAACATTGAAACTGTCCTGTCTCCAACTCCCTGAACCTTCTAACCCTTTCTGTTAGTGTTACTACTGTCAGTATAGAAGAGTGAAGATAGCCCAGGCTTCCGTGTTGGGCAGGTCAGGGTTTGAGGCTACTTCTGTTAGGACCTGGATTAATTCACTTTTCTAAGCCTCAAATCCTCAACTATAAATGGAAATAATAATATGATCCAACTTCTAATTCAAATGCAAGGATTAAATGAGATTTTTTTTTTTCTTTTTTTCTGAGGCAGAGTCTCATTCTCTTGCCTGGGCTAGAGTGCTGTGGCGTCAGCCTAGCTCACAGCCACCTCAAACTCCCGGGCTCAAGCGATCCTCCTGCCTCAGCCTCCCGAGTAGCTGGGACTACAGGTGCGCATCACCACACCCAGCTGATTTTTTCTATTTTTAGTAGAGATGGGGTCTCAATTTTGCTCAGGTTGGTCTCAAACTCCTGGCCTCAAGAGATTCTCCTGCTTCGGCCTCCCAGAGTGCTAAGATTATAGGCGTGAGCCACCGCACCTGGCTTGAGTTTCAGCTGGGGAAGATGAAAAAGTCCTAGAGATGGATGGTGGTGATGGACGTACAACAGTGAGAATTCACTTAATTCCACTGAACTGTACACTTAAAAATAGTTAGAATGGTCAATTTGATATTATGTATATTTTATCACACACATAAAAGAAATAAAATTAGACTGAATACGAGATTTTCTATCAAGAAAATGTATTCAGCATTATTAAATGTTTAGAATGCAATAAGCAATGGGGATAAAAAGATGACCAGAATAGCCAGGTAGGATCTCACGATATGGCAGGAGAATAGACATGGAAGGGCATTCCAGGAAGAGGGAACAGTAGAAGCAAAGGTTAAGAAAAAGTGAGGACCCCCCCCAACCTCCCATAGCACATTCAGGAATCCACAGTTTAGCACAGCGGGAGTGCAAAGGGCAGGAGATATAACAGGTATGACAGTATATAAAAAAAATCAGAAGTCATCTTATAGATGCTGACACTAGCAGACTTTAATAAAAAATGCTGGGCATAGTGGCTCACACCTGTAATTCCAGTGCTTTGGGAAACAAGAGGCAGGAGGATCATTTGAGGCCAGGAGTTTGAGACCAGCCTGGGCAGCATAGCGAGACCTCATTTCTACAAAAAAGTAGATGTGGGTGGTGGTGCACGCCTATAGTCCTAGCTACGTGGGAGGTTGAGGTAGGAGGATCGCTTGAGCCCAGGAGTTCCAGCCTAGGCAACAGAGATCCTGCCTCAGAAAACAAAACAAAACAAAACAAAAAAGAAAAGAAAAGAAAAAAGAGATGGTAGGATTTAAAGTTTAAAGTTTAGCAAGGTCCTTTTGCTTGTGTTATCAAGATTCTATTAGAGGGGTGAGAGACTGAGACAGGGTTAGGATGGGGTTAAAATCAAAGCAAGAAATGAATATTAACAGATTGGAAATGGAAGTTAAATCTTCTTGAATAGCCCTATGTTTCTGTTTTCCAGAAGTCAGAACACATTGTTTGGAGTTTTAGGCCACCCGGTTTGTGGTAATTTGTTACAGCAGCCATAGAAAACTATTAAATAATATAAGAGTGATCAATCTGGGCCCACTGGAACCAATCTTAACACTCGTCTATGGCTAGGAATAGCAAATAATGAAAGCGAATGGAGAGAAATGCATAATGGCCTAAAACTGCAAGGATGTGCGTGATGATGTATTTGAGCCCGTCCTCTAGGTCATATCACTCCCATATTAGAAAATTCTTTCCAAACATACCGCACGTAGAACCCAATTAACCAATTTCTTAATGACACCTAATGAAGGTGTTAATTTTTAAATACTATTTTGATCAAAGTTAAGACATCTGGCAAGTCATTTTGAAGCTGGTATTTATTGCTGACTCAGCCTATGGCCTTCAATTCTCCTAACCACTTACTCAATCACGCAAATAAGCACTGACCTATAAATGAACACAAAAAACTTAGATCTTAAACAAACAACATGTTAAACACTAAGTAAAATAGATAACATCACCCAGTTTAAAAGTAAATTCCAGTAGACACTGGTATTTGAGTGTCTTGTCTTACTCATCTTTTTTAACCTCCATAACAAAACTGAATACACTGCACATCACAAATAGTGACTAAAGATTTGGTGAAAGAATATACAAGAATTGCAGGAGAAGGTAACAAGAAAAGCAGATAGAACTACCTGACCACACAGTATACCAGGATTTGGCAAACTGCAGCCTGAGGACCAGATCCAGCCTGCTACCTGCTTTTGGAAATAAGATTTCCCTGGTGCACAGCCATGCTCCACTCATTTACGTATTGTTGTCTATGGCTGCTCTCTCACTACGATAGCAGATTTAAGTGGTTGTGACAAAGACATATGGCCAAAATGGCCTCAACTATTTACTATACAGTCCTTTACAGAAAAAGTTCGCCAACCCCAGCTCTGTACTACAGCATCCAGAAGGGAAGGCGAGTAGCTACTAGTGCATTTGCACTGCACTGGGTGCTTAGGACACAGGCTGATCACCGAGTCTCTATTCTCAGAAAACCACAACACAGAGGGTAAAAGAAAAACGTACACCCAGCTAATATTTAAACTGTGATAAGTGGGCTATGATAGGAAAATAAACAGTTTTATAATAGTACAGACAGAACCATTACATGGAGAAGGATTCATAGTGAACCAGAAGTTTATCTATGTCAAGCATTTAATCAAAACAAGCCTTTCCTCAAAAGATCGAATCTCATCACCGGCAAATAAGAACAGTTGCTAAAAATCAATCAAACAAACAAAAGCCCCAATCAACAAAGAAAAACCAAAAAAGAAGAAAATTGCAACCAGAAAAAAATGATATGCAATACTATAACATGTAGTAACCACCTACATTTCACAAAAATCCTAAAGTTTCAAGATACCTGTGAATGTGGCTCACCTTGACTTGGAAGATGTTGCTCCTGCTGAACTACATGCTCCTTTATTCAAATTAAACGTAACTAGAAGAAAAAAATTGATATTCCATATATACTTCAGGAAAATTATAATTAGAACCTATCAGATAAGATACCACAAGGTAGGCCTGGTGCAGTGGCTCAGACATTGGGTGCTAGCACTTTCAGAGGCTGAGGCAGGAGGATCACTTGAGGTCAGGAGTTCGAGACCAGCCTGAGCAAGAGCAAGACTCTGTCTGTACTAAAAATAGAAAAATTAGCCGGGCGTGGTGGCTCATGCCTATAGTCCTAGCTACTTGGGAGGCTGAGGCAGGAGGATCGCTTGGGCCCAGGAGGTTGAAGTCACAGTGAGCTATGACGACGCCACTGCACTCTACCCGGGGTGACAGAGCGAGAAAAGATACCACAAGGTATTCACAGAAGAATTAATAGACATTTTAAATAAATGAGAGCTAAAATGCCCCCATCCAAAGATCACATATCTCTGAAAAATGTCCCGGTGTGAAACAGAGAGAGCTAGGAGGGACCCCGCATGTCATGTCGCTGTAGCAGACAGTGCTGGCTGCTTCCCCGCTTCCCTTCCTAACAGTACTTCCTGCCCTTTCCCCGGCTAGCAGTATTCCAAGTTCGTTCAAGTGTCCACATCTCTTGCCTGTGGCTTAGGGGACATAACATCATCTTCATCTCTGGGGTAAATTCTGGTTGTTTAAACCAATGACATAATCCCAATGACTGCTTTTAAGGTGGACATGTGACACGCTTCCTTTTGAGTATCTGGCCAATGATATCAAAAGGTAGTGTGTTGGCAGGAGGATTGTATCCCAGGAAAAGTTTCCTTGCTCCTACAGTTGACTCCAGAAGAGATACTCTCTGCCATTCTCTGGACAATGCTGGGTCTGGAAGTGATGGCTGGAGTGTTGGCAGCTACCTTGTTTCCGTATGGCATACCGAACCACTTTACATCTGGGATTCTTATTATGGCAAGATATATTTCCTTATTGTTTAGGCTAATTTTAGTCAATTTTGTTACTTGGCTGAAGGCATCCCATCTAATTCATTAGTATTCCTTTTCATTTTATAGATAAGAACGATGCATCCCAGACAGATTACATGTCGCTACCAGACATGTTGACATGTTGCTAGTTTTTGGCAAAGCCAATACAAAAGCATACACATTAAAAAAAAAGAAGAAGAAAAATTAAAACTACCTTTCTCTTCATCATTTTCTCTACTTAATTCCGTAAAAATAGGGGCCTCCTAAAAAAAAAAAGGTTGAAAGTTTTGATTTACAGTGCATTGACTATCAATATTTAATAGGCCTAAATTATGACATACTACCTGTGTTGCAAGGCAGCTCTAAGATACAACTCTAAATGATTAAGATCCTCATTAAGAAATTAGATGCTTTGCGAATATTCTCCACTTGATAATTATTCTAAAGGACAAAAAAGCAGCTTTTCCATACCAAACTATAGTTTACCTACATTTTTATTTCTATTACAACTTAAATAGGAAACAACAAAATATAAAGCAATAAACTCTAGGAATTTTACCTAGAGCATTACTTTAAAAAGCAAAATGTTTCCACATTGTGGTATAATTTAGTGTAATGATTAAGAGAGCCTTAGACTAAACTCAAACAAAACTGCATATATGAAACCCACCTGTGTAGCCTATGAGCTTTGTAATCTGTCAGCCTCGGCATCTCCCTTAAGTCTCAGTTATTCTATCTTTGAATAGGGATAGGGTAGAACAGACTACCTTATCCCTATCCCTTAGCCCTACCTTAAGAACAGACTAAACTAATCAATAATCAATAGTGGTTACTTCGCAGGGAGAGGGGTATTAGTGAGGGAAGCTTCTGGGATACTGGAAATGTTCTGTATCTTTATCTGGGTGGTGGCTACACAGACGCACGAGCTTGTGCTGGCCTGTGCTCTCACACTCACCACACACGCACATCTGTAACAGTTCATTGAACTGTGCACGTAAGATTAATGCACTTCATACACTTTAATCAACATATGATAGAGCTTAATACAAAGTTTTAAAAAACACTAAATGGCTAGTAGATTCACATACACACCAGGCTATATTTTCTGCTCGCACACACTGCTAGGATGTAAGCTGCGGGGGGCAGTTTTCTGTATCTTTGGTCCACCGTGTATGCCCAGTGCCTAGGGAAGCCCTGGCACACGGGAGGCACTGATACATTTTTGTTGCAATAAATGCCTTGAACTAGTTATTCTAACACTTGAACCCCTTGCCTCCCCCATCCACCTGGCTTCCACCTGCTCATTCTTCAAGACTCCTGTGCTGAGGGGCTGTATCTGCCTCAAACATGCTTTGTCCTACCCGGGCTGCAGGAAACGTTGGCCCTTATGTTCCCACACAGTGTGTTTACCTGCAGCATTGCATTAACCACAGTCAGTTGAAATTAGCTGCTTATATGTCTTCGCATTAGGTATTGTCTCTATTTTAGGGATAAGGAAACTGGGGTCTAGAAAGTCAAGAATTAAAGCAAAGTTTGTGTTGACTCCAGAACAACTCTACAACCTGTGCTTTGATGCCACATCAGGCTCTTTTTCCTCTTAGTTAAGAAACTAAGAGGAAATGCCTACAAAGATTTGATTCAATGCTTAAAAAAAAAAAAAATGAATTTTGCTTCTTTAGATCTTTTTGCATTGGCTCTCTGGAGGATTTTGTTGCCCACCTGTTCCTTCCCTTCCAGACCTCTCCGCACTTGCTCTTCAATAAATTTGGCAGTTTTTTCTTCATCATCAAGGTCCTGCTTCTTCTTTTTCTCCAGTTCCAGTTGCCGGCGGATGGTTTCTGGGTCCCTGTCTATGTACTGAATATACCAGCCTTTCGGTGTCTCATCCACTTTGCACAAGCCTTAATAAAAACAACCGACACTGTAAATTTGTGTACATCCAAAGCAAATGTAAATATAAATGTGTTCCACCTCTATACATTCACTCATTCATTCAAATATACTCAAACATATTCAAATACACAAATAGCATGTGAATTTTTCATGTTTATACTCAATGCGATTTAGATACGAGTGGAATATTTTCTTTATTTTTTAAAAAAGAAAATTTTATTATACTGATTTTTACATAGCTAGGTTGAGGCAACATATTTATTTATTTAATTTTTTTTAAAGCTTTTTATCTCATTGTTAAGAGACAAGGTCTTACTCTGTTGCACAGGCTGGAGCGCAGTAGCTGTCATCACAGCTCACTGCGGACTTGAACTCTTGGGCTCAAGTGATCCTCCTGCCTCAGCCTCCCAAAGTGCTGGGATTACAAGGCATAAGCCACTGTGCCTGACAAAGCAACATATTTAAATAAGGGAAACATACGAAATAAGTACAATGGACCCTCCATATCCTGTGGGTTCTACATCTGTGGATTTAACCAACAGCAGATCAGAAGTATTAGGGAAAAAAATGGATGGTTGTGTCTGTACTGAACATGTACAGACATTTTTTTCTTGTCATTATTCCCTAAACAATATGGTGTAACTATTCGCACAGCATTTACATTAGGTACGTCATTTAGAGACTATTTAAAGTATACGGGGGGATGTGCGTAGGTTATATGCAAACATCATGTCATTTTATATCAGGGACTTGAGCATCCGTGGACTTTGCTAACAGTGGGGGGTCCTGGAACCCATCCCCCTTGGACACCAAGGGACAGCTCTATTATCTTGCAGAGTAATTTCTTAATCCTGTCTTAATGTTTATATTCAATGAGTACATGATGTTCTGTTAATTTTAAGCAGAATTTAATCCCCTAAAATGGAATAAAGTAATTCAATGAATAAGCAAAACATTGACACAATTTTTTTTCCCTTTTCATATCCCCAACTTCTCATCTTATGAAGATTAGAAATAGGAAAAGAAAAAGCAACTTTAAACAGAAATCTTAAGATAGAGTACCAAAGGTGGGAGCTGGGAGGATAGAAGAGCTTGCTAATAACTCTGAACCTAAATGAGAGAATGTGTCAGTGATAAATCACTGTCCAAAGAACTATTCCAGACGTTTCCGTTCAATTGCAAAAAACAAAGTCAATCCTAGGATAGTATGCTCCTCTCCTCCAGTTTTCCAATTGCCCTGCATCCTTTTTTTCATGAATTTAGAAAGAAATAATGGCAATTCTCTCTCTCCCATCAACGAAGTCACATAACGACTATTCACATAATCTCTTATTCTCACCCTCTCTGCCCAGCCACTTGGTAAAATCAGTCAGAGTTTCCCACTGCGTGGCATTCATATGGATGTGCTCTCGGTGGCTGATGTACTCATTGTAGACAATGTTGTTGTGGACTCTCTTTGTGCCTAAGAACAAAATACGACACTGTTGATCCTAAGAAGATTTGTAAGGTTATAAAGTTATCTGCATAATACTTGAGATGTTTACCAAAGCGTCTCCTGAGAAGTTCTAGAAAGTCGTTTCGGAATTCCCTAAGAAAGAAAGAAAGGAAAGCATTAAGCTTACGCATCAACTTCCTAAAATTTAAGCAATCATATAGTTTTAATGCCCAAATGATATATAAAACATCCATGAATATCTGTTGAACCTTTAAAAACTGAACAAAAGATTATAGCTTTCAAGGATTAAAGGTTAAAAGTCAGTTTGGAGTTGAAATTTTTTATCTTAGTAAAGCAGCCATAGCAAAAGCTACTACATTATTTTTGGAGAGGGTCTCTCTCTCTTTTTTTTTCTTTTTTGAGACAGGGTCTTGCTCTGTCGCCCAGGCTGGAGTGTACTAGTGGGATCACAGCTCACTGTAACCTCGAACTCCTGGGCTCAAGCAATCTTCCCACCTCAGCCTCTAGAGTAGCTGGGACTACAGGGATAGGCCACCACGCTTGGCTAATTTTTCTTAATTTTTTTGTAGAGACAAGGTCTTGCTATGTTGCCTAGGCTGGTCTTGAACTCCTGGCCTCAAATGATCCTTCTGTCTTAGCCTCTCAAAGTGCTGGGATTACAGGTGTGAGTCACTGTTAATGCTACTGAATGTGGTATGATAGGCCCCATTCTACCTGACAACAAAACTGCCTTTGCACATGAAATTGGCAGGTAATGTATCCCTCTGAGCTGGATACACTGTGTTAAGTGCTAGATAAACAGAAGTGAATAAAACATAAATTGTGACCTTTAAGGACGTTACAATCTAGCAGAGCCAATCATAACAGAAGTTAAACTGAAAAGGAAATGCAACTAAGTATCACAGAAAGAGTTAAGGGAGATACCCAGAGGTGATTTTAACATGGTCAGTGAAATATAAACAAAACTTTTATAGGTGAATTGGAAGAGAAGGCCATTCCCAGCTGGCACCGAGGCAGGAAAGCACCACATTTGAAAAATAACACTCAACCTGATTTGGCTAAAGTTTAGGGCAGATAAAAATGAGGGTGAGAGAGGGGGCAGAATAAAAGGGAAGATGTGGCCAGAAAGTAAAAATAAGGTTTGGGTTAATTCTTGAAGTGCCTTGAATGTCATGCTAAACAGGATGAGTATGAATTTCATTTGAGAAGTAATTTGTTAAAATCTGTGATTTAGAAAAGACAACCCTGATGGACAGGAGGGAATAATTTTTAAGCTGCAGCCCTCCGACTGGCAGCATCAGCAACCCCTGGGAACTGGACAGAAGCGCAAAATCCAGACCCGCTGACTCAGAAGCTGGGTGTGGGGTCTGCGTTCTGTGAACAGGCCCTCCAGGAGCTTCTGACGCACACAGGGGTTTGTGAAGCATCAGCATAAAGTGTGTACGGGAGGGGCCAAAGCCGCAGGTTGGGAGACCAGGAGAAAGTCACTGAAATCCTTTAGGTGAAAGATGCTGAGAACTATTTATTACTAGGGCACTGAGAATGGAAAGGACATAGGTTTAAAAGCCATGACGCAGGAGAACTGACCAGAGGGAATCCCAAGAGAACTCGAGGTTTACAGCTTAGGAGTCTGGGTGGATGGCTACTAGCCAACACAGGATAAGATGCAGATTGGGTAGGGAGAATACTGAGCTCTGCTTTAGAAATGTTCACTTCGAGATGGCCTTCAGAAAGACAGGTTAGAATTATCCTGGGGTGTGGGGGAACCTATAATTCAAAAAAGAGGTCAGGTGGGCACCTGGAAGAACTTTCTACATTCGAGGAGCTGAAATGAAATTCGAGGAGGAGGTAATGAAGAAAGAAAGCACAAAGGCACAAAGACAGGAGAAGTAGGAGAACCATGAAAGAACAGTGTTTCAGTTAAGAGCATTAGCCTGTGAGGAAAGATCAAGGAAGACCGAGATGGAAAAGGCGCCAGTGACTCTCCGGGAGACTGAAAGGGCGGAAGTCGGCCTCCGCGGGCTGAGCGGTGATGTGGTGGAAGGCAGGCAGCGGGTGTAGACAGCTCTTGCTAGAATGGTGTTTCCCAAAGTGTGACTCACGCAACCTGGTGGTATTCAAGATGGCTTCGGGTGTTTCACAGGTAAACAATTTTTGCCTTTGTCACTGTGTTACTTGCACTGATGGCATAAAAGCCATGGAGGCAAGCCTGCTGGCAGCTTAGCCCAAGTTAAGGCAGAGAGCAGCGATACCAAACCTCGCTAGCACGCGGTGCGCTCCTCTCTGCCGTGCACTCGCAGTAAAAATTATGGATTGCATTAAATCTCAACCCTCAAGTAAACATCTTTCTAACATTCTGTGATGAAATGAGAGTTATGAACAAACCACTTCTGCAGCTGTACAATGTCCTGAGCAAAGCACTAGTGTGACTGAGCTGTGAGCTGAAATACCTTTTTCATCTTTACTTGAAAGAACTGACATATAAACTATCATTATTCCAATGGTTATTGGCACACATTTTCTGAAAGATAAAGTGAGTCTGTCACGTTAAGGAAAACAACTGACAGTATCCGTTGCCAATGATAAAATTTGAGCTTGCAAACTAATATCTGCCACTGGGACTTTGACATGCTTTCCAATGTTTAAGGATGTTTCTGATGGCATCAGTGTTGATATTAGTGAATATGATTCAATTACATTGTTTGATAAAATGTGTCACCATTTAGAAGATCTGTGAAACTCAGTGAAACGGTATATTTCAAACAACCAGCGCACAATGTTACAAAATCATGCATGAGTATAAGATCCACTCAAAGTAAAAGATAACCCATGGATTTTAATATAACAGGACAAAAAGTTCAGGGACCTGGTTTCAGATTCCACATTGCAACTAATCTTTAAGAAACTGCCAAACATTGTGTTTTGATGTAGTATCAAAAAATAATATCTAAAATTATCTGAAAAGCTTATGAAAATATTCCTCCCTGCCAACCACATACGTATGTATAGGTTGGATTTTCCTTAAGTGCTTCAATCAAAACATTTCACAATAGACCGAATGTAGAAGGAGATGTGAGAACCCAATTGTTCGCTATAATGAGACATTGAAGAGATTTATAAGAATGTAAAAACAATGCCTGTTTTTTATTTGGAAAATGTAATTGCTTTTCATTAAAAAAATTTTACCATGTAATAAGTATATTACTATTTTTAAATTAATTAATAAATACATTTTTAAAAATATCTTGGTTTTGATTTCTAAGTGTTGACACATATACCCCACATAAACAGAAGCTCTTTGGGGTCTTCAACAGTTTTTAAGAGTATAGAGGAGTCCTAAGACCAAAAGGTCTAGGACTTTGGAAAGAGATGGATAGAAGCAAGATTATTAATAGTAATGATAATAACTAACAGTTAATCTTAATCAAATATTGAGAACTCTTTAAGGCACCTTAAAAGTGTTAACTCATTGTGGCCACGCACAGTGGCTCACGCCAGTAATTCCAGAACTTTGGGAAGCTGAGGCAGAAAGAACACTTGAGGCCAGGAGTTCGAGACCCCATCTCAAAAAGATATATATATTAATTCATTGACTCTTTATATAAACCCTATGAGGGATCAAGAATACTTGGAAGAGGTTGCTATTTTTAGTGCCATTTTACAGATGAGGAGATTAAAGCACAAAAAACCTAAGTAGATTGTCTAGAGGCACACAGCTTCTAGGTGGAAAAGAGTCTGACTTCGGGCAGTCTGACTGCAGAGCCTGTGTTCTCAGTCATAACTCGGTTAGAATGAAAGATAGTTTCATATGTTTGAACTGGAAGGAAGAAAAAACTAAATTGTGAGAAACGCTTTTGTAACAATTTCATACTATAAAAAATTCTCAAAAAATGATAAAAACTGAGCCTATGGAGAATACAGTTACCATGTTAACATATAAGAAATAATAGAACCTCTAATAAATAAAATATTAACCATCTATTACATGTCCAACTGAATAAAGCTTTTGAGATAAGGAGTTCTTTGAGTTACTTACTCTGAAAAATAATCCATAAACTGCTGAGGATTTTCTGAAGCCAGTAATAGTTGTCTCTGATGAGATTCGGACATACAATGACATTTAAAGCCATTCTACAAAAAATGTAAAGGTAGTAGTTAAATCGCGATTTAGGTCATGGAAATGCGCTCTAAACAGAAGTACTTAAACCCTAAAAATCTGCTCTTTGATGATAAATTGTAAGAAATAATCAAATCACTAGCTGTAACTATCCTATCAGGTTTTTAAAAATATTTTTTATGGAGTTGAGCTTTGCAACTAATCAAAGAATAATCCTTGAAATCAAAGAGACAGCAAAATAGTGCTGTAGAAAATAGACATTAATAAGAAACATTACCAGGCACAGTAACAGAAGAGTGATTTCATTTTTTGGACTCAAGTTAGCCAATTCTAACGGAGCACCTACTTCATACAGTGTTACAGAAATGGAGTAAAGTGGGTCATTAGTGATTTCTGTCCTGAAAACTACTTTCACTCTACTTCAGCTCATTATCCAAAATACACTGTGGCATATTACATTGTTCAATATATTAAATCTGTACCGTCTTAAGATGGTTGTAAGAAACATAAAAGTTTTGACTTAGTATCTATGTTTTCTACTTAATATTTGAACCTGGTTCTTCACTAGTAATGGAAATGAAAAACATGCCTCTCCCATGTCACCTATCTCAGTGAACACCTCTATCTCATAACCAGTCACCCAAGCCAGGAAACCAGGCAACAGCATACACTTCTCCTTCTCCTTCTACATTTAATTTACTAGTAAATTTTTTCAGCCTTCCTAATAACTCACATCCAGCCCTTCTGCTTAATCCCATTGCCACTGTCCAGATTTCTACACTCAATCTTACTTAAAGCAGTTTCCTAATCTTTAGTCCGCAGACCACCCATACGATTTTTACCTCATCTGTGTACTACCTGTGTCATAGCTATTATTTAAATTTATCCTAAAAGTTGGTGTCAGCCTCATAAATAAAAAAAAAGTACTGCTTTCCATAAATTAAAAATAAATCAATAAAATAAAAACAAAACAATGTTATTAAATTCTAGAAATCCAGAGTAGATTGGGGAGGGGAATACTCTGGCTCCAACCTTCCATCTCCTCCATCTTCCAATATGGGGAGATAGAAGACCGGGGAAGGGACTTGCAGGGGTCAACTTTCGCCTCCCCCAGGCTGCCCTCCCAGATAAGGAAGGGCAACGAACAGATCTAAGAGCAAACAGGCCCAGAACCACTACAAGAGCCTTCCTCTGGAAGCTGGTAATTAAAGGAAAGAATCATTTTATTCCTTTCTCATAAGAACTGCATTTCAGAATAACCAAATATTTCTAGTTGATGTGCAAAAGCTCATTTTTAAAAAAGATATGGCTGGTGGCCAGGCGTGGTGGCTCACGACTGTAATCCTAGCTCTCTGGGAGGCCAAGGCGGGCAGATCGTTTGAGCTCAGGAGTTCGAAACCAGCCTGAGCAAGAGTGAGACCCCGTCTCTACTAAAAATAGAAAGAAATTAATCGGACAACTAAAAATATATAGAAAAAATTAACCGGGCATGGTGGCACATGCCTGTGGTCCCAGCTACTCGGAGGCTGAGGCAGGAGGATCGCTTGAGCCCAGGAGTTTGAGGTTGCTGTGAGCTAAGCTGACGCCACGGCACTCTAGCCCGGGCAACACAGTGAGACTCTGTCTCAAAAAAAAAAAAAAAAAAAAAAAAAGATATGGCTGGGTGTGGTGGCTCACGCCAGTAATCCCACCACTTTGCTTAAGGCCAGGAGTTTGAGACTGGCTTGGGCAACACAGTGAGACCCCCATCTCTAGAAAAAATTAAAAATTAGCCAGGCGTGGTGGCATGTACCTGCAGTCCTAGCTACTCAGGAGACTGAGCTAGGAGGATCGCTTGAACCTAGGAGTTGGAGGTTGCAGTGAGCTGTGATTACACCTCTGTACTTTAATCTGGGCGACAGAGCAAGACTCTGTCTCACAAAAAAATAAATAAATAAAAATAAAAAAGAATGGCAGCCAATAATACATGTTGAAAGAGTTAGAAAAACAACCACTTTGCAACTCCTAATAAAATAACTGACTCAAACAAGAATGCTAAAACATATAGGTGTAAGGTTAATGGGAAAACAGATATATGGGTATGATTTCAAAGTATTACTCCACTAGTTACTTGCTCTCACAAGGGAGAAAATATTGCTTTCCAATATTACTTTACAGGCTGTCACCTTTATCACTACCAGATATTACTGACTTCGTTATATGATACATTACGAAATATACAAAATCACCTATAAAGAATATTACAAGTATTAATCTATACAAGATCAAGAACAAAGTATTTTTCCCCCAAATTTTTAACTTGAACCCAATTCAGTCTTCAGATCTAATTTCCAGCTGACAGAAACCATAAGAGTTAGAGGACAGAGGCAAAAGATAACCAGAAGAAAACAACTCGACATAGTGAGACTGCTACAGGACAACTTACTGGCCTAGTCTCCTCAACAGGTCAATGTCAAGAAAAAAAGGGTAGAGGGGAATGGGTTCTATTCCAAATTTAGAATTTAGAAAGAATTAAAGCTAGAGAGAATTAAAAGTCCTAATAACCCAGAGCACAGATGACTTTTAGGGCAGTGAAACTATTTTGTAAGATTTTATAATGGTGGATACATGTCATTATGCATTTCTCAAAACTAATAGAATGGACAACACCAAGAGTGAACCCTAATGTAAACTACGGGCTTTGGATGACACTCATGTGTCAATGTAGGTTCATCCATCGTAACAAACATAACACTCTATTGCAGGATGTTGATAATGGGGAAGGCTGTGCACAATTGAGGAGGTGGTATACGGGGAATTTCTGTATTTTCAAGTTTGTTTTTGCTGTGAACCTAAAACTACCCTAAAAAATAAAATCTATTTTTTAAAAAAAAGTCCTAATAAGCAAATCCAATTCATGGCTTTTGACTGGATCTTGGTTTGAAGAAACACTTCGGGGATAAAAGAGGAAGTGTGAATATTGAATGTGTATTAGATGATATAGAAGGATTTTTATTCATTTTGTTATGTTGATGACATATATTGTAGCTATGCAGGCAAGTATCCCGATATTTTAGAAATGCATATTTAAGTATTTAGAGCTGCAATATCCTGATGATTGTACTTTAGTTTAAAATATTTTTTAAAAAATATGGCAAAATAAAGTATTTTTAAATCTGGATATTATGGACTAGATGTTTATGTCCTCCCCAAATTCATATGTTGAAACCGTGACACCTAAGGGGGTGACATTAGGAGGCAGGGCCTTTGGGAAGATGAAGTCCTGAGGGTAGAGGCCGCATGATGGGATTAGTGCCCTCATAAGAAGAGAAACAGACTGGAGCTTGCCCCTTTCACCTTGTGAGGACACAGAAGGCAGCTGTCTGCAAAACAGGAAGAGGGCCTTCACCAGAATTGGACCATGCCAGCACCCTGATCTTGGCTTCCCAGCCTCCAGAACTATTAGAAATAAATTTCCGTCATTTAAACCACCCAGTCTATGGTATTGTTACAGCAATCCAAGCCAACCAAGACACTACGTAATGGATAGGTGGATATTCATTAAATAGAAAGAACTAAAGACATATGAAAGAGAAATATCTCATCCCTCATTTGCAGAAACACTGAATTGTACAATTCCAATTTCCTCAGTGTTCTTCCACCCCTAGCCAACACAATCTCCAGAGACAAATATGATCGCATCATTAGCCTGCTCTCAATTCAACAGTGTTCCATCTTCCACCTCTTTAACGGAGAAAAGTGTAACTCCATTGCTCAGCATACTAGGCTTTTCAAGATCTGCCCAAAGACTACCTGAGCCATGTTACATCTAACTCGCTCATTTAAAAATCAATGAAAAAAAAAAAAAGGAAAGAAAAAGAAAGGTGTATAAAAAACAAAACAACAACAAAAACCTCAACGACAATCCTACAAGTAGGCACAATTACTATTCCCACTTTACAGATAAGTAAACAAGCAAAGAGAATGTAAGTAGTAGTATAACTTGCCCAAGACCACACAGCTAGTAAGTGGTACAATTTGACTTCATAATTTTGAAAGTCTGACTCCAGATAAATCCACAATCTTAACCACAGTATTATTCTGGGCCTCGTACGCTACAGGTGCTCAATACATGCTTGTTAGATGAGTAGTGTGGAATAGCTTAGTTTTCCTTTTTCATCTGATCCTAATCATTCCGTTTCTCTTGAGAGCCACAAGTCATAGACGATGATTGTTATTGTTATTGCCCGGGCGTGCGTCTGGCACTGCACTGTTCACGCTCCTAGGAGGCTGCAAAACCTTTTCTGATATCCTATCTTTGGGGGGTGGGAGGAATGCCGTGTCAAAGACCCCAGGTTGTCGCTAGGACAGGGGCCGCAGGGAAGGACGGCTCTACTGTTGAGTAGTGGACTCGCCCACTGCAGACCCCAGAAGCCTCAGGACCTGGAACCCGAGATTCGCGCTCTCAGCTCCCTAGGCAGGGACTAGAACCTGGATTTCCAGCGGGGCCTCCTAGGGAGATGGAGCCAACGCGGGCCCACTTACCTCGTCCCGGCACTGCTTCTGGCACATCTGGCAATACCAGCGCAGCTTCTGAAGCCCCTTGGATTTGATCCTGTTGGCAATAGCCTTGGGGGTAAGAAAATCTGACTTTCCCATCGCGACCACCACAACAAACACTCCCTAAAGCCCAGCGCTCCTCCAACCGGAAGCGGAACCGGGTTGGCGGGGGTGGGCGGGACAAATACCAGCTGAGAGGCGGAAGGAGGTGGGGCCTGGGAAGGTTGGGTTCCAACGCTCGCGAGACTTCACTCGGTTTGGCGTGGGGAAGCGAGACTGAAGAAGAAAGCGAAGTGGGAGGAGCGCGTCGGGAAGCCTCTGCGCATACGCTGTGAGGCCTGTCTAAGCGACCTTCAGCAGGGCTGGTACCACCATGTTCTCTCGGGCGGGCGTCGCGGGGGTCTCGGCCTGGGCCTTGCAGCCGCAATGGTACGGCGGGTTGCGGGCGGAGCGGGAGGACTGAGAGGCAAGGAAGGGCTCGGTCGGATGGGGTGGAGGAGCGGGCAGGGCACGCGGGGCAGGACCGGGGCGGCGGGCCCGGGGGAGGCCGCTCGCCCCGCCGAGGCCCCGGGCAGCCGGGATGCGGGAAGCGGCTCCGAGCCCGGAAGGGCGCGCGCCGGGGCCGGGGCCGGCTCTGGCGGAACAAGGTGACGCCACGTCCCCTGCGGCTGGAGGGGTGATCTGGGCCCTGGAGACTGCGACCTTAGGCCGAATTCATGCCAAGGCGGCCTTGGATTCATTCAGCCAATAAATTATTTCTTCCTGAGCTTCAGCTGCGAGCCAGGCTCCAGATCTCGGGGAGTCTTCAGCACGGCCCGCGAGGTGGCGGGGGGACCTGAGAAAAAGCCTAGCGGAAGGTTCCGTTGTGCTTTATGTCCTTGAGGCGAACAAAATGAGTGCCCTCATGCGCCGATGGTGGTCTTGGTGCAGAAGGGACCTTAGAGATCTGTTAGCGGAGACAGGAAAGACACCTGGCGCTATCTCGAAGTCATTTAGCTGGAAGCAGTAACCCTGCAAGGTCATGAAATTGTCCCAAGGTCCTGAGGAGGAGAGAGAGGCTTTAAGTGGCCTTTATTAACTGCCACGCGGTTAAAGGGTGCCACAAGTTTTGAGAATTTTAAGCATTAGTTGGGGGTTGGGGGAAAGATGTATATTAAAGGGCCTAGGAATGGGCAGATAAAAGTTGGTTTGTGAATGGTACTGTATCATAGGATGACATGTTTTGAAGCTTGACAGTATGGAAGAATTTCACACAGGGTCGTAAGGGGATTATTGTCTGTAGGCTGTGTTCTAGCACTTGCCTGGTTTTACAGTATGGAGGATTTCTAAGAAGCTACAGAACCAAAGTAGATTTTTGTATCCTAATTCACGTGAAGGGACTTTAAAACATTAATTGAAATAGATGCGTTTTTCAGTAAGCAAAGAATTTATAGCAATATACAAGATTTTCAGTGTACTGATACTTCAATCTGATGTGAATTAGCTACATAAAATTCTTGGTGGATTGGCCTTCAAAGTCTTTTTTTTTTTTTAAATATTGAAAAAGAATATTCGTGGCAATTAAGTCACTTTGTAGTCGAACTCTCCATTGTGCAGGTTGTCCCATTTGTTAACCACTCAGCAGACATTTATTTGCTGGGTGCCTGCCCTGCACCATTTGATGCTATGGAAAGTGCTAAAATGTGGTGGTGGACAAATAGATACCGTGTCAGCTTCCTGGGACAGTTTTTGGCATGCAGTGGTGCTCAGCAGACATCAGCTCTCCTGTCCTTCCCCTCTTGCTTTGCATTAATACCATCTATCACTATTTTTATGTTTTTATAGAGACAGGGTCTTGCTGTGTTGCCCAGGCTGGTCTCACACTCCTGGGTGCACGTGATCCTCCCCCCTCAGTCTCCCAAAGTGCTGGGATTACAGGCATAAGCCCAGCCTGTCAGTATTTTTAGAACCTTAAGTATTATCCAAGTTGATCTTTAAAAAGCGGAAGCGTTTCTAAAACAAAGACAAATCATTTTACATAAAATTTTAGAAATATCTTTTTACAAAAACACCTGTAAGACAATTTGAAGATCTTTTAGTAAAGGATCGTTTTAAATAAGAGCTCTCAGTCTGAGATAACTGCTGTTAGGAACCTAAATTGGAACCTTAATCAGCAGATAAAGGTCATAGTCCTGACCTTCATCCCATTGGAATACTGGGGTTAAGTGGTCAAACATCAGTGTTCCACTATGGAAAGCATATTCTGCCCCCTTTTCACGTATTCCATCACTGTTGGTGCTTCATGTGTTTTCCACCTTTTCTGCCCTTTCTCTTCCCATTAATTATAACTGCCTTTTGAATTCAGACGTTAAAACCATCTTAATGTTTCACACTCCGCAGAATTAGTTTGGAAGGGGAGAAAACTACCTTTGCCTTCGCTGAACCACGAAGAGGCATTTCTGTGGTTCTGTTTTGATTATTGAAAGCTTTTAAAAGTGCAGTCTGTTAACGTTATTGTTCTTTTTTAGGGAGTTTTGCATACTAATAAAGTAAACATTAGTCTTAATTAAAATCATGGTGAAGTTATTTTAGTCGTTGTTTAGGGTATCAGCAAAATGCCCTAACTTTTTGGAAGTTAAACCTGTTCTTTTTAAAAGTTGCATTTAAGAAAATGGAAATTAAACATTTGAGAAAAAGAGTCCCTGATTTTACTATCTTCAAATCTGGGGAAAACGCATTTCTATTTCCTTAATGTGCACTATAACCATTACATCAATGGTTATGAATTAAACAATATACACTGAAGAGAGATGGCATTTCAGTAAAGGCAGGTTGTCATCTGAAACCATGAGAGCAGATATTTACTGGTAAATTACAAAGTAAGGCGGTAGAGTGTGGTTCCGTGTAATAAGAGTTGGACTCTGATGCCAACTGCCTGAGTTTTGGGATTCGAATCCTAATCGCCACTTACTGGCTGTGTGACTGTGGGCAAGTTACTTAGTGTCTGTACCACTGGTTCCATATCCTTTAAATCAGCGGTCCCCAACCTTTCTGGCACTAGGGTCCGGTTTCATGGAAGACAGTTTTTCTGCAGACGGTAGGGATGGGTTGGAGGGGTATGGAGCTCTGCGGCCTGGGGATTGGGGACCACAGCTTTAAATGGAGGTAATGAGAGTATACAATTCGTTGGGTTAGTGTGAGAGTTAAAGGAGTATTTGCAAAGAACCTAGAACAGTAGGAGAAATGCCTGGTATGGATCCAAATACTATATATCAATTGAAAAATAAAAGCGAGTTTATAAATACAGTTACTACATAAATATAATGTAAGGAGGTTTATTATACTTGCCAAAGGAGGACTAGAAGATACAGTCGTGGGTGTGGGTTGGAGAAGTGTGAGGGAGATGTTTCTTGGAGGGGCAGGTGATGGACTTCTACACATTCGGTATCAGAATTAGATGGACTTCATGATTTTGACTCCCTTCCCCATTGCTGTCAGCTCTTGTAGCAATGCTGTACGGTCACGGTAGGTAATGGTAATCCACAACCTGTTTGATTTTTCCACTGCTGAATGTATGCATTTCACGTTTCTCAGTCTCCTGAGGATTTCTCGGGACATGGTGCAGTGATTCAGAGCATTATCTTCTCATTTGCCAAAATAGTATATTCAGTAAAGCAAGCCATCCCTAAAGAGAGTTCGATTAGCTCATGCCTTTGCTGTACTCAAATGGTACTTTAAAAATAAAGTAGTAACATAAACATCTTTAGAGCTAAATGAAAGCTACACACGAGAACTTCAAAACTCGTGAAATTAGGGCATGCGTACAGCATAAAGAATCACAGAAGGTGCTTCCTCTTCGTACCTCTCACTTGGAGTACTTATGGAAGCCCAAACATTCTGTGTTCGTCCACATATGGTATGCAAATCAAATTCGTTCCATATGGTATTCTCTGACTAGAAACTGGTGTCAGTTAAATTGAAGTGTCTGCCTAAAACCATAACATCCAAATGTCATTTGTTATAGCTGATAAATTTAGAGTGTTCTAGGGGGAAAGTCATTACTATACTGAAAAAGGAAAGTTGGCCAAAAAATCATGTTACTTTTCAAGTGCCATTATGAGAAATTGTTACTAGAACAGTCATTATGTCAGATAGTCTACACTCTGAAATAGCAGCGCTTGTCAGTATTTGCCAACTTTTATCTTTTCCTTTAGTAGATCCATTCTTAAAACCAAACCTAATGTTTTCCAAATAGTCCCCTTCCTCTTATTTTCTTTATTTTTCTTTATGGCTGAGTGTTACTAGTATTGAGCTGGATAATTAAGAGGTTTTTTTTTTAAATTAACTGTTTTGGTTATGACCTTCCAGACTTTTTTTTTTTTTTTTTTTAACTGCAGCCTCAAACTCCTGGGCTCAAGTGATCCTCCTGCCTCGATCACCTGACTAGCTAGGACTACAGGTACATGCCACTACGTATATGCCTGGCCAAATTTTTTTTTTATATAGAGATGGGGTCTTGCTATGTTGCCCAGGCTGGTCTTCAACTCCTGGGCTCAAGCAGTCCTCCCACTTCAGGCTCCCAAAGTGCTGGGATCACAGGCATGAGCCACAGTGCCCAGCCCCAGACTTATTTTTATGTACATAAACACATACCACAAAAATGAGAACATACAACATGTATCATTTAATAACCTGCATTTTTAAAATTATAATTAATAGACTACTTTTTATAGAAAAATTGAGCATTTAGTACTGAGAGTGCCATATATACCCATTTGCCACTGTAGACAGTTTGCCCTATTATTAACATCTTGCATTAGAGTAGTATATATGCTACAATTAATGAATTATATTGCTACTTTTTTTTTTAAGAGAGGAGGTGAGGTCTCCCAGGCTAAAGTGTAGTGACACGATCATAGCTCACTGCAGCCTCAAACTCTTGGGCTCAAGTGATCCTCCTGCCTCAGCCTCCCAAGTAGCTGGAACTACAGGCACCTGCTACCATGGCTGGTCTTGGTACATTATAAACTAGAGTCCATAGTTTCGTTAAGTTTCCCTCTTTTTATTACACAGTTCTGTGGGTTTTGACAAATCCATAATGACATGTATCCACCATTACAATATCATACTGGATAACTTCGCTGCTCCAAAAAGCTCTCCTCTACTCTCCCCAAAGCTCTAACAACCACTAGTCTCTTTACTGTTGCTATAGTCTTTTCCGGCTTGTCTATAGTTAGGATCATAGAGTAGATGGTCTTTTTCCCAGTGCCTTCTTTCATTTAGCAATGTACTTAAGGTTTCTCCATGTCTTTTTATGGCTTGATAGCTCATGTGTTTTTTTGCTGAATAATACTCCATTGTATGGATGTAGGATAGTTAGGTTATCTGTTTATTCACGTTGAAGGACGTCCTGGTTGCTTCCAGTTTTTGGCAGTTGTGAATAGAGCTGTTTTAAACACTCGTGTGTAGGTTTTGTGTGGACATAAGTTTTAAGCTCAGTTGGGTAAATACCTAGGAACGTGATTGCTGGGTCACATGTTAAGACTGTGTTTAGTGTTGTAAGAACCTGCCAAAACATCTTCCAGAGTTGGAAACTGAAGGTTTCCACCTTCGATTTCGCATCCCTGCCAGCAGTCAATGAGAGTTCTTTTTGCTCCACATCCTCATCGTCATTTGGTGGTATCAGTTTTTTGGATTTTATCCATTCTCGTAGGTGTGTGGTGGTATCTTACTGTTTTAATTTGGGTTCTTTAATGACATGATACTGAGCATCATTTTATGTGCTTACTTGCCATCTGTTCATCTTCTTTGGTGAGGTGTCCAGATCTTTCGCCCGTGTTTTATTTGAGTTATTACTGTTGCATTTTAAGAGTTGTACATTTTAAATACAAGTCCTTTATGAGAGATGTGTTTTGAAAATATTTTCTTCCTGTCTATGGCTTGTCTTTTCATTTCTCTTAACATTGTTTTCCACAGAATGGAACTTTTAAATTTCCAACTTATCGGTTTTTTCTGTCATGGGTCATACATTTGGTGTCATTTCTACAAACTCGTCGCAAAACCTGAGGCACCCAGATTTTCTCCTCTAGTATTTTGTAGAAGTTTTATAGTTTTGCATTTTACATTTAGATCTGTGATCCATTTTGAGTTAATTTTTGTGAAAGATGTAAAGTCATTGTCTAGATTAATATTTTTGCATATGGGTCTTCAATTCTTCTGGTACCATTCGTTAAAAAGGGTATCCTTTCTTCATTGAATTGTTCCTGCTCCTTTGTCAAAGCTCAATTGACGATATTGTGTGGGTCTGTTTATGGGCTATTACTGTAACTTTATAGTAGATCTTGAAGTCGGGTGGTGTCAGTCCTCAACTTTGTTGTTCTTTTTCAATATTGTTTGGCTATTCTGGGTCTTTTGCCTTTCCATATAAACTTTAAAATCAGTTTATTGACATCCACAAAGTAACTTGCTGAGATTTTGATTGGAATTGTGTTGAATCTGTAGATCAAGTTGAGAGGAATTGACTGACATCTTAGCAACATTGAGTCTTCTACCCGTGAATATAGAATCTCTCTTCATTTATTTAGATCTTTGACTTCTTTCATCAGAGTTTTGTAGTTTTCCTTATATAGATCTTGTATTTATACCTCTTTTTTTAGTGCTTTGTTAAAATTGTAAGATACATGTAATATAAAATTTATTATTTTAAGCATACAATTCTATGGATTTTTTTTTTTAACTTTTAAGCTCCAGTTGTTCATAGCTGGTACATAGGAAAGCAGTTAGCTTTTATATGCATTAACTTTATATCCTGCAACCTTGCCGTAATTGCTTATTGGTTCTAGGAGGGTTGTTTTTGTTTTTATTTTTATTCTTTGGGATTGTCTACATAGATAATCATGTCATCTATGAACAAAAATAGTTTTATTTCTTCCCTCCTAATCTATATGCCTCTTACTTCCTTTTGTTGTCTTAATTGCATTAGCTAGGACTTCCAGTATGTTGTGGAGTAAGAGTGATGAGAGGGGACATCCTTGTCTCGTTCCCAGTCTCAGGAGAAAGCTGCTGGTTTCTCACCATTAAATCACAGGTTTTTTTGTACATTTTTTTTTATCAAGTTGAGGAAGTTTTTCCTTATTCCTAGTTTACTGAGAGACCTTATCGTGAATCGGTGTTAGATTAATATTGAACTACCTTTGCATACCTGGAATAAATCTTACTTAGTCGTGGTATATAATTCTTTTTAATATTAATACATTGTTGGATTCAATTTGCCAATGCATTGTTGGGGATTTTTGCATCTATGCCCACAAGGAATATTAGTCACCATCCACTGAGGTCATTAAATTAGAAACCTTAAAGCATTCTTATTGTTTTCCTTTCCACTAAAAATTTACTCTCAAATCAATCTCTTGTTGCTTTGCCAACATCCATCCAGGTTCTCGCTGTCTCCTCTCTGAGAGCTGCAGCAGCCCGCGTCTCCATGTCTTCAGTGTTCATCAATATTCCAACCTCATTTTATGCTTGTCACCGCCATCTGAGATTCTCTGCTGAAACACTAACCTGATTTGTGGGCTTATAATCATTCATTGTTTGCCTGCTACCTACAAAGTAATATTTAAACTGATTTACTTCTTAATGTTTAAGTATAAAGGGATATTTAATGCCCAGCCCACGTCTCCAGCTTCCCCTTCTGCCGTTCCTCACTGTTCCCTGAACATGACATCATCTTTGAAAACTACATCCCGTTCCTGGGTATGGCCTCCGTTTGCCCTCCTTTATGCTCAAATTTACTGATTCTTCAATTCTCCCACGTAGCTTTGCCTGCCAACACAGGTACTCTGTGTGGATTCGAAGGCGAAGGGATAATTTAATGTTTTAACAAATCTTCCCTGCTAGGGCAGGGGCTCTCTCATTCATCTTTCACTGACATTTAAGTCTGATCATTTTGACTTTTGTGCATTTGCATGTTAATTATGAGATAATAATATGCTTCTTGTGGTCAGAGACCATGTCCTATTCACCAATGCCTGAAACATAGAAGCTGCTTAGTAGATGTTTATTGAATTGAATTGAAAAAGTGAAAAATCAGTTCAAATAAACTCCGCTTTCACACGTGTGGCCATGTCAGACTGTATCCTTGACTCTAAGTATTATTTGAAAAGGTCGCTGTGAACTAAGGAAGGCAAGGGATGCTTTTTAGAGGTGGCTGACCTTGATTGGAACTGTGGTTGGACAGCCTCCCAAGGGGAAGGCCTTTGCTGTTATGGAAGGGGTACAGGTAGGACATGGAGGGGGAACTGGAGCATTTATGAATGCAGTTGTGGTTCGTGTGAGAGGAACATGTTAGAGCGAGGCCAGATAAAACGCCTTTGATACAGGGTTTGGTATTAGTATTAAGAAATTTAAATATATAGACGAGTCTGTTCCTATACGTTCAGAGTCCTGTATTTGATAGATTGTTTCTTTTCTTTTTTTTTTTTTTTTTTTTTTTTTGAGACAGAGTCTGGCTCTGTTGCCCAGGCTAGAGTGCCGTGGTGTCAGCCTAGCTCACAGCAACCTCAAACTCCTGGGCTCAAGCGATCCTCCTGTCCTTCAGCCTCCCAAGTAGCTGGGACTACACGCATGCACCACTATGCCCGGCTAATTTTTTCTATATATTTTTAGTTGTCCAGCTACTTTCTTTGTATTTTTAGTAGAGACGGGGTCTCGCTCTTGCTCAGGCTGGTCTTGAACTGCTGACCTTGAGCGATCCACCCGCCTCGGCCTCCCAGAGTGCTAGGATTACAGGCGTGAGCCACCGTGCCCGGCCGATAGATTGTTTCTTTATGGGGTATTGTTTAAGTGAATATGTTAACTCTGAAAGTTTTTTTCTTACGTTATGTTCTTGAAACCTTTATTCTCAGGGTCCAAGTTCGAAATATGGCAACTTTGAAAGATAGTAAGTATGTTATTTGTTTCAATATGTGAATTAAGAAACACTAAATTTTGCCAAATAAATACTTAAAAATATACTACTTTGGCCCATTATATATGTATATATTTGGTCAAAACTGACTGAATGTATCTACTTTGTATGTGTGACATTGAACTTGTTTCGGAAAAGACCAGCAGGAGGTGGCACAGGAGAAAGTTGTGTTCTGATTCTGTTATCTGTGGAATGATAATGCTATAACTATTAGGTCATTAAATATGAAATGTCTGATTTCAAATTAGAAGTTAAGTTTATTATATCTCAAACAAGAAGCAGTACAGTTAGTCAAAGTATGTACCTAAACTGTCAACACAGTTAAGCCACCCTAACATTAGCTTGCTTGTGCCAGCAGCGAAGAAGCCTGGAGAGCGAGTGGCGATGAAATTGCAAAAGGCGTTTTCCACAGTTGGTTGAGAATTGAATATTTTTCCCTGGAAGAAGTGGTAGTCAATTGGTGCAAGGTCTGGTGAATATGGTGGATGATAGAGTTTCCAAGTCCAGCTTCTGTGGCTTGAGCAGTGTTGTTTTTTGCAACATGTGGTATTACAAGAGGACTGACCTGTCTCTGTTGACCAGTCTCAGCTACTTCATTGCAAACATCCTCATCATTTCATCCAACTGGTTGCAGTAGTCACCCATTGTCATAGATTGACCAGGTTTCATGAAGCCGTAGTGGGTAATACCAGCACCGGACCACCAGGCACTATTAGCTTTTTTTGATGAATATTCAGTTATGGACTGCGTTTTGGCACTTCATCTGTATCCAACCATTGTGCCAAACGATCGCAATTGTCAGACAGCATCCATTTATCATCACATATAACGATATGGTGTAGAAATGGCTCACCTTTATGTTGTGACAGCAAAAAAGGCAAGCTTCGAGACAATTTCTCTTCTGACGCTCTTTTAATTCATATGATACCCATCTATGCAGCTTCTTTACCTTGCAGATTTGTTTCACATGGTCCAATGTTGTTGGAATGGTAACGTCAAACCTTGCTGCTAATTCACGAGTAGGTTGAGATGGATTCACTTCAGCTACAGCTTTCAGCTCGTCATTATGCACTTTGGTCTCAGGTTGCCCAGGTGGCTTATTTTCAAGATCAAAATCACCAGAACAGAATTTCTCAAACCGTTGACATACTGTGCATTCATTAGTCATATCCTTCCCAAACACTTCGATGACATTTCAAGCTGTCTGTGCTGCATTGGTTCCACGATGGAACTCATATTCAAAAATAATGTTAATTTTTTACTTATCCATGGTTTCACAAAAATTGCTCCAAAAAAATTGAAAGGTAATCATGAACCAAAATGTGCATTTGAAAGAATGAGATGTACCTTCACAATAAAAAAAAAAATGTGTCAAAGTGAAATGTCAGCAATATCAACTGTCAATCATAGTACTTAAGGAAATTGGACATTCCATACTTAATAACCTAAGAGAAAAAGATTATATGTATATAAAAATAACGTAATGGAATATGTGGTTAAGGCCACATATTTCAATACATTTAATGTTTTGAATGTAAAATATACTGTTCTATTGCCATTGCTTGTTTTAAGTAACAGCTAGTCTTGCCCTTTTCTTTTTTT
>NW_012142412.1:86405-87477 GCF_000956105.1 Propithecus coquereli
TCATAGGACTCATTCTGACCAGTTTCTGGTGACATTCAAAGAAGTGGGAAGAAAGCCCCCCACCTTTGGAGATGCGTCGGTCATTGCCCTTGAGTTACTAAATTCTGGATATGAGTTTGATGAAGGCTCTATCATCTTTAATCAGTTCAGGCAAGAAAAATTTACAAATCAAAGCTTTTTTATGTTCATGTTTTTGTTCATATTTTGAAATAACTGAATGTCTACTTAACAGTTTAAAAATTATTTTGAGATTTACATTTGCTTTTGTCATTTTTAGGTCTGTCATCTCCTATAAGACAGAAGAAAAACCCATCTTCTCCCTTAATACCATTGCAAGTGCTGGTAAGTTATAATTATATGAGAAGTATTTTTGCATGTAGAGTGGGCAGATTAAGGAAAATAGTGTTTGTCAGGACATCCTGTTATAACCGTAGCAAAATGATTGGGGGTATTTCTAAGAAGCACCATCTATTAGTGACTTCCATGATACCTTAATTCAGACATTATTGGACAACTCTTACTACATTCCTTCATTAATTGAACAAATAAATATTTATTGAGGTTCATCATTAGATTTTCTGGCCATAAGGATTGAGAGTTTAGCTAGAAACTGGCTTTGCAGTTTATGTGTGGGAATTCTACCTAACTACAGTACAGCCAGAAGCTCTGGAATAGAGATTTGAACAGTGTTCAGAACTAATTTACATTGACCCACTCAGTTCTTTTATTATTTGAATAAAGTCATCATTGCTTAGTAAAGCATCCTAGAAATAATATTCTGGAACTGATTTTATTTTTCTAAGGCTTTTTCCCCTTCTATATACCATATTTCATCTATTTTGTGGCATATACTTCTGTACATTTTAATATCTCTGACATTGGGATACCTCCACCAGTCAATGGAATGTCCTTTTTAATAGGCTATGTTTTTTGCTTTCTTAAATGGGCATTATGACCAATACCATTTTAAATTTGAGGAAAGTACTATTTTACTACTTTACCCTAATGAATGAATTTTGAAATGTGCTGCTAAATGTCTACAACATTAAAGCTAAAATTCTTCAAGCTCATT
>NW_012142412.1:87527-90141 GCF_000956105.1 Propithecus coquereli
TTTTGGCGACAGAGTCTCACTCTGTCAACCTAGCTATACAGTGGTATTATCATAGCTCACTGCAACCTCCAACTCCTGGGTTCAAGTGATCCTCCTGCCTCAGCCTTGCAAGTAGCTGGGACTACAGGTGCGTGCCACCATGCCCACCTAGTATTTTGTGTTGTTATTTTCTGTTTTTAGTAGAGACAGGATCTCACTCTTGTTCAGGCTGCTCTTCAACTCCTGAGCTCAAGCGTCCTCCTGCCTTTGCCTCCCAGAGTGCTGGGATTACAGGTGTGAGCCACTGCACCTGTGGCCTTGCCCTTCTTTTATCAGTACTAGTTCTAACATCAAGACTGGTTTATAGCTGGAGCAAGAGCAAGACCCTATCTCTACAAAAAGTAGAAAAAAATTAGCTGAGTGGTGACATGCACCTATAGTCCCAGCTACTTGGGAGGCTGAGGCAGGATCGCTTGAGCCCAGGAATTTGAGGTTGCAGTGAGCTATGATGATGTCACTGTACTCTAGCCAGGGCAACAGAGTAAGACCCTGTCTCAAAAAAAAAAAAAAAAAAAAAAAAGACTGGTTTAACATCATGCTGTTTATTGTTGGTCTAAGTGCTAGACCAATCCTACGTTACACTTTAGAAAAATTCCTTTGTCTTAACACAGCACTTCTATTTTTCAGTTACCAGGCGACTAAAGTCCATCAAAAACATCCAGAAAATTACCAAGTCTATGAAAATGGTAGCAGCAGCAAAATATGCCCGAGCTGAGAGGGAGCTGAAACCAGCTCGAGTGTACGGAGTAGGATCTTTGGGTAAGAGAAGAGTAATTCACAAATTACAAAGAAGTATTTAACCTAAAGAAGATTCCTGATGACTTTTATTTAGTGCTTATGGTGGTACCAGGCCTATTCTAGTACCTTAAATGTACTCATTTTTCATGTACATACACTTGACATGTATTCACAGCAACCCTGTGCCGATAGGAACTGTTAGAGTCCCTGCTTTACTGATGAGAAAAACCGCAGCATGCTCAAGTTAAGTAACTTGCCCAAGATCACATATAAAGGGATGAAAAACCTCTGTCGAACCTACGTGGTTTGGCATCAAAGCCAGTGTATTTGTTAACCACCGTACATGACTGTTGACTTTAAAAAGATTCTGAAATTTGTCCCAGATTGTCAAATATACCACCAAAAGAACTTGGAAACAGTGCATTAGACAGAAAGTGCTCGATTTCGTCCTATGACCTTATGGTGTGCTATTTTAGGACTGCACGGTGGGGTGGGTGGGAGGAGGTGGTGCCCTGCAGTGGAGCGTTGACTGAGTGGTCGTGGGTATGATTCTGATGGTGGTTTGAGAACATGAATGATGTGGAAGCAGGAATGCAGCCGAGAACCTTCATTTTTAAGATACCTTACTTAATAACTATTCTTATCCTTTCAAAAGTATGAAGACGTTTTTCCTTCACAATTTTACGAAATTCATCCCTAATTAGTCTGCTTAACGGAGAAGTGATATAGTAGTTAAAAAAGGAATTTATATTTTGTTTTTAGATGCTTTTATACTACTTTGATTATAAATTTGTCTTGGAAATAAGCAAAATTGTGAAGAGGTGGAAAGTTTCCATTTTAACCTGTAATTCTATTCTGTATCTTAACTCTTCCATTATCCACTATCTTATCCTGAATTAAGGCCACCTAAGAGAATTTTAACTTAGTATTATGGGAAAATTATACAGTGAGCCCCCATTTATCTACCACTCAATAACCTTATCTCAAGGCCATCCAGATTTTCAGTTTGGGGCTTGTATCTTCCCAAAGGAGTATTTCCATGGTAGTCAAGTGACTGCTGCTCAGTGTCTGGCCTCTGGCTGCCACACCTCCCCTGTCCCCCTGTGCAGACTGCTCCTGCCCCTCACCTCATGCAGGTTTCCCCCCAGATGCCACTTCTTGAGAGGCTTGCTCAAGCCACCTGTCTCACGTGCCATTTCCTTTCATCAGTTCATGTACTTGGCCTGCACCTCCTTACTTTTTTCTCACACGTGTCATTCATTACCTGACACATTGTGTCCTTGTTGGCTTGTTTTATTATCTGACTCCCCTCCTAGAATATTGGCTTCATTCCTGTATCCCAGGCACCTAGAACAGTGTCAGCTGACTCATTGTAGGTGCTCAATAAACAAGTGAATGTGAGCTGAAGGAAGATGGACCTCACCAACAGAATACATAAGTGGAATGTTTGAATATCAACTTAGAAAGCAAAATTTGCTTATTTCCAAATTGAAGATAATATATGTATTAATATTAGATGTAGAATTACCTCGTGCAATAGTTTTGTGCTCTTTCATATCTTTTTTGGTTTGTTTTGAGATGACGGGGATTATTGGGGATTATTGCTATATTTAGTATAAATTGCATATAAAGAATTCTTGCTTTTTTTGTTTGTTTTTAAGCTCTGTATGAAAAAGCTGATATTAAGGTGCCTGAAGACAAGAAGAAGCACCTCCTTATTGGTGTGTCCTCAGATAGAGGGCTCTGTGGCGCTATCCATTCCTCAGTTGCTAAGCAGATGAAAAGTGAGGTGGCTACGCTCACAGCGGCCGGGAAAGAAGTTATGATTGTTGGAATT
>NW_012142412.1:90191-94648 GCF_000956105.1 Propithecus coquereli
TCCAGATTGATACATTCAGATTTCTCCAGTAATCAAATGGCTAAATTGGAATTATTGTACAGGTTGAGTATCCCACATCTGAAATACATGGGACCAGAAGTATTTTGGATTTCAGAATATTTGCATATTTATAATGAGCTATCTTGGGAATGGGACCCAAGTCTAAACATAAAATTCATTTATGTTTCATATATACCTTATACACATGGCCTGAAGGTAATGTTATATAATATTTGTAATAATTTGGGGCGTGAAAATTTTGACTGTGACCCATCACCAGAGGTCAGGTGTGGAATTTCCACTTGTAGTGTCGTGTTAGTGCTCAAAAAAATTGGGATTTTGGAGCATTTCGGAATGAACTTTTGGATTAGGGATGCTTAACCTGTATTACACTATATTGGTTTTAATTCTTAATTTTTTTTTCCCCAAAAATCCACTTACTTAGTGCTTGCTGGCTTTGTAACAGGCACTTGCTAGATGCTGTCCAGAGGACTTGGTAACCATGAGATTTAGTGCCATCACTTTAAATGTTGGCTTCTTACTTTTTAAGCATCTGCAGTAGATGCTTAATATCAAACACTTTGTTACACATGTTTTGCTGAAAATAAGCTATAATCCATAGTGTGGGAATGGCTGAAATTATTGGAACCAATTGGTTTCATTTATCTTACATAATGTCTGCTTTGTAATTATAAAGGAGTTTTATATTAGTAAAGCTGTTTTTGATGAAATAAATCTTTGCTCTGTATGACTTCAAAGAAATTCATCACTTGTGTTGACAGAGAGTATGAGTATCTACGATGATATTGATGCTGACGTGCTGCAAAATTACCAAGAATACAATCTGGCTAACATCATCTACTACTCTTTGAAGGAGTCTACCACCAGCGAGCAGAGTGCTAGGATGACAGCCATGGACAACGCCAGCAAGAACGCTTGTAAGTACATGATACAGAGGGTGCGAGCAGGAACTCTTGTGAGCACACAGTGCCTGTCTGCTGAGAGGGGTCTGTTGTCTAGAAACTACCATAGGCTGGGTGCAGTGGCTCATGCCTGTAATCCCAGCACTTTAGGAGGCCAGGGCAGGATTGCCTGAGCCAAGGAGCTCAAAACCAGCCTGAGCAACATAGCGAGATCCCATTTCTACAAAAAAAATTTTTTTTTTTTTTAATTAGCCAGGCATGGTGGTGTGTACCTGTAGTCCCAGCTACTCAGGGGGCAGAGGTAGAAGGATCGCTTGGGCCCAGGAGTTTGAGGTTCATTGAGCTATGATGATACCACTGCACTCTAACCCGGGAAGTAGAGTGAGACCCTGTCTCAAAAAACAAAACAAAACCTTACCAAAATATTCTCTGCCTATAGGGAAGTGTCTCACTTGATAGGTAGTGGGTTTGCAATTACTGTGAAAAGGTAGCCTATCAAAGATGTAACAATACCTTCATAAAATGTTTTGAGAGGCCAACTTTGATACCCAAAAAGAAACAATCTCTTAAATTTTTAAATTAAGCAACAGAAGTTATTAATTAACAAGTTATTCGTTTCTGGTTTTAGATTTTGTTGTCTCATCTTTTTGTTTTGTTTGTAGCTGAGATGATTGATAAATTGACTTTGACATTCAACCGCACCCGCCAAGCTGTCATCACAAAAGAGTTGATTGAAATTATCTCTGGTGCTGCAGCTCTGTAAGTCATCCTAGATTGTTGCCTTCAGAGAGTTTTTTCTCATCTCCCTGTGTCTGCTCGTTTAACCTTTGGATGCTTAAAAGTTTTCTGTTCTGTTTTGTCTGTTAAAGTTGAAATGATTCATTGCTGAATCTTGTATTCTTACTCTTAAGGATATAAAGATTGGACAAAAATGGGATCTCTTTGGTTTATTTTGATGTTTCAGCTCAAACAGTCAGGCTTAGTTTCTTCTATTTAGAGATAGGTATGTTGCTGGCTTTCAGTTTCCTAAAGCATTGCCAACAGGGATGTGGATAATTCAGTATCATTTATAAAATCTGTCTTTGGAATCTAAAGAATTATAAGGCTTTTTTAGTTACGGGTCTGGTTTTGGATTTGGATTTACATAAATCTATAAACCATTGCTGTAAATAGTTGTACTGTATTGGTTTTTTATTTGTATTTTTATTGTTTTATTGTTATTTTTTATTGTTTTGTCTTTTTTCTCAAATATTTTCCATCTGCTGTTGGTTGAATCTGCAGATATAGAGGGCCAACTGTATACTGCTTTCCTTAAGAAAATTTCTTGGTTGTTGAGAAACTTTAATGTTTGTGAAACATAGGTTAAGACAATGGGAATTCAAAAAATCAAGGTGAATACCCACTCTATACAAAATACAGTGCTAGGCATAATGTTAAAGATGTGATCCTCTTTCAAGGCATTTGTATTCTAAACGGATAAGAAACATGTAGGTAATTATGATGAAAGATAAGACGTGTAGTGAGTTATCTTTAAGTTCTCTCTTAATCTCCTACTAATTGGTTTCTAAGTTTTAGCTTCCAAATCTTTCTCCTTCTTTATACTCCCTTAATGCAGATCCTTGTCATTTCTCTTCTGAATTAAAATAGATATTTTTTGAGTGCTTCAGACCCTGTGTTAGACATTGAAGACGCAGTGGTAACAGTATTTGCCCTCAAAGAGCTAACAATCTTAACAGGAAAGACAACATTACATAAGAAATTACAGCAGAACAGGGGTTGCCAAACTGTGGCCCTGAGCTAAGAATGGTTTTTACATTTTTAAAGGGTTATTAAAAAGAGAGAGAGCCTGGGCAACAGAGTGAGACCCATCTCTTAAAAAAGAGAGACAGTGAATGACCCCTCAAAGCCTAAAATATTTACTATGTGGCCCTTCACAGAAAAAAATTGAAAATCTTTGCGACGGTATTGTGAGGAAAATACAATAGAATCCATTCCCTGTCATGTAATCGTCTTATGTTTTCTGGCCACCAACACTCTTGCCAGTCTAATCTCTTGACCATTTCTCACTTCATTGAACTACAGCCACCTTGGTCTGCTTCCAAATCTTCAGATACGCCACGCTCTTTCTCACCTACAAAAAGCACATCACCTTTCAGCCATGTGCTTTTATCTGAAATGCCATTCTTTTCTTCCCCTCCTCCGTTGTTCTTCATCTGATTGCCTCCAGTTTTTCCTTCCTGAGCTGGGGAATCCTTTCTTCCAGAAGATGCTCCTTCACAGTCTGAGTTATCCTTCTTTGGAGTCCTGTGCTTCCGTTTATCTTAGCTCTTACAACGTTGCATCAGGAATTGCCTTTTTATTTCTGTGCTCCTTGAGGCTAGGATGGGGGACCATGTCTTATTCCCTTCAGTGTCCCCATTGCCTGGTACATAACCTCAGAAAGGCAGAGTGAATGACTGAAATGCCACATGAGTATTAAGAACTGAAAGTTCACAAGAGGGAGAAATAACGCTTTATTGGGTTTGTGAAAATGTGGGTCCATGTTTAAGAATTAGGGAAAAGTTCATCACTAAGGTGGCATTTAAAGCAGACCTTAAGTGTTATCTTTCAAGGGTAGAAACTGGGCAGAATGCCAGGGACACAACTAGAACTGATTGAGCCAACAGAAACTATTGTGAAAGTTGTTAGTTGGATCCATCAGCTTTGCTATGCTAAGCATCCTTCTTTTATTTCCTAAGCATGGCTTTGTTAGGACTGACCCATTCACAGCCAGTCATCGATGTTATGTTAGCATCTTAGAATAGGCTCAGGATGTCTAGCTCAATAAACTTGGCTGAGATTCTCTCTCTGTTACTCAGCTTTGTTATCTGTAACAGGGCACTAATACAAGGATTAAATACGTATATTATCCATTATCTCCTTGCCGCGTACGCCTTGCACATGCTAAGCTGATTTCTTCTTGGATGTTGTGTGCGTGAACAGTCCTGGGGGAAGAACTGTGTTCTGCGGGCTCCAGGGCTGCGTGAGATCCAGAGAGCCCAAGGTTCTTTTTGCTCTTGCAACGTTAGGTATGAACGTGGAGGCTACATCTGCCCAATAAGGACCAGGCCTTCTTGATTAGGAATGTGGGAAACCTGACTTAAAAGTAGCAAAATCAAGGGAAATGAGGATAAGGGGACTGGGACATAAAACTGAGAATTTAGAGAAAACAATCCAGGTAATTGGAAATCGACTGTTAAATTTTTGCTTTCTAGAAGAGTAGTGTAAATCTTTATATAAAAAGTTAACCGTGCAGTGCCGAGGTTGGATTGCGTACACGAATGGACTTGCATGTGCCGTGACCTATCAGTTATTACGGTTCGAGATTTTAACATAAACATGTTTGGCTATTTAGTAATAAAATTATGCCCATGACTAAACCATAATATTTTAAGTATCAAGTATTAGTTGCCAGCCTAAAAGTTTTAAATATATTGTATGCTATTTATAGAAAAAAATAGTAACTTAAATATGTTCATAGTTTTCTCTATTTGC
>NW_012142412.1:95128-95455 GCF_000956105.1 Propithecus coquereli
GTACTCTTGAGAATAAAACAGGCAAATAACATTATTTTGAAAATAGTTTTGCCCTCATGAGCCCCATGAAAGGTTCCCCAGATCAAAATTTGACAATCACTGGAATAGAGTAATATTTTATTATGTAAATTCGGTTGTTTATACCCTACTTAAATATATATTACCTCTTGACATCGTTTTTTTTCCCCAAAACATATTATTTGATTTTTATTTGTTCTGTACTTTGTTTTTCAGGTAAAGAAGGAAAATTCAGCCAGCTGATTGGTTTTTAACGTGCCGCTGTTTTGTCAGAAGAAGTTGTTGCTCCATTGTTTGAATTACTGAAGA
>NW_012142412.1:97430-103730 GCF_000956105.1 Propithecus coquereli
TTATTAATATATTAGTAATTTACGAATGTAAAACTATCATATTTGCTAGTACTCCCTCGGCCCTGGTTTGCCAATTCCTGTTCTGAGTTTTCCCAATTCCTGATGAGCTGATTGGAAGCTCTGCACTCGGGATTGGGGCTCTTCGGCCATGAGCTTCGCTGAGGGGTGATCTGGTTGGGTCATTTTGCAGGGGACCCGTATCAGTATCTGCAGGCCTCTCTGTCTCATCAGAGTCTTCCAGACTCCTTCCTGGAGGCAGGCCTGAGAGCCAGCACCTGGGGGCCAGGTCAGGGGGGAGTAGGGGCTCCATCAGGGATCTCAGCATTCAGGAACTCGGCTCCCTTAGGCCAGCACAGAGCACAGGCACCATCCATACTTACAGGCCTGATGGCCTCAGTCCAGAAACCCTGTCATTGTCTCTGAACAGCAAACCTCTGGGCTCTGCCAGGATTGGGGAGGGGCTGTCACCCAAGGGTCCCCATGGGGGGAAGGATCCAGTCTCCAAAGTTATGTTATTATTGTCCTGTTGTCTCTTCAGCTCCCTTGGCCCTTGTGATTTTTGCCTTTTGAAAACATCCCTTTGCTGATGTTTTAGTTGAGTACGGGATGAGTGAAAGTATATGTGTGCATTTAATTTACCATCCTTAAGTGGAAGCCCAGAAAAAGGGTTTCACAAGAAAGGGCTCTATTACGCACATAGTTTTAAACTTGGACATTCCGTGTTGATACATAAATATCTAACTATTGGTAAACATAGGCTTTCCAGTTTTTCACGACGGCAAAAGTGTTGAATTAGCGTCCTTGGGCAAGTCTCTGCATAGTCGTCTGAGTATCTCTGTGGACTAAGTTATTATAAATGGAAGCGATGACTGTATACCTTTTAACATTTAATAGACGTTGCCAAATTGTTCTCGAAAAGATTGTAAACTTGGATCAACAGTGTATGAGACTGATTCCCCCATTCTCTAAAACCTTATCTAGGTTTATTCTGTAACAATCTGATGACCGAAAATACAATTGCCCACTTACTCATTGCCCATTTTTTAATTGATTTTTCAAATCTTTTTCTCATTGAAATATGAGGTCTCTGCATATTAGTGACAACCCTTTTATTTGTGTTGCAGAGAGCGGACTCTTCACTAAGGAAGGCAGCTGTTCAATATTGTCGCTGCCGCTGCTCTTGCAATTGGTTTCTGTTTCCTGGCCTCCACTGTTCTCACTTCTAATCATTCTCTTTTAAAATAGCTTTACTGAAATCATTCATATGCCATAGAATTTACCCTCTTAAAGTGTACAGTCCAGTGGCTTCCAGTATATTCCCAGAGTTGTGCTCTTCTCCACACCACACACCATTGCAAAATGAATTGTTATAACAGGCATTATTTATTGAGGGATGAGTTTAGTTTTAGACAGCCATCAAACAATAATTATATTTGAGTTGTATATGGGACATCCAAGCAGAAATTAGTCATTAGATGCAGTTAGCTCCATTAGTGTGATGCTCAGGGAAAAATTGAGATAAAGTGTTATATTAAGGAGTCATTTTTATATATAGCTAATGATTAAAACCATGGGGATGAGGCATATGAAAAGAAGACCGACACTTAAACAAGCAGGCCAAGGCAGTGCAGGATAAAGCCAGCCTTTGATATTACTGAAGCCGGAGCTCTCGCTTTAGGAGGGACAGGACAACAGGACATACAAACATGACATGGGAGGAGGAAAGGAACATGTAGTGCTAGATTGGAATCACGTACTTAGGACTTCAAAAATAGACATGTTTTCTAGTTCTTTCCACTACAAGGCCCCTGAAGCAATGATACCCCTGTAGTAAGGAAGGTAGCTAGCACTCACATTGTGGTTCTAAGTACTGCTCCTTGCTAAGAAGAATCTGGGCCCCTTGGATGGCTACTTCCAAGTCTAGGGCAGGGGAGGCACAAGGAGAGCCTAGAACATGTAATGCCACGAAGTAAGGACATGCTCGGCGAACGACAGTGACACAGTGCAAGAACACAGCAGGTGCTGGAAAGGGCTCCCACTGGCCGAATACGGGGCAATTTCAGCATCAGCAGAATCATGATGATAATGCATTGCAACCCAGAGAATAAAGAAAAGAATCCCGACCGCATCGTGATAGGAGAAAAGGTGAGGGAACTCTCCTTTATAGGAGAGTGCCTGCTAACAGATGTAGAATAAGTGATTGGATTAGGAAAATCACCACTTTGTCACCACCAGTGTAAGAATCCGTGCAGTAAGAGATCAGAAATGGATGCCGATAAACCGCTGGGGCAGGTGTGGAGGAGCAGTGTTTTCAGGCAGTATCAAAGCATCACCTTACACGTTGCTTATTAATTTCAAAGTAAGAAAAGGTGACTTTAAACTGAAGGGATCTGGCAGATGTCTCCTTTACAAGTTGTCCAACTTTGTCAGCACTAATGGGACAAGCTGACCTGTGATCCCTGACGCGATACAGCACATAGTATAGATCACCTGTACAGGCGCAGTGTTGCCAAAAATGTTCCACTTCAATCTAATCAAGTGAGAAAACAGTCAGGCAAGGATTGTGAGACCTTGGTCCTGGACTTTCCAGACATGTTAATGTCTTGAAAGATCAAAGAAAAACAACAACAAACACAACCGGAGGGAGATTGAGCTAATTAAACGAGACTAAAGAGAGAAACATGACAACTAAATGCAATGAATGATTCCTGATTTGATCCTGGATTTAAAAAATTTTTAAAGCTACAAAAGGCATTTGGGACAATGGGAAAAATCTTAATATGCACTTTATTTTGGGTGATGTTATTGCATCAGTCTTAGTGTGTTGAGTGTGATTGTGGTATTGGTGGAAGGTGTGATGCACCATCCAGGGAAGGCAGGAAGCACACAGCCCTCAGCTGTGATTCGCTTTGGAATCGCCTCAGCTGGAGATCACCTTGCCCAAGGTCATGGCCCTCTCCTGAAGCAGCCCGCATCCACTGCCTGAGGCCGGACAGCCAGCTTTAAAACTCTGTGGGGTTGGCTGAGGCCTTCCTTGAGCTTGAGCTGCAGCTCAACGTCTCCCTCCCCCATACTGTTTCCTGCTCCGTCCTCCTCCTCTCCCCCTCCCCAGGTGGTAAGCCCAGAAGCACCTCTTGAAGGCTAATCTCCATCTCCGAGACTGCCTCCTGGGAGTCCAATCTGGGACAGTTTCTACTAGGGGGGCCTGAGGGAGCAGGTACAAAGATGGAATCTTGGAGCTGGATCACCCACCTGGCTGGCAGTAAGGACTTCGGCACTGGTGGATGGAGCACAAAGGTGCCACCTGGCACAAGGTAGCAGCTCCTGAATGTGCAAGTCCTAGAACTTTGACCAGGGGATAACTGGTGTGGTGTAACAGTGGAAACAAGCTGGTACGATGTATCAGACAAGATACTCAAAAAATATGAAGATCATGGGACCCTGAAATAAGAGAGACCAGGTTGTAGTGCTTAACTGCTTAAGGTCAGAAACCAGGTGAATGCAAGGTAAGGGGCACGAACAATCAGAGAGGGTGGGCTTACCTGGTGAGTTACGGCGCTTGTTCACAGAATGATGAACCCCTGGGTGAGATCGATGGATAGCCAACAAGTGGGCTACTCAAGCTGTACAATCAAACTACTGCAAGGATGGGTAACAGGTGGCCCCAATAACCAGTCATGATCCCTTTCCCGGTTTCGGGATCTGAGCCAGTTTTCAGACTGAAACTCTTATCGACTGAAGGACAGACTGAGTCTTCAGGAGGAAGAACGCTGCAACACCAAATGGATAAGGTAAGAATTCCCCGCACTCCTTCCACAAAAGAGCCGACGGCCATTGACTCAGGCAACCGTCCACTGGGAAAGGGAATGCCCTCGCATTGTGAGGACTGCTGAACACAGGGGCTGAGTTCAGAACGAAACCAGGACATGCAGCGTCATCAGGGGCCCCTTGTTAGACTGAGGACACCTGAGACCAAGTGCTACCTGGAGTCTTGGCCCAGGCACGGCTCGCACTGGTCCTCGGGGTTTATGGACCTACTCAGCGGCCATTTTCCTGATTCCTGAATGTGTCCATGGAATAGACGTACTGGGATGTTGGCACAAACCCCTGCTGGTTCCTTGACCTGTGGGGTGAGAATTTAGGGGCGGGGAAGGGCTGAGGAAACATACCTTTGAAATCGCTCCTGAAGCTCAGGTTGGAGGCAGAAATCGGTGCCACCCTTTGTGACTTAAAGGCCACTGGGGCAGTGGTCCCACTGTATCTTCATTTCATTTGACAGTCTGGTTCCTGCAAATATGAGAGGCAACTAGAAGGGTGAGAGTGAATTACTGCAGTTGCAGCTGCCGTGTCAAATGTGGCATCTTTGATACTGTCCTAGGTACAAGACATGTGGCCACTGGTTGATGAAAGCAGACTTTTCCACCCCAAACAGAAAGGATCACAAATAGTTTATATTCACTTGGAACAGACAACAGTATGTATTTTGGTCTTGCCCTAGAGCTATGTTAATTCTCTCACTCTCTGTCATCATATACAGACAGTCCCCGACTTATGATGCTTCAACTTACGATTTTTCAGCGTTATGATGGTGCGAAAGCAATATGCATTCAGTAGAAACCACACTCCGAATTTTAATCTTTTCCTGTGCTAGCCATATGTGGTACAATATTCTCCCACGATGCTGGGCAGTGGCAGTGAGCCGCAGCTCCCAGTCAGCCACGTGATTGCGAGAGTAAGAATTCATTTTGATAAGAAATAGACGCATATTTTCGGGATGGATTTGCCTTTCCTGCCAGGGGTTTGATCCACTGGGGTCCCCTATCATGCTGAGTCAGCCCAAGGGACCCATTTTACAATAAAGGAGGTGTGTGAGGGACACAAGGCCATGAAATCCACTGGTCATACCATACACCGCACCAACTCAGAAGCCGTTGGCGGCAGAGCCATGGAATGGCATTTTCTAGGCACAGCTAAAGCACCAGCTCAGGCGGTACCTTAGGATGGGCTGGGATCTCCCAGGGTGCCATGCACACTTTAAGTTAATGACTTTTTTTTTTTTTTTTCTGGTGCCATGTTCCCAACAGGCAGATGACATAGGGTAGAGGCTGGGGTTTCTCCACTTACCATCACCCCTACCCTGCTACTCTGGACTCTCCAGGTTTATCGATCCAATTTCCAAAAGGGGGAATGCTTTCACCAGGGGAAACAGCAGGAGTCCCACTGAAATATTAGCTACAGTTGCCCCCTGGGCACTTTCACCAAGAGACTGCAGCAGAGGGAGGAGTCACGTCCCAGCAGGAGTGACGGACTCTGGTCTTCAGGAGGAGGTTGGGGGGGGGGCCTCTATCACACAGTGGGAGGAGAGTTTGGCTCCCAAATGGTCTGTCTGGGTGCCCGTTGGTACTTTCTTGCCCAATTCTGATGGTATAAGGACAAGTTCAGCAACCACAGTCTGAAAAGGGTATGGAAACCAGAGGCTCAGACCTCTTGTGCATGAAGGCCTGGGTCATACCACCAGGCAAGCCACTGAGACCAGGAGAGAAATCTAGAATGGATAATGGAGGGGAAAAATAATATCTACTGAGGCCCAGCTGCAGCAGTAGGGGCTTTGATTTGTCTCCTGGACTGTCCTCTCTAACGTTTTCCCCTGAGGGTAAAGGGGTGGACTGCGGTGACTGTTATAATGCACTGCTCAGAGTCCCCCAGGATTGAAGGATGTCAGCTGTCCTTGGAATTGAACTGACTCAGCTGCAGAGAGCACCACTGCCTCAGATCACACACCCCTTCCCGGGCAGCCCTCATGCAGTGACCTGTCGACATAGGAATATAAAAATCCAGCCTCCTTGTCCCAATTCAGGACAACTCTGAAGGGCCACCCCAGCTTCAGCACTCTCTATGGGACGGACTGAGGCCACCCTTGGCAGTCCGGCGTCCACACCTTCCCTTCCACAGGTGGTATCCCAGGAGGACACCTAAATAAACCTTCCCCAGGCTCATCTCAGAGTCAGCTTCCTGGAAACCAAACCTGTGACATATGGTCATGCGTATGGTTCTGTGGGGGGAGTGTTCTGTTTTGAGGGAGATATGCTGAAGGACTGTGGTTTAAGTGTCATGAAGTTTGTAACGTCTTCAAACTGTTCTGGAAAAACATACTACTTGCATGTGTATATATAAATACAAAAATATCTCGTGAATGAGGTAAAATGTTAACAATTGGTGAGTCTAGATGAAGTGTATACCTGTGTCTATGATTTTCTTGCAACTTTTCTGTAGGTTTGAAATTTTCCAAAATAAAAGTTC
>NW_012142412.1:104821-107938 GCF_000956105.1 Propithecus coquereli
AGGCCTCGCCCTACTCCCGGCCCTATTGTGAAGGACTTCGAATGACATGCTGAACAGCTTGGACATTATTTAATCTACACAGTGGCAAGCAGCTCCCTTTTTTTTTTTTTTCTTTAGCAGAGGCAAGACCAGATCAGATCCGCATTTTGGGGAGCATCCCAAACTTCTAACACTTAACGCTCCACATTATTGACATTATTAACGTTAACTCTCTAACATTTCAATGTCATATCCCAGCTCCCTCGTTTGCCCGTAAAGCAGAGACGCCCTCCCCTCCCTCCTCCCCAGGTGGGCGCTCCCCGAGAAGGCCCCAGCACCTGCAGTCCCGGGCGCACCCTTCACCGGCGCTGCGCATGGCCGCTTCCGGCCGCCTTCCAGGCCTGCCGGGCGATACCGAGACAGTCGCTGTGCTCCCACGGGGCGGAGCTTTCTCATCGGCGCGATCGGCTTTCGTCTCGTGCTGCCTCGCCCCGGCGGCCGTCCAGCGGGAGGCGGAGCGAGTCCAAAATGGCGGCTCTCAGGCAGGCGCGCTCCTTGCTGCTGGGGCTTTGAGGTGGTCGCCCGGGGTCCAGGGGACGATTTCCCCGCCGCGGGGGCCCCTGAGGATGAATCGGGGGCTCTGCTAAGGTCAGGCGGCGGGGCCGGAGAGAGGTGGCAGCAAGGGCTGCGGTGGCGTCCACGCAGCGGGATGTGCGAGAGTTACTCCAGGTCGTTGTTGAGGGTCTCGGTGGCGCAGATCTGCCAGGCGCTGGGCTGGGACTCGGTGCAGCTCAGCGCCTGCCACCTCCTCACCGACGTGCTGCAGCGCTATCTGCAGCAGCTGGGCCGGGGCTGCCATCGGTACTCTGAGCTCTGTGAGTACCGGGCTGGGTGCGGGAGGGCTGCCCCGGCAAGTCACGAGTGACACCTCCGGTCTCCCCGTCCCTCTTTCGGCGTCCCCGCGGTCTGCGTCCTGCACTCCGCCCTGAGATCTGCTCCCTCCTCAGCCTCCGACGCCCCTGGGCTTCCACTGCCCCTGCAAACTCTAGTCATCCCTGGGGTGCCTCTTCCTCATCCGCTAACTTCCCGCCACCAGCCCGGGAACCCAGTCTCCGCTCCCGGCTCCACACCCTCCTACCTCTCCTCGGCTCTGAAATGTGCCTCGATCTTTCTCATTGTCTCCTGTTTGCGGCGGGTGGAATCACCCCCAGGATGCCCTACACCCTCTTTTTACCCTGGTCCTTTTCCTCTCTTGCCCGCAAACTACTACAACTAGTTGTCACAGGCGCTCCGTCTACCGGCCGTTTCATACAAGACTGGCCATTCTTTAGCTCCTAACTACACAGACTCGTTGACAGCTCTGCTACGTTAGAGACTCTGCCTCTTCTTTCTGTACCTGTTCGTTTCATAAATAACAACTCCACTTACTATTTCCCAAGGTCGACTTTGTCAATTTCGCTTGTTTGATTAACTTTCACTTACGTTTCAATGACCCATTGACTTCCTTCTCTCTGTTTGTATGTCAGTGGTTATCAAAGTGTGATAAAGGGATCATAGGCAATTTACAAGGTCCTCCAGGTAATCTGGGCTACAGTATTTATGGGTTTTAAGGGAATGTTGGTAGTATCTATAGCTAATGGTATTTAATAATTTGATAGAAGGAATGGAATATTTTATTAGAAGCTCACATCATCATGTTGATGTGAAGCAAGCATGTGTGTGTGTGTTGGGGAGAGGTGACTTCTGCTTACTTAAGTTTCAGGTCATGATTTTTTAAGGTAGTAAAGCTGGAGAACTGGATGAAATGTTCCACAGGATATTTTGTTAAAGTTTTTCCCAAACTGAAAAATTGAGACCCATAGATATGCTGTACTTCTTAGGCCCTAAATTCCATTCCCACTTGCACAGTGCTGCCAAAATAATCTCTCCCCAGCACAAATCCGAGCCTGTCATTCTTCTCAAAAATATTTCAACTGCACTCCATTAGTTACAGGCTAAACATCTAAACTCTTAGCAGCACACAGCCCCCTTTGTGAGCTAGCATTTTTCTTATCTTCTGCCCCCCTCCCATACTAATCTGCAACGGTGCTGAGCTACCTGCCTTTCCAAAATGTTTTAAGCTATCCATTCCTACACGCGTGCTGATTCCTAGAGTGTGCTTCACCCCTGATCCACCGGTAGTATTACTTACGTTTTGGGATGTACTTACCACTTGCTCTAGAGAACTCATGTTATCTGCTCTCATAGTTCTGTGCATGTTTCTGTTATGTTATTCATCACCTTGTTTTGTAATCCTCTGTGTGTGTCTCTTTCCCTGCCCCAGGAGACAAACTGATTATATTTGTATTCTGTAACCTACTATGGGATCATAATATAATAGGCACCCAGGAAATATTTGTTGAATAAATGAATGAACTGATAATCCACAACCATAATAGCTATTTATTGACTTCATGTTTTGAGTTCCAAAAATGTGTGTGTATTGAATGCTTGATTTCATTGATACTTCTAAATTTGGAACTGCAAAGTGATGTGCATTCATTGTTATCTTTAAAGTCCATCACTAGCAGAATACTCTCCTGGCTTTTGCTTTTTCCCTTTGTGGACCCCTCTATGAACCTTGGGTGAACTGTTATTGTTATGCTAGTATTATAGCAATATAGACTATATTTTTGCTACCAAGTTCTCTAAATAAGGACAGATGTTCTGTACCTTTAGGTACTCAAAATATCCCCTGAATACATAGTTACTTTCCTACCTCATACACATCTAGAATATGTGCTGGCACTCCATTGTAACTAGGTATTCCAAAGTCATCAAGGGATCATTGTTATGCTTAAATGTAAACCTTGTTCCTAATTACCCAATTTCTGTAGTCAGTTTTCTTGGTTTCCTGAGAATGCAATTGTCAAGTTCATTAATTCCCCATTATGGTTTGGTGACTTTTTTTTTTAATGCTAATTTTGATATGCCTATTAGATATTCTTAGATTTTTTTTTTCTATACCTTATTTTAAAATCGAATTCTGTAACTACTGGTTACGACTATGCAATCTTGTATTCTACTCCTTTAAATCCTTTTTTTCTCTTCTTTTTTTCCTTTTTTTTTTTTTTTTTTTCTTTAGCAGAGGCAAGACCA
>NW_012142412.1:110699-111873 GCF_000956105.1 Propithecus coquereli
TGATTATACCACTACACTGTAGCCTGGGCAACAAAACAAGACTCTATTGCTAAAAGAAAAAGAAATCATCTTTCTAATTTTTAAATAATGTGATATTCTGTTTAAAATCTATTAAATTCTTTTTAATAACTAGGTTTTAAATATATAGCATGTATGATTCTCAGGTACATATTTACTTGGTACTTTTTTCTTAATATCGTAAAAAATATTCATGGGATTTTCTTCAAATTGGATTTACTTTTGACTTTGTTTCAGATGGCCGAACAGACCCAATTTTGGATGATGTTGGCGAAGCTTTCCAGCTTATGGGGGTTAGTCTGCATGAACTAGAAGACTATATTCACAATATTGAACCTGTTACTTTCCCACATCAAATCCCTTCATTTCCTGTTAGCAAGAACAACGTACTTCAGTTTCCTCAACCTGGAAGTAAAGATGCCGAGGAAAGAAAAGAATACATCCCTGATTACATGCCACCCATTGTGTCTTCTCAAGAAGGTTTGTGATCATTGGTTCGTTTCTTCCTCGTATCGTAGTGACTATTTTAAGTGATTTTTTTTTTTTTTACTCTTTTCTGCAAAGAAGGAACTTAAGTGATTTTTAATCTTAGCTTTCCATGCTATGCCAACATATAAATTCTAGAAATGCAATCAAAATATTTTAATGTTACTTACAAATTATTCTAACCCTTAAATCAACAAACTTGGAACTGACATTACCAGGCAGAGCCGTGGCGTAATCAAGGATATGCCTGATGATGAGGCATTTGTGTCCTTTGTCAATTTAAGTAGGGAAGAAAAGAATAGGACACAGAGGGAAGAATAGCCGTATGAGAATGGGATAGTAAGTAAATTAGAAAACCTTTGAAACAAAAAAGAAAAATTGGGGTCACTCTTTTCCTTCCCCCTTATTATTAATGTGAGTCCAACGCCATTTTACTGGGAGCAGTGAATGGGTTGTGCATATTCACTGATGTTATGCAGACTTATTTCTGTTGTTTATGATGAGTAGAGATGTTTGTTGTTTGATCGTATCGAACTTTTGATTAAAAATGATAGCTAATCAGGCACAGTGGTCAAATCCCATTGCAGAGTTCCTTTTTTTTGCATGATTTTACATGTTGATCACTAACTACACTAAGATTCTAAAGAGGTACTTAAGCAATTTGTGGTCT
>NW_012142412.1:111923-114083 GCF_000956105.1 Propithecus coquereli
TGAGACAGGGTCTTTTTTTGTCTCCCAGGCTAGAGTGCAGTGGCATCATCATAGCTCACTGCAACCTCAAACTCCTGGGCTTAAGCAATCCTCCTGCCTCAGCCTCCCATGTAGCTGGGACCATGCCTGGCTAACTTTTCTATATTTTGTAGAGATGAGGATCTTGCTCATGTTCAGGCTGGTCTTGAACTCCTGGCCTCAAGCGCTCCCCCCACCTCAGCCTCTCAAAGTGCTAGGATTATAGGTGTGAGCCACCGTGTCTGGCCCCTTTCTGTCTTTTTGACAAACATTTATTGAGCACCACTTATGAACTAAGCCTTGTGTGAGATGTTGGAGATGTAAAATTACTAAGATGCAATCCCTGCCCATAGAATATGTTCAAGGGTGTTAGAGTGTCAACAGAAGCAAACTGATGGTATTGGTTTCTTTAAAAAATTTTTTCTCAAGTTAAAGCAAGTATTAGAAGTTACTGTTAATTCAGATATTATTGTTATATTAAGACATGTTTCTTATGCGTTGCATTATGTATGAAATATGTGTGTATGCAGTGAAAGCAGATGTAAAACCTTTCAGAATGATGCTTCGAGACTAGTACTCTAACTTATTTATTGCATGGTCCAGGCAGTAAATGCAAAAGGAGCAAGAGAAAGGAGAGATGGTTGTAGACTGTGGATTCCTGGGTAGGATTACTTTGCAGAAAAGATAAGATTTGAGTTGAGCTATGAAGAGTGGCTGTATAAAGGTATACAATATTCCAGGTTAGAGAATAGCATAAACTAAGATGTCCAAGTGAGATTAAGCATGACAAAAGTCGCAGAAAGATGATCATATGTAGCTAGTTCATTTGAAAGATGTTCGAGGAAAATGTTCAACAGAGTGCAGTCAGCTTATGCAGGGACTTAAAAGCAAGACAGAAGAATTGAAACATGGTAGGAAACATTGCATACTCCTAAGTAGGGGAATAGTAGGATTAAAGTGGCATTTTAAGAAAATTGTACTGACAGTGAAGTGCAAGGGAGATTCAAGTGGGCAGAACTTGCAACTATACTGAGATAGTGATAGTAGGAATAGAAAGAAAGAAAAAAATCTGAAACCATAGCCAAAAAAAAGCGGGGGAGAAAAAGTACCAGAAGGTCTTGGGTTGAGTTTGCAAAGCGTATGAAGGAACTTAAGATGATTGCATTTTTTATTTTTTATTTATCTTCTTTAGAGATGGAGCCTCGTTGTGTTGCCAGGGCCAGAGTGCAGTGACTATTCACAGGTGTGCACGATCCTAGCACACTGCAGCCTCAAACTGCTGGGGTCAAGAGATCCTGCTACCTCAGCCTCCTGAGTAGCTGGGACTACAGGTGCACGCCACTGTGCCCAGCTAAGATGATTATGTATTTTAGACCGGGAGAGTCATAATGGTTTTAATAGGAATAGTAGAGTTGAAATGCATGTCTGTGTTCAGTAAGAGGAAGAATGAATATTAGTTTTATTTGTTTTTTCTTTTTTACGTATCAAAGAAGTAACACATACTTGTAGACAATTCAAAGAACGCAGAAGTGTTTGAAGTTAGAAGTCTCCTGTTTCCACCACACCGTTCTCCTCTACTGCAGCTTCCACGCCTTTTCACTGTTAACTGTTGCCTATATACCCTTCCAGAATTTTCTGTGTGCGTTAGCACACACACATCCTATTCTCACAAAGTTTGGAATCTTCTTTTTCATTTTGTAGTGTGATTTAATTTCAGATACCGAGTTTGAAGTGATCATAGAAGATTTCAGTAAAAAAAAAATCCTTCAGGCTATTGAAAATCGGGAATTGGAGTTTTCATAGAAGTTTTTAAAGACGGGGAGAGACCGAATGGGTGCTTGGCTCTTGCCTCTATTCCTAGAACTTTGGGAGGCAGAGACGGGAGAATTGTTTGAGGCTGGAGTGAGCTATGATCATGTCACTGCACTCCAGCCTGAACAACAGAGCGAGGACCTGTCTCAAAAAAAAAAAAAAAGGAAAGGAAAAAAAAGATATAAAGACCTTAAGTTCTACTAAGGGTAGGCAGGCATAGGAAAAAGTTGGCTTTTGTAAAGAAAATATCACTGTATCTAACTTTTTATCTTTTTATCTCCATTTTATGTGGTGGTTTCTAATTACATTTGAAAATTTATATGTAAATTA
>NW_012142412.1:115718-116837 GCF_000956105.1 Propithecus coquereli
GATGAGTAGAGATGTTTGTTGTTTGATCGTATCGAACTTTTGATTAAAAATGATAGCTAATCAGGCACAGTGGTCAAATCCCATTGCAGAGTTCCTTTTTTTTGCATGATTTTACATGTTGATCACTAACTACACTAAGATTCTAAAGAGGTACTTAAGCAATTTGTGGTCTCTAATATAGGTACAAAATACTTTTTCTTGTAAAAAATAGAAAAGTTGCAATTAATTTCTTTCCTTTTTTTAAAACAATTTAAAACCATAGGTGTACTTCAAGACAATGCAAATAATGCCGGAAATATTAAGAACTTATTTATTTATTTTTTATTGTGGTAAAATATACATAACATAAAATGGACTGTTTTAACCATTTTTTTTTCACCTGGTTCTTAGTGTGTAATATTTTAACCATTTTTAGGTGTACAGTTCTGGGACATGAAAGTACCTTCACATCGTATCACGACCATTACCACCACCCATCTTTAGAACTTTTTCATCTTCCTAAACTGAAACTCTGTCCTCACGAAACATAACTCCCCATTCCCCACTTTTTCCAGCCCCTGGCATCCACAATCATTTTCTGTCTCCATGAATTTGTCTACTCTAGGTAGCTCTTATAAGTGCAGCCACATAGTATTTGTCTTTTTGTGACTGGCTTATTTCACTTAGTATAATGTCTTCAGGATTCATCCAGGTTGTAGTATGTGCCAGGATTTCCTTCCTTTTTAAGGCAGAACAATTACATTATATGTATATTCCACATTTGTTTATCCACTTACTCGTTGATGGACATTTCGGTCATTTCCACCTTTTGGCTCTTGTGAAGAATGCTACTGTGAACACTGGTCTGCAGATATCCTTTGTAGGGTCTTGCCCACCGAAGTTCCTTGTTTCTCCTCCTTCCCAGGCATACCAATATTATTAACAGTGGAACTCAGAAATCTACAGATGCACCTCAGCCATCCCCAAATTCCCTTAGCGACTGCTTAAAATTCTGTCTCTCCTCTCCCCACCCCACTACTTTGAATATATTTGTATTTGTAGCCTTTATTACCTTTGAGGAAATCTTACTGTTTATATTCTGCCATGTAAAGTTGTTCTATTTAAACCCCATGTTCAGCC
>NW_012142412.1:120157-121935 GCF_000956105.1 Propithecus coquereli
GTATCTTCTAGGAGGCCCCTCTAATGGAGTTTTTCTGATGTTTTTCTCGTGATCAGACTGGGGTTATGTGTTTTTGGGGAGAAAGACCACAGAGGTAAAGTGCCATTTTTATCACATCGTGTCAGAGGGATGTCCCGTCAGTGTAATTTATCACTGTTGATGTTGACATTGATCACTTGGCCGAGGTCGTGTTTGTCATGTTTCCCCACCATAAAGTTATGCTTTTTCCCCTCTTTCCAGACTGTCCTCTTTGGAAATAAGTGTGCACACCCCACACTTAAGGAGAGGGGAGCGTGCTCCCCCTCTTTGAAGGTGGAGTATCTATGTGAATTTGGAACTCTTCTGCATGAGGGTTCATCTCTTTTCCCCCAGAGGTTTCCACTTTTATCATGAAGCCCTTTAAAAAGTAAACATTTACAGGTTTGAAAAAATTAACAAAAGTAATACAGGCTTGTGGAAAACATTTATTGCCCAAGTATATTAAGTATAAAATGAAAGCGTCCCCTCACTTTCCTCGTACTCCCGTTTCCCAGGAGGAACCTGGTGTAACAGGTGTGAGTCCTTCTCCGTCTGTTCATGGGACACTGCGGATTCCTCACACTCAAGAATCTGCGGTACCTGATTCCACTTGGTACCTGCCATTTCTTTCTCAAGCTACTGCAATCTGACTTCCACTCCCACCCTTTTCTTGAAATAGTTCTTGCTGAGATTACCGATTACTACCTAATTGGCTGATCTAAAGGAAATTTAATACCCTTTAACCACTTCACATTTCAAGACACAGAACTTTACCAAGTGTCTCAGAATCCCGTCGCATGCCCAGCCCCAATCCCAGCCCCCTCTTCCCTCCTGCCAAAAATAACCACTCTCCCGACGTTACAGGAATTACTTCTTTGCTTTATGGTTCTATCAGCCAAATGTGTTTCCCTAGACACATTAATGTTCTTCACATATCCCCTTTTTTCTACGTTACATGTCTTAATTCTCTTTTAATTTACAGCCTTACCCACTCATTCCTTTCTTTGTCTTCCAATTTATTTGTTGAAGAATCTGAGTGGTTCGACTTACAGGAGTTCCCTTCATTGGGTTCTGCTCACTGCATGCTCACGGTGTACTGGTTTGCACTTTTTTCGGTGTTAGCCATGCTGATTCTCGATGCCAAGATCCATTAATTCATTAGGGGTTGCGAAGTAGTGATTTTCTATCATTTAGTTTTTATTTCTTTCTTTAGTTGGAAGAGTTTTATAAGAAAACCCTTTCCCTCATTACTGTTTAGTAGCTTAATGGTATATTTCACATAGGGAAAGCAGAATAAATGCTTGACTTTTGTCATTTTGTATACCATACCCAGTTTTTAAGATAATGAATTGGTTCCTTGTCATCCTTAGAAAGTGACTAGTTTTTTAAAAATACTATACCATTATGAACTTATAAATTTAAACATATTTGATTGGTTTCATTCATTACAATTCTTACCCTTATTACAGCTCCAGTTGTCCTATCTTTGGCCACTGGTGGCTTCTGAGTCCTTTTGACATGACACTGGTAGCCTTTGATAATGTCCTTACTTGCTGGTGTATCAAAATATAGGCTCATCCTGTCTATTCATGTCCGATGCTTAGACTCATCATTTTTGGTAATAGCCATTCTGACAGGTGTGAGATAATATCTCATTGTGGTTTTAATTTGCATTTCCCTAATGATTGGTGATATTGAGCATTTTTTCAAGTATCTGTTGGCCGTTGGAATGTCTTCTTTTGGAAAATGTCTATTCATTT
>NW_012142412.1:121985-123357 GCF_000956105.1 Propithecus coquereli
TTCCTACAGGTGCAGTAAGTGCTAGGCAGCACAGCGAGATGCTTATCAGAACCTTTTCCCCCTGTTCATGGGAAAAGGATATAAAATGCAATCCTATGGTCGCCAGTTTTTAATATAGCAACATACGTCAATAAATCATTTACAATCTGAAATTTTTTTTCCCATGGGTACAGCGGGTTAGTTTTTAGTATTCTGGTTAACAGTGCAAAGTGTGGTACAGAGGTGAACAACTTTGATAATGATGCTATTCGCCAAGCTTTTTATTTTCCTTTTATTTCCTTAATAGCCACAGACAGGGGCAGACTTTGGTCATAAAATATTATTAGTAAAGTACTGCAATGGGGCTCCGCTCTTGTCAATCGTTCAACTTTGTGCATGTCGGAAAAGCATTCGAACGTCTTCTCTGCGCGTAGCACTCCGAGCACTGTGGTCAGTGTGGGTGCACAGGTGGCCTGAGGTGGCAGTGGCCGTCACAGACAAAACACGGACTTCATAGAGTTACTCAGACATGACTCAACGAGTCATTCAGTTTATAGTCTTCCCAAGCCGCTTTACCTTTCTGAACTTTATATCCATCATCTGTAAAATAGTTTTAATAATAACCTGCCATATTGGTGATAGGGAGGATTGAGTGAGATATTTTTTAAGATATTTGTATAAAATAGGACAGTGTGCTTCTTAACACAGAAAACACATAACAATGTTAGTTCTCTTCTCACTTTTCCTTTCTCACTCTTAAAGAATTTCCTTTTGAATTGAAATACGATACACGCGTATGAAGTCACTCTATAATAAGAATAAATGTAAAGCTGTGTGTGGTGGTGCACCTGTAGTCCATCTACTCTGGATGCTGAGGTGCGAGGGTCACCTGAGCCCAGGAGTTCCAGCCTGCAGTGAGCTATGATCGCGCCACTGCACTCCAGCCTGGGCGACAGAGTGGGACCCTGGAAGGAAAACGGTGCTATCGTCATGTGCTTAGGAGCTCAGGGAACATGGACGTACTGGCTGGGCTGGGCGGGCGTAGGTGCTTGACTGAGGAGCTGTGTGATTATGAGCAGAGTGGAGATGATCGAGGAGATGGTATGGAAGAAGCTCTTGCCTACTGTAGCCAATTATATGTTTAGAACTTAGACCTCTTTGAAAATATTTTATACATGCACATTTTCGCTTGGACTGTTACAGTTCTGATGGCTGGTACCCAGTGTGTTTTATCCAAGAACATTCTCTCCCCAGCTTGCCATACATATTTTCAGATTCACACCAAAACCATATTTTTTGCTTCCTATTTTATTGTGCTGAGGAATGTCTGAAAATAGTACCGTGTACTGTGCCAAAGTCATTGTTTGGCTCTCAGAGTGTGGCCACTTGATCA
>NW_012142412.1:125887-127858 GCF_000956105.1 Propithecus coquereli
CATATATTAAATAATACCATTTGTCCATTTTTGCTTTTGTTGCCTGCGCTTTTGGGGCAAATCCCCCAAATCATTGCCCAAACCAATGTCTTGTGTTTCCCCTATGTTTTCTTCTAGTTGTTCTGCAGTTCAGATTGTATGGTTAAGTCTTTAATCCATTTTGAGTTGACTTTTGTAAATGATATAAGAATCCAATTTCATCCCTCTGCATATGGATATCCAGTTGTCTCAGCACTGGGAAATAGCGTTTCAAGTACACGATCTGGGTCCTAGGGAGACATACTGTAACTCGATTGGTCACTGTTTCTAGCCAATAAGTACATACATATTTCTGTTCATGTACGTACATGTAGATGTGTGTGGCCAGGTAGGATACCTCGTGAGTTCATACAGGTATTTCCAATTCAAATTCAAGACTATAGGATTTTTCCTTTTTATGTTACATCAGTAAATACTTTCATCCATACTGAGAATTCTGGTTCTCAAGAATAAAGATGATGATAAGATAGAATATTCTACAATTACTCATTTGCTTTATCCCAGATTATACATACAGTATTGATACTGACACTATCATTCATTATTACTGAAACATGTAAAAGTATTTTTTGGCTTATGCTATCCTATTAAACTAATTTTCTATAATTGAACCATATGTATATTCTTAGACCATAGAGCTACTTTCTTGAATTCTGTCACCTCATTTCTGAGTTTTCCTAATTTTGATTTCTATTCTTTCGTGTCTTTTAGATCATTTAAAATAGAACATCATAGTGTTCATCTGTTTTTTGAGTGTGTGTTTCTCTTGTACTTTCATTGTCTGTAGGAATGTTATTTCAGTATTGAGTCTTTTCCTTATAGAAATTGTGTATGTGAACATAGTTTTCTGAGCCTCTAGAAGCTTCAGGGTAGTTTTTCTGTGTTTACAGTGCTCCCTCTTCTGTTGTTTTTGTGTAATGTCCACAATTACCCGTAGGTTGCTTGCTGAGATTTTCTGTCCCTGTTTTCCTTTGCCAACTATTATCTGCATCTCCTCTTTCCTTAATGTCAATTTTCCTTTTCCTGCTCAACTGGGATTCCGCTCCCAGCTATGTCTTCTACGTGGGGCAGAGAGCAGCGAGGGTCAGGCCCGAGAGCTCAGGGGCCTGACTTTCTCAGCCCCTTTAATCTCAGTCGGGCTCCTGTGCGTGGCTGTTCTGAAGTTTCAGCACCCTTCCCAGAGTCAGCCTCGGCTCTCGGATTGGCCTGCTGGGCTTTCTAGGAAATGGCCGTTGGACATTTGGGTTCTTCTCTTTAAGGTCAGTCTCCCCAACGCTTCTCAGTTTCCCCAGCACAAGTGGCTCGTACTCAGGTCTTGTGGCCTCTGGTAGTTTGCTCTCACCTGCTTGTATTTTGGTGTTGATGGGCATACTCTTTCACCTGGTTGTGTTAGTTTTTCAATACTCAGGCTGGGCGCAGTGGCTCACACCTATAATTCAGCACTTTGTGGGAGCTGAGGAGGGAGGATTGCCTGAGGCTGGGAGTTTGAGACCAGCCTGGGCAACATAGCAAGACCTTGTGTCTACAAAATAAATTTTTTAAAAAATGAGCCAGGTGTGGAGGCATGTACCTGTAGTCTCAGCTACTCAGAAGGCTGAGGAAGAAGGATCACGTGAGCTCAGGAGTTTGAGGCTTCAGTGAGCTGCAATCGCAGTACTGCGCTCTAGCCTGGGCGGTAGAGCAAGACCCTGCCCCACGCCCCAAAAAATCAGGTTTTCTAAAAATATATGTATCTTTTGCTTTGCATTCAAGCTACCAAAATTAGCCCTTCAGTGGAGATCTATGTTCCAGAATAGAGAGGAAAAATACCAGCATACACAGATATGAGAGAATACAGTTTATAGTGGACTTTGCCAAAATTTCTCTTCCTTACAAAACCTTTTTTTCTTTAATCTATTTGGATTTATGAAAACAAAAGTACATTCCAATGTT
>NW_012142412.1:141778-144495 GCF_000956105.1 Propithecus coquereli
GTTGGAGTTCGTAATGACAGATTACAGGCTTTGCTTGGAATGTGGATCCGCCATCTCCTGACAGACCCTCTCTGTCTGGGCCAGGATAAGTCGCTCAGCCAGCAACAATGAAACTCAGTGTTGTGTTGTGTCGTATTCTTAGCGATGTACCTGCAGATTAAATCTTTACTGTGCTTTAATTAAGAAGCAAACTTGGCAGCTACTGCTCTCTTCATTGATTTGCTCTCATGAATGAAAAAGTGCTGCATTCATTTTGTTCTGGGATTGATAGGACAACTCTTGCTGTCAATCTGGGCAAGTCATACGTGGGAGGCAAAAGTTATATCGTATGTAAATGTAAACTTAACAATTAGTTGTACTATTTAGGGCCGGGCACGGTGGCTCACACCTATAATCCTAGCACTTTAGGAGGCCAAGGCGAGAGGATCACTTGAGCCCCCAGGAGTTCGAGACCAGCCTGAGCCGCATAGTGAGACGCTGTCTCTACAAAAAATAGAAAAATTAGCTGGACATGGTGGCTTGCACCTGTAGTCCCGGCTACTTGGGAGGCTGAGGCAGGAGGATAGCTTGAGCCCAAAAGTTTGAGGCTGCAGTGAGCTGTGATGACATCACTGCACCCTAGCCTGGGTGACGGAGCAAGACTTTTCCTCAAAAACAAAAACAAAACTAATACTATTTAAAATATCAGCCTCGCACTACATATTCAAATATTTAAGAGGCAAACATTTAGCTTTATTTTCCAGTTCCCCCAAACGCCTAAGTCAGTTGTACTGCCCTCTGTTTTTATGGTGCTTTGTACATATCTATGCTGGGGTACCTATTACTCATTAATTCAGTTCATTCAGGACATTTTTATTCCCTGGTTGTGTGTGCCAAGCACTATGTGAACACACAAAATACATAAGTGGACAAAGCAGATTAAAATCCTTGCTCTTGTAGAGTTTATATTTACACTTTAGTGTGTGGAGCAGATAAGAAATAATACACATAACAAAGAAGTAAATAAGATGGTATTTTTGGAAGTGCATAAGTACTATGAGGAAAAAGATCATTTTAGGGGAAACGAAAATGCTAGGGTGTGAGGAAGAAAGTTGGAATTAAAAATGTGGAGAAATAATGAGAGGGAACATTTGAGCGAAGACTTAAAGGAGACAACGGAGATACCAGGTGGGACACCTGGGGAAGGGGCATCTCAAGCAGAGAGGCCAGCGCAAGGTGACAGCAGGCCTGTGGCCGCGGTGTGGGGGGCGGCGTGGAGCTCAGTGTGGCTGGAGTAAGAGCGGCCCAGAGTGACCCCAGAGGTCATCACAGGTTGCCTGTGGTAGGCACCTGATTTTCACTCTCCACGAGATGGATTAAAGTATTTTAATATTTTCAAAGAAATTTTTGTTATGGAAAAATATCAAACACACAAAAACAAACAGACTGGAATAACTAACTCCCGCACGCCCATCGCCCAGCTTCAGCAGTGTCTACTCGTGGTCAATCTCATTTCATCTAGACTCCCTGTCACTTCTCCCCCTTTCAAGCTATTTTGAAGAAAATCCCCAACATCATATTATTTCACCCATAAATGTTTGAGTCAATTACTCTAAAAGATAACTATTTTTGGCATAACTGCTATAAATATTATCACACCCTTAAAATTAATAGTTCTGAATATCATCAAATAACCAGTCTTTTTCAAACTTTATTTTTCTCTCAAATGTTATAAATGTTTGTTTATTATTTACTGTTTGTTTGAATTAGGATCCAAATAACATCTACACATTGTGATTGGTTGGTCGATAATTCAGCGCGTGCTCACGCTTGCTCTCTCTCTCTCTCTCTGTCTCTTTTTCTCTATCTCTGTCCCTTTTGTATTTCCATGTTTGTTACAGAATCTGGGTTGTTTGGCCTGTAGAGTTTTTTATAATCTGAATTTTGCTTATAGCATCCTAATGATTTTGTTTCATATGGTTCTCTGTATATCCCACAAATTGGTAGTTGGTTCTAAGAGCTTGATGAAGGGTCAGGTTCAATTGTTTTGGCAAGACTGTTTCATAGTTGGGGATGTGTAATTCTATCAGGGGACGTAACTTCATTGTGGGGGTGTGTGTGTGATTTTAGCAAACATTGAACCATTAAGTTAATAGACATTGCTAAATGGTAACAATCTAATTCTATCCTTCTTTCTGTGTTAGCTGGAGTGCTCCTATAAAGAGACACTTCCCTTTGCCTACTATTTGGTTTCCTACCTGAGCAGTTTGTATACGAAATGTTAGATAAATGTTTGATCTCTTTTCTTCATTCATCAGTTTTTAAAATAATGAGTTGGTTTCCTACTTCTTCCAATAGTCAACAACTGGTTTTGCATTTTTTTCTTTTAAGTATCGTTATGAACTTAGGGATTTAAACAAATTTGATGAGTGTCAATCCATTGCAGTTATTATGATCCATCAATGTTCAAATCCTCTCATCTTCGGCATGTAGGACCAGTGTTGTACCGGAGCCAGCTCTGACCACTTTCGAGAGCCGGTTGGTAAATATTGTTTGACATTTGGGAAGTTTGTGGGCTGGTTGTTAAACACAGCCTTTGTTGAAAATTAAACCATATAAACTTGCAATTAAATAAATTGTATTAAAAGCAAAGGTACTCAAAACCCATCACTTCCTGGTTATTTTATTCTCGAGGTTAAGTTTATTGTACTATGTGGTGAAAACACTAGATAACTGCA
>NW_012142412.1:144545-146170 GCF_000956105.1 Propithecus coquereli
TATTTCATTGAAATATGAATTTAAAGCCTTTTTAACTTTCTTCCAAATGTAGTATATCTATTATATCTTCTCCCAAGCCCTGGTTCCCTCATTTGTAAAATGGGTGTGATAACCTCCATGGACTCTTCAGTACAATTGAATGAGATATAAATGTTATGTATTATTATAGGTCTTAGATAAGATCCTCTGAGGGCAGGCCCACATGTACAATTTGTTCCTGAAAAATCTCAGCACCAAGTATAGTCGTTGTCATACCACGTATCCTGAAAAAACACAATACAATAAATATACAAATTTGTAATAATGCCCACTCCAATTCTTTCTAATCTGGGAATTCTGACGTGCTGTGTAAAGTGCTGTGGCCCCTGGTAGGACTTAGTTTGTGTCTGTTTAGGGGGTTTTGCTGCATTCTGGTTAAATGAGGTTCTGTTCTACCTTTCCCATGAAACTTCACTGCCACCGGCACAGACCAGAGCACGACTCCGTCTTGTACAGGTGAGGAAGATGTTTGTGAACGTGCAAATGGTATTGGCCAGATCTATTTGTCTTGCATTGGTTTCTGATCTGCTTTTAGTTTTACCGATCTACTTTTAAGTAACTTTTAATCTTTCTTCGAACCCTTAGACATAGTTAAGATCTTTAAATTTTATATAATACTTAAACATGGTTACTTGCATCTAATTTTACCATAAGAAAAAAGTAATACTTCTCTCCCAGTCATGTGACCGCCCAATGGAGGGAGTGTGTGTGTGTGTGTGTGTGTGTCTCTCTCTCTCTCTCTCTCTCTCACTACGGGCACTATTGTAGTAAGTCATGTTACAGTTGCTGTCATTTTGTGCTTAATACGGTGCCATGTGCGCAGTTAACACACACAGTAATCGATCATTTCTCTCATGTAATCAGGCTTGGTTTAATTATAATTCATTTTTATCAAGTATTGTGTACTAGAAATATAATGTTTAAATATACTCTGCTATTGGTAATATTTTATTATCATCCATTTTACTCTTGGTGGAGACTTCAAATTCTGCAGTATGAATAAGAAAATTGATTCCTTTTCTTAATATGAAAGTGATTATAATTCAGTAGGTGGCACTCTTTCCTTTTCTGGTAGTGTTAATGAGTACTTAATTAAATGCCAAAGAATGTTTTTAAAATCTTGAGAAAAAGCATATAACTTTAAATTATTGATGGCTTGTTTTAGAAAGAATAACAATTTTATTCATAATTTAGCTTCTTTGGAACTTCATTAGAACAGTTACATGTAAATATACTTAATATTTATTTGCCTTGAGAAAACTTCTATATCTAAAGCAGAATTTCTTTTAACAAAGGCCTTCTGACATTGTTTCTGAAACTCTAGATTTTCTTTTCAAAAATTTGAAATTATTACCCATTATTATTCACTTTGCCCTTCCATGTTTTGATTTTTTTAAACATTATTGTCAAAGTCCCATTAGAAGATATTTTAAAAATTAATACATTCTCCCCATTCTCACACGGCTTTCCTTATTTTTAATGTGCTCACCTCTTTTTTCATTATGAAGAGAATATTTTCCTAGTTGAACTAGTTAATACAGCTTAGTTTTGCTCTTTTTGTCCAACATTATTTATGTTCTACTTTA
>NW_012142412.1:147596-149479 GCF_000956105.1 Propithecus coquereli
AATTGGTCATATAAGTGAAATTTCAGACTCTGAGTCTTCAGATAACAACATCCTCGATGAATTTCCTTAAACTCAAGAACTGATAGATTTCTAAGGACAGACAAGAAATATGGTCTCTCTTCTAGTCATTCCACAGGAAGGGCTTCGTCATGCAATAATATGTTTGTGACAAGAACCTCGACTATCCTGTTTTGGAAGGATATATGACAGTATTTAAAAAAATATTTTGTGCTGTTATGCATCAAAATTTACATGATACACAGGGTTTGATGTATTTAAATTCCTATTAAAATTTGTGATAAAATTGTTTTCACTATCCTTTTCTCCATACTTCTGTAAATTCTTCATAAAACGGCTTAAAAATATAAAGGTTCCATTGGACCCAGATGTTGAATGGTACTGGCTATTCTTCCTGGTATACTGAGAGTTAAAGTAAAAAATATTTGTCAGATTTAATGGCTTTATTACATTTTAACACTTCTCTTTAGTGTACAACCCTAATTACGTCTGACAGACACAATTGGGAATAGTTAGAAGGAAATAGTAGTTCTGGACCAATCAACAATGGAGCGAAAGACTCAGGAAGTCCCAGTGCCGTGGTAAAGGAGAAAAACTCATTTTTCATTTCCTTTCATGTACAGCGTGTTCAGATTAACTTTAAAGGAGAGTGAGCTGTAGGTCGGAAGATTGTGTCTACAGTTGAGAGCTACCTGTGTGTGGAGCCTGTCTCAGCAGGTATCCAGTCATCAGCTAACAAACCTTTCCAGGTCCCTTGACAGCTGCTAGATATCCTATTGCAAATTAAATGTGAAACAGGGATGGACTTAGTTTTGCACTTAGAGGATTTCTTAAAGTTCAACTTCAAATGAAGTTGCTAGTGTATTCATTTTTATTGAAGCTGGCTTTGTTGGGAAGGAAAGGATAGCTGGAACTGTCCTCTGTGGTATTAAGAAAAATGTTCTAGACAAATAAAATTGATGCCTAAAATTTGGTACCTTTACATATTTATTAATACACGGAACATGTCAGAACTCTTACAAATACTGTGCAATTGTCAATCCTGCCGAAGTGGTACTTAGCCTACTGTGGCAGTTCAGCCTATTAGTAAACATATGTTTATAGTTTAACAAATGTTTCACGGCAGGGTGTTCTTGAGACTTTCCCTTTCAACTTTGTCTTTCTAAATTTTAGTAACAAAAAGATATGAAACATGGTGAGTTTACATCACACCTTGAGGGACAAGAGGCTAAATTCTAGATGCGCTGAAACCTAGTAACTACAACACCACTGCTTATATACCCCTCACTTAGCTGCCACACACTGACCTAATGGCTTTACACATATTAACTCTTCTAATCCTCATAATAACCCTGTGAAGTAAGTACTCTTATTATCTTTTTTTTTTGTACTCTTATTATCTTTATTTGACAGATGAGCAAAATGAGGTGTAGGGATGATGACTTTCAAGGTAACACCCTAGTAACTGGTGGGTCCAGGATTCAAATCCAGGCAGTCTGACTCCAAAGAACTTTTTTTTTTTTTTTTTAATTACTGAGCTATTTTTGTACTTAGATTCTGTTACTGTAAATGATATTCCCATTATAAGACATTATTCTGAAGAGTCAAAGATCCGTAAGGAAGATTTTTGGAGTACATTATGCCATTTGTTTCATCCAGTAGATCTTGGACTTCTGAGAAGACTTAGGGTTATTGCATGGGATGTGTGAATGTATGTTGGATAAGCATTGTATGTAGGCTAAATTTTTTTTCTTTTTTTTTTTTGTTGTTGTATGCTAAATTTAAAAAATTATATTTTAAATGTGTGTAACAGTTGTGGTTCGTAAAATTCAAATTCATTGGTATTCCTTAGTTCTTAGCTTTTT
>NW_012142412.1:152964-184656 GCF_000956105.1 Propithecus coquereli
GGTTGGCTACTGATACACAGGTTTGGCAAATAGCAACAAAAACATCTGTGAGAATCAATTGGCTATGTTGGAATTTATAATAAAGAGTACTGGATTTTTTATAATTATAAGTTATATGCTATACATTCTCTATATCAATAAAACTTAAACACACACATCCCCACCCCCAAGAAAGCCTGTTGTTAAACATTTTCCAATACCCCACTCAATCCACTTGAACTGTCATCTAGCAAATGGATCCAGCGACTGATTTCATTACTGAAATGATTCAGCCCTTTGAATGAGGGATTCGGAAATTGAATAAGAATCAAGAGCCATCAGGTTTACAGGAATAATATATTCAAGGCTTATCGGGAGTAGGTAGCACTGCACAGAAGTTCTTGTCAGCCATTGCATTTGGAAACATGCATACAGTTTATGTTTCAAGTTTGTTGTTGATTTCTAACAACAACAGCCTCAAAACTGCCTCCAAAGGAAACTGGAAGGAAACCTTTGCTAGGTACAGTGAGATACACAAATTTAAGCTATATGTGGTTTTTTGGCTCTTAAGAAGTTAATGTACTGAAGAGACAAAACTAACATGTACAAAAGACTTCCATTACTATTGTAAGTATGGTAGGAATTCAGAATGGGAAAGGTTTATGTAAGGTAAAGCAACCAGAGGAAGCGAATAGGGGAGGTGGATCTTGACTTGAACTTGGACGTTGAAGGATAAGACTTAAATTTTAAGAGAACTAGAGAAAGCCCTCTAAGCAAAGGGGAGTTCCATTAGGAAATCATGAAAGTGGGGAAGAAAACGTGTGTGTGTGTTTCAGTGCCTGTTTGAGTAGCTTGCTGGAGTATGAAGAACAATGGATATGTGGATCCTTAAATAGATTGGGAGTATTTTATAGTATCATGGGGGCCATTCAGAAAACTTTATGGCATGAACCTGTGAGTCGCTGCACGTTAGTGAACAGCTGAATGAGGCAGCAAAATGGTGTTTGCTAAACACCTTTGACTTCTGGCTAAGGATGGAGAATTAGATCTGTGTATCCACTTTAGCTACCTTCTGGCACCCCCTACAACAACAGTCAAGGCATTTAGTAGTTGTCGTAGTTGTTAAATTCATAAATCTAACAGAATGAGGAGAATGGGATAAAAGCCAAGAGTAACACATTTTTTGAAACTTGGAAATTGAGGCTCAAATGGTGAAGAACTTAGCAGACCTAGTACAACAGAGGCCTAACCCAGCAGTTAAGAACCCAAGACCCAACCAGAGGCTCAGGCCCTCTGGCAACAGCTACTCCTGGAAGTGACAGGGAAAATTGGTTGAAAACTTGTTTAAGAAGAAAAAAAATTCACAGATTTCCTCCCTTGTTTGGTGCAGCTGAGTGACTGCTCCATTTTTCAGAGGGTAAAACAGAGGGACTGTGGATTGAGGGCTATGGGGACACCCCAGACTGGGCTGGATGGTGGGGTAGCACCCTGTCACAGGGGGCTCCATGGAATGTGCAGATGCTGGATGCTGAGATGTCCCACCTTCTTCTACCACTTGGAACGCTGGCAGCCAGTCCTTCATCCCCCCGGCAGGAGATTTGAGCTTTCTCTAGGAAATCTGACCACACCAAGGTAGAATACCCAAAGATATTGACAGTAGACGATTCCCAACGAAATGGCTCAGTCAGATCCCTCTAAAGTGGAGTGCCCACTTCCCAAGCCCCAAGCCCCACTGTCATACTCAGAGCTCCCAGCCAGCTTTCTAGTTATGTTCTTAAACAAGGATTACCAGACAGAGGTAGAAAGCTTCTAATGCAAAAGAGAACAAAACAAACAAAAAAGTAACCTAGAGGAAACAGTCATTCAAAGGGTAAAAACCTGAACTATAACTACGAAGCAAGAACAGGATACCATATCAAAGAAGAAAGCAGAACCAAAAATGATTTTAAAAGGAAAAGATTTTTTAAAAATTATAGGACCAGTCCAGAAGGTCCAGTATCTGAATAACAAGTTCAGAGAAGAAGCCTAGAAACAATGACCAACCCAGTAGCATCGAGCACCACGACAGCCAGATTGTTGCCTTGGGTCTATTTCCCTCTAAAAGGACCAAGGGCGCCTCAGAAAAACAGCTGTTTCCAAGTCTGGGGGAGGAAATCTCCAGAGTGATCTGGAACGCTTCATCATACCAGGTAGCAGGGAAGCTATGGAAGACTACTAGGATTGTATTGGAAGGACCCAGAAGCCAACTTAAAGAGGGTCCCACTCACTGCTCTTCTGGTAAACAGTGAACAACTGGTTCTCAAAAAGAAGAAAGAATTCATGTATATGAGTTCACAAGTTTATTGTTAATTTTACTAACAAGAATGAAGTACACAGTTTACAAATAATAATAACATAAATAATATTCTTTGTTGTGAATTCCATTCAGCCAACTGATTCTCAAAGAACGCTTTTGTTAATTTTTGCTAAACTCTCACATCCGTAACCAAATACTATTACAACTGACAAATGAGTGCAGTTTCAACATGAATGTCGGTTGATATTTTCCTTTATGTGTACGAGGAAGACAAAAGCAAAACAACAAATATGTACGTCAAAACTTCACTCTTTTGTTAACAACACGAGTGACTGTTTTGCTGAGTTGAATATTCGTTTCTGAATACTGGCAGAATATTTTCTCTTTTTTTGTGCTATTTACAATGGAATGGCTACATACACAGCTCACTTTTAAATTTAATCTGCATTTTCAACATTTTCTCCATAATTTTTTAAGTTGATGGTAAGTCATTCTGTTTTGTAGCATTTGCTGATTTCCTTGGTATAAATACTTCTCCCATGACCAATTTTAAGCCCCCAATGGGATGTCACCGAGTGTGGTATGGAAGTGAGCTGCTGGCATACATTGTTACGTAGTGTTTCCTTGACACACACACAATAGATGGGAATAGCCACAAGAATAACATCATTAGCAAGTGGCCAGTTTTAACTATTTATTACTTTTGTTTTTAATTTAATTGAGTTGTAAGCTTATATGATTTAATTTTAAATCGTATACCTATTTCAACATACTATTGAGTGGATCTCACTTTTTACAATAGATATGGATCTGAAAAAGTTGATGTTACCTACATTTTTAAAAATGGAACTTAAAATGAAGCCAAAATGCTCTCTACTAAAAGGACATTTGCCCCAAGTCGTTTGTAAAGTGACAAATCCTTCTGTAAAATAAGTAATGATCTCCTGGTTTCAAATTCGTTTTGTGAGACACATCTGTTCCTACACAATTAAGACCATAAAACCAAGAACTGTCCTGAACTTTTAGATCACTGGAAGGAAGATAGGTAGTGCTTTGTATTTAGAATATTATAAGAATAATGTTAGAGTTCCGTCACAGAAGAGTACCTTGAAGATCGTAATTTCCCTAGTTAATGTTCTTAAATTATGAAAAATTTTTTGATTTTATGCTTTTTTTTTTTTTTTGAGACAGGGTCTTGTTATGTTGCCCAGGCTGGTCTCAAATTCCTGGGCTTGAGCCATCCTCCTGTAGCTGGGATTACAGGCGTGAGCTACTGTACCCAGCTCTGAATTTACTTCGTAATGGAGTCAAATCCACTTCCTCTTTTTGTTTGAACAATTAGTGCAAGTAAACACTTTGTTTCTGAGGAGATATGGTTCGGGTTGTTATATCGATGCCTAATATGAGTGGATGTGAGGGAAGAGGGAGGAAGAAACAAAGATGAACGGAATTCAAAGGCAGGGTCTTCAGCCAGCCCTGTATACTTCTTCCTGCATCTGCCTTCCCTCTCACAGGTGTGTGGTTTTATCGCTTTAGCAAGTCAGAACTGTTTCCCACCACTGCTCCCTTGGATATGTCCGGGAGAAAGTTCCCTGGAGTTGGAGGAGACTGGCAGGGCGCCTGGCGAGTAGCAATGGGTACTCCCAGAGAAGAAGAGGGTTGGTGCCGCAAAGTCTTCGCAACGTTGAGCTGGACACTGGATAGCGTGTTACTTGGTGGACTGTCGCCGGACTCTACTCTGACTCGTTCTAGAGTTTTAACAGGCATTTTCATTTTATGTTGCTTGAATTCTTCGTCCTATTTGTGAGTTATTTCATGAAAGGGTAATTGTATTTTTTTTTTGAGGGAAATAATGACTTTTCTCTTTCACACGGGTATAAATATCTGAGAAAAAGCTCTTAGCTTTTTTACATGATTATTTACCTCCGTATCTTAAGTGATGTTTTTGTTAAGGTTAAGAAAGAAAAAGGTAGGGGAAAATTGGAGAAGTTATGAAACTATTAGCTTTCTAAATTCGTTGGGGGGGGGGAAACTGAGATTTTCAGCTATATCACACCCCAGGGTTCCTTTCAACATTTCTGAAATAATTTTGTTTCTACTGACCTTGGGGGATTTCCCAGAAACCTTATCTGTCCCTGAATTATTTCAGGGAGGTAGGAGTAGGGAAAAGTGGAATTTGAGGACTTACGGGGTTGACAGATTACAAATAGATGTGAGCGGCTTCAGTAGCATATTACCTTTTGAGCTCTGTTTTATTACAAATAAAACGTGAAATTATATTACTTTCTCTTTTATGCCATTTTCAAAGTAATGATTGGCCTGGCTGTTAAGGGTCACTGTCTTTTCCCAAAGAATTTTGATAGTAGAACAGTAAAATCCTCATCTTTATTCTAAAGCTACTGGTTTACAAATCATCAAAGAAATGAGTGATATTTCAAGTGATTTCAAGTAATTTTTTTATCCTTTGGACTTGGATTCTGGTTTTGTCACTGAATTTTATATTTATGAATAGTTTTTCTTCCTGGCTTTTGATGCTTTAGACACTCCTAGATGACATAATCATTTACGTCAGCTAAGCTGCAGTTATCATCATTGGCAGGAGTTGTTTATTCTTGGATGAATACTTAACCAGTTTTTCACTAGTTCTGGTTCTTACTGATTAGTTAGGAAGACTCTAGACTTTCTTATTCCACTGAACCGGGAGGCAGAAAAAATCTCACATAGATTCCAAAGTTCCTGAATGTGCCATATTGAACAGTATCTTAGTCTATCACTAAGATAGACTAAGTTAATGAACTTTCTTTTTTTTCTTGAGACAGGTTCTCACTCTGTCACCTGGACGAGTGTGCAGTGGTGTCATCATAGCTCCCTGCAGCCTCAAACTCCTGGCCTCAAGCAATCCTCCTGCCTCAGCCTCCCAAAGTGCTAGGATTACAGGGATGAGCCACTGCACCTGGCCAGAACTTACTTTAGGATTGCAGTGAGTTCAATATGCATAACACACTTGGAACAGTGCCTGGGACGTAGCCACACACCCAGTGCCCGGTAGCAGCTAATAACTGTTTTAGTGTCAGCATTACCATCAGCATCGTCAGATTCACTAGTATGCTATAGGTCGTATGTGTATTTTGTTTTTGTCTTTTGGGTCATCCAAGATACAACTTTTCTTGTAGAAGAGAAAACAGGGAAGTGCTGGCAGAGTTGTGCTCTTGGCCCTACTGCTGCTCTGAAACCAGGTCTCTGCAGAGTGGAGCGAGCTAGGAAACTGGGTGTCCTCCCATAGGAAAGGATGAGAAATAAGCAGTCTATTCCTCTACCTCCCAGCATAAGTCAAACAAGTTGTTATTATTGATACTGTAAAGAAACAATACTACCCTTTCCCTTTCTTAGGTCTTTCATTGACAACACTGTCTTACCAAAAATGACCAAGCCCTTAATAGCCCACGTGTTTCAAGAAATATTGATATGACATAGCAAAATGCCAATATCAGCAAAAGATTTAGATAGTCTCTTGTGGATTGTTGTAATAAAACTTTGTCCCACAGTGGCTTCAGACAGTACTTGATTTTAAAGACTTGCTATCGTCAGATTTCAAACAGACGCAGCAGTCGACACTATTGTTGTGGCACTTGATACTGGCTTTTCGGAGTCCAGAGTGCTAGCCGTTACACCATGGAACCCCATTGATACGGGCTGTTCGAGTGGGGCTTCGAACAGGCATCTTAGTATCGAAGTTTACAAACGAACCGACTTTCTTTGAGCAACCACTGGGTTATGTTCTGTGCTTGTTGCTTCAAGTACATCAGCTATTTAATTTTCACACCACTCTGAGGTAGGTGCTGCTATCCTCATTTTAGATGAAAAACTGGAGGCACAGAGAAGTTATGTAATTGTCTAAGGTCATACATTTCTTACAAGGGAGACCCAAGTTACAAAGCTGGGCTTGCGTGACTGCCCAGGTAGCTGTTTCTATTGTTTATTAATGAATCTTGGAGTGAACAAATATGAATGACAATTGGGGATACATAGGGATTGTAAAAATTATATTCTTTCTCTCCTGTTTAAGTGAGACGACTGAAGCTTGTTGGCGGGGACGGCACCAGGGCCTTGTGCCGTGTGTGTTTGTGTGTGTGTGTGTGTGTGTACATGTGTGTGCGCACCCTACTTTACTGCTTAACCTTCTTCAGGTCTCTCTGCATATGCCATCTTCTCATCAAGGCCATTGTGGAACACCTGATTATTAATTACAAAGAGACTGAACTTGATAAACATTTCTCCATCGCTAGGAGAGAATGTCAGCAGAGCTACAAGCGGACTGGCGGATTTGGCGATGTGTCCAGGAGGGAGTGGCTATGGACGGCCTCTGACTGAAAGATTCAGAGTGACGGCTGAGTGTGGTGTTGGGGGACAATGCAAGTGAGAAGTCCCCAGGCGGTGGGGAGGGTGGGGTGGGAGTGTGGGGCTCAGAACGCAGGCACGCAGCAGCCTGGACACTGGCAGGGGCCGCTGAGCTGGGGGCTGGTGGCAGTGATGCTTTGCGGGCTTGTGGACAGTGACAGGCTCATTTTTAGAGTTAGGGCTTCTCACAGGCAGGAGTGAGAGAAAGACAGAGAGCTTGGTTAGTAAAAGCATCTGCCTTGAATGGACAGTAGCTTCACTTGGTTCAAACATAGAACAGCATCCGAGGGTGCACAGGAGAAAATGTCTCTGTCACTTCCCCCCCACTCTGCCCTCTCTGCTCCCTCTGGGCGCTCCCTGGTGTTTACTTGTGCAGAGAAAAGCGGCTGTGACTGTCCTCCATCCTGCCCCCTGGGTTCCTGCACAAGCTGCAGCGTGCAGTGCACCCTGGTCTGCGCCTCGCCTTCTCAGTGCACTCAGCAGTGCGTCCTGTCCATCTCCCCTGTGAGTAAAGAGCATCTGAGTCATCTCCGTGATGGATAAGTGAATATATTGATAGCGGTTTTGTTTGGATTGTAAAGTAATTTTTAAAATACTCTCCCGCATTCTGTAAGTTCCTTCAGTGTGCATATGTCACGTTTATAATTAGTAAACTTGAGAGAGTTCAATTCCATTCTTTCAACAGATACCTACTCTGCGCCATCACTGTTCCAAGCAGCGGGGCTGTCGCTAAAACGGGCAGAGCTCTGCTTCGTGGCCCGTGCACTCTAGTGTGGGCACACAGTCACCAAATGAGAAGATAGGCAACAGGGCTAAGTGTTGTGCACATAGAGAATGAAAACAGAGGCACGCGGCGGGGACTGACTGGAATTTCAGGGCCAGCCTCCCCCGAGAAGGGAGCACTTGAGCTGCTACCTCAGTGACAAGAGCCAGTCACGAAGATCAGTGAAGAAGAGTGTGCCGGACAGAAGAAGGGCTGGTGCGAGAGCTCTGCAGTAAGATCAAACTTGATGTTTTCAAGAGACAGCAGTAAGGCCCGTGTCAGACTCTGCTGACAGGCCGAGGGCTGTGAGCTGACCCAGGGGTCAGGGCTTATCTGGTAGTCGGGGAGGGCAATGAGGATTTTAGTTTAAGTGCTGTGGGAAACCGTGGAAGAGTTTTAAGTTATTAGAGAGAAGACAGAGCTATAGAAAACACCGAAGTTGCCAGGTGAGTAGAGAGAGAACCTACACAGTCCAGTTAGAAGCGAGGTTCAAAAAAAACCCTGCAGTGGTAAACGCATCAGGTTAATGCTTCAGTTGAGGCCTGAAAAGAGGTTTATTAATTTTTTTTTTTATGGTACACTCTAAAATGTAATCTATGTGAAATGGTAACTCCAAACTTAAAAGATAAATTAAATTTTAGATCAATATATGTTTTAAATTGCAAACTGTGAGGAAAGCAGTTTTTAAAGATGTAATTTCATGTATGCATTTACTACCTATTTTGTATTTTAGAGGAAGAAATTAGTACTTAGTCATTCATTTCTTCTGGAATTACAGTAGTGATGCTGAGGCTTCAGGAAACCCAGTGTTTAAATTGGAGCTCACAAACAAATTATTTCCTCACTCATTTAAAAATCACACTCTGGCCCTGGATTAGCCAAATTGTTTTTGTCTCGCCATTGTGAGATCCACAGTGTGCTGGAGTGTGTATAGGATTTGAGGAAGGTACACACTGATTCCATATGTGTTTAAATGGGGAGGAGACACGGTGGCTGCTAGAAGTTTAGGGTAAGGGGTATAGTCTTGTACAGCTTTGAATAGGAAGTAAGATTGTTGTATTTGTCAGTCAAAATGAAGAGTTAGGTTTCTATGATACAGTTGGCCCTCAAACAACATGGGGGTTTGAGGATGCTGACGCCCCCCCACAGTCAAAAATTCTCATGTAACTTTTGCCTCCCTAAAAACTTAACTGCCAATAGCCCGCTGTTGACCAGAGCCTCACTGATAACATAAACAGTCCATTAACACGTATTTGGTATGTTACATGTATTATACGCTGTATTCTTACAGTAAAGTAAGCCAGAGAAAAGAAAATGCTATTAAGAAAATCATTAGGAAGAGAAAATATATTTACTATTCATTACGTGGAAGTGGATCATCATAAAGGTCCTCCTCCTCATGTCCTCATGTCGAGTAGGCTGAGGATGGGGGGGAGGAGGGTGGGTCTTGCTCTCTCGCGGGTGGCGGAGGTGGAAGCAAATCCACGTACAAGCGGACCTGCCCCGTCCAAACCCGTGTTGTTCAAGGGCCAACTGCATCGTGTGACAGGTGAAACGTTCTGAAATAGGAATGATGGGAAAGGATCATCGTCCGACTGTAGTGATATTAATAACAACAAGAACAACAGCACAACCATAGTAACCATTTAGGAGTGGAGGAAGTAAAACATAGTGATGAAAACCATAAGCTTTGTGTGCACAGAGTCTTGGGTTCGAATTGTGTGGCAACCTTTTAGTAGCACTGTTTTATTGGATGAGTTATTTAAACATTCCAAGTCTCATTTGCTCGTATGTAAAATATAGATCATAAATAGTCCCCACGACACAGGGTGGTGGTAGCAAAGATGGAACGAAAATCTATGTGAAGTTCTTAGGACCATACCCTTTGGCACCTAGAAGATGCTGAGTAAACTATAACAATGTATTTAATAATTACTATAATTTTGTTATCTGTTTTACTTGTAAGACAAGTACGAATATCTCCATTTTTCAGAAGAAAAACATCTTTAGAGAACTTTAAATTTTCCTAAGGTCACACAGCTAGAAAATGCAGAGGTGGGATTTAAACTTAAGAAGGTCTGACTGCAGAATTCATGCTTTTAATCAGAACTCTATATTGGCTTCTAACAAGGTCCTTCCAATACTAGAACTCAGATCTTTGGATTCAGAGTCCAGGGTATAAACCAACACATCATAGAACAATTCCCTATTTTGTTTGTTAATCTGAAGACTTCATACTATTTTCTCATGTCCTGCTCCTATTTTAAAAATAAAAACTTCATTATATAAGAAAGATATTAATTTTAGAAAAATTAAAAAGTATAGATAAGATAAAAGAAAGACATCACATATAATCCCACTACCTAATGAGGACTATCCTTCCTGATTTCCCCCCCGCCCCAACACACACACGCACACTCAGATACATATATGGATTTTGGTTTCTTTTTTCCAAAATGAGATCTCTCCATAGATTCTATGTTCTGATTTGGGTTTTCTCCCCCATTATTTTATTGTGAATGTCTTTCCACACCTGTTAAGTTACCCTGGTGGCAGCATGGCATTGCATTATGTAGGGGCACCGTAAGTATTTGCCTAGTTCCCTGTTGTGACATTTAGGTTGGTTAGAATTTTTCACTATTTTAACAATGCTTCCATTGACATCCTTGATCACACATCCATTTGTACTTTCTCATAATTTCCTTAAGAGAAATCCCTAGAAGTAGAATTGCTGTGTCGATTAGAGGATTGCCACATATTTAAGGCTTCGAATCTATAGTCCAAATCACCCTCCAGAAAAGCTGTCCCAGCGTGCTCTCCTGGAGCAGCTGAACTGCCCCTTGCCTGCACCTGCATGGACAGTGGGTGGTGTTCTCTCTGATCTTTGCTGGATTGGCGGAAAATAGTTATCCCTCACATGCCTTTGATTACCAACGAATGTGTTTATAAACTATTTGTGTATTTTCCATTGTAAATTGCCTTTTAAAAATCCGTTGCCCATTTTAGCATGCCTGACTCCTGAATTTTGGTTGGTCCAAAGAAGTCGTTATCAGAGATTTAAGTTCTTCACAGACTACTTTTGATCCCATTTTTTGCATGTTTAAATTTAGGGATTTCAGGTGAGTATCCCTTTTTTAAAAAAACGTAGATAATTAGAAAGGAAAGATGGTTTGTAATATTACACAAAGAGTAACGTGGCCATCAGCATGACAGAACTTGCTGTAAGGCCTTGTCTTTCCCCTGCACGTTGAATAGAGGTGTAACTCTGAACTCACTCCTACCAATAGGAAATAATGAAACTCTGAACCCAAGAATGGCCATGTGGATCCTTTCTTTTTTGTAATCCATCACTCCTTTGCATCTGAGCTTCTCATCAGTCGTTTGTTGTACTTTGGAACTACTGTATATCAGAACCTGATTCAGACTTTTTCAGGGAGGATCCTTTAAAAAAAAAAAAAATTCAGATCCATCAGGATATATTCTCTCCATTTTTTACTTCTAATGAAATTCTCTGCTACATTCATAGTTACTTTTGTTTCTTCTCTTTTATTCCAGTGGTCAGTTAGAATATAATTTCTTTACATGGGTATTGCCTAATAGAAGATACTTTCTGATGGTTCATTATAAAATACATTTTTAAGTGTAAATTTCATTTTTCTGTTGATTTCCATTATAAAATCGGAAATGTAACTGTTAGCGAGAAATGGGGGTCTTTCGTTGAAGAAGAGTTGGAATGGTAACTTGTTAAACCATCTGCAAACTCTTCTCACTTGCACACTTAAGCCCTTACACACTTCTGCTCTGACTTCTGCTTTCTCTTTTTTCCCATCTTAGCAACTCCCCCCCTCACGCCCCACCCAAGACTTTATAGTCTTCCCTGACAACTTCCTGCTGCAGCCGCTGTGTTCTTGATCCCTTCCTCTCCCCTCTCTGCAGCCCCCCATATGTAAGATGCTGAAAGAACATATTCTAAGCATTGCTTTTCTTGAAGGTCAGTTTCATGTTACATAAAACAAATAGGTTTCCTGTACACTTAGGGAGTTCTTGTCCTGCGCTTAAAAGTATAATTTCCATGACTTAGGTTCTATGTATCTGTGACGAAAATAATTTGTTTATGTATAAGGAAAGACAGCAGAAAATTTTCTTCAGTGCCAAATGCAGTGAATAGTTTATTTTTGCTAAAAGTTAAAAATAGAAGTACTGAGGTCAGTTGTTTAATATGCTTGTTCTTGAACTTTATTCACTTTTTAAAAGGTTTCTATCTTACAATATAAAGTTCAAAGATTTTAAAGTACATGTAACTTGAAGGTCTTGTATTGTGATTTCTTATAAATCAGACTTTCATATGTGGTAGAGTTTTTACTTCAAACAAAGGAACTATATTAGTAATGATGGTTGTGTCATTATTGAGATCTATGTGCTATTCATACAATTGTCACTAAAACCAAGGATATTCTTACAGAAGTATTTATTGGTTTAAAGAAGTATTTACTGGTTAAAAGAAACAAATGAGGAAATAAATTTTCTCTGGATCTAAATCGATTACAGATAACTTGCTATTTTGATATGACATTATAGGCATGACAAGCCAAGAATTCATACATTTAATGAATGAGATTTTAAGTTCCTTTACTAAATATGTGATTGTTAAATTAAGAAATATTGATGAACTATTCACATATGTCTAGTATTTGTTCATCACTTAAAATAAACATGGTTTGTGCTTTAGCCAGATGGTATATAGTTAGAAACCATATTTCTTGAATTCAGTTATTTCAAAACTGTAAATTTAATCGGGAAGCTTTTCAAATGTCAAGTTAAATATTGATTTAGGTTTAAAATGACACAATTTGAATTTCATTATTTATATTAAAGAAAGCCAGTGAAATTTCCATAATTAAAGTTTGTTCTTCCTGGCTTTCTTTTCTAAGTAAAATGTCTTTTTTTACCTGCAAAGTTCTGAACTTACCAGTAGAGGGCACTGTTGTAACACGATAGAAGTGTTTTGTTGCTTTTTCTCTGACTCCCCCCAGCCTGCCTTTGCAGTTTAGAAAGTGTTTTTAAAAGCAATGTTCTCTGTGTAATTAAAATCAGTTCCCTGTATAATTAGCAATGGAGCCTTATTCTTTGTGGCGGAGTTTGTGGATGGCGTTATTTTAAGTCTGTGCTCGTCTATAGCTAATGCCAAAACTGTCGCCTATTAAAATATAGAAAGTTATATTGCTGTTTATCAGCACTAAGCAATATTGTAGATGGAAATATATAAAATTACGGTATGTTTCATTTAGGTGCTCTGAGCAAATTATTCAGTAGGGAACATTTAAAATTCCTGGTTCTATCTTGAGAAATAGCAGAGTTAATGTGCCATAGTAATAATATCTTGTGTTCAGGTGCTCTGAATAATAATAGAGGACAACTAATTCTTGCAGGGTTTTAAAAAAAAATGTATCTGCATTAGTGTACTGCTTAAGAAAACCACTGATCTTCTTAGCAAATTCTCTCTATAATTTCTTTTTCATGCTTCCTTAAAATTATACAATATTGATATAGATATCAAACTACTAAAATAGTGAATATTAAAGCACAATTAAAGCTATACCTCTTTCTTAAAAGAACATAAATGCTATATAAAATGACAGTAAATGTGCATTCATTGCCTGGGTCTCTTGGGAAACGTTTGGGGTGGAGAGTTTAGAGAGAATCCAAGCCTGAATTTTAAGTTGTCAGAAGTGTAATTCATAAAGTTACAATTCATCCATAAATCCCAAAGTCTTTTTTGTTTTGTTTTGTTTTGTTTTTTTGGTGGAGAAATCAGAGCACAAAGAACATTTATTAAGTTTGTCATCTTATACGGGTGTGGTTCTTGGTGCCTCAAAACGATTATAATAGTGACATCAAAGATCACTGATCGTAGATCACCATAACAGGTATAATAATAATGAAAAAGTTTGAAATCGCAAGTCTTTTTAAGTAAACAACAAACAGAAATCTTATTTCAAAGCCAAATTATAGATTATTTGCTGTTTAATTTTTTAGAACTAAGAAAATAAGTAATAATGTAACGTGTTTGAAATTAATTTTATTCAATGTTTAATATTTATAAAAGAAAAGTATTTGAGAATTGGAAATCTTAATGATTTTTTTAATCTTTAATTTGTAGCCATGTAAAATTAGAATTAGCATTTTATTTTAAGCTTTTTTTTTAACTTTATGAACAACTCTAGGTAAAAGTCCAATTGAATCTTGAAATTGTGTTTATTTCAAAACAGGCTTTTATTTTAAAAGGTGGAAAGGGCTTTCATTGGCTTACTTTCTTTGTCACAGAAGTAGGAAAGCAAAATAGATAATTTAATGTTTACTTGGCTATTTACTTCGACAGTAAAAATGTAGGGGTAAAATTTGAGAGAGGAGTAAGATTGTTAAGGGAAGCTATCATGTAATTTGAAAAAAACATTTAGAAATGTCTTATATATTAGTCACTGTAGGTGCAATTTTAGAATATTTTAGTATTGGAATAAAGTGTGGGATAAAAATTTAAATGCACCTTAAGAAAGCTTTCTGTCATTTTTTTTCTAAGTTTCTCTGATATTACAGGTATCCCCAAAGGAAGACATTCTAGTTTTTTCCTTATCTTCCTATCAGTCCCTTACTCCTTTGTGTTCTGGTTGCATCCTAAGACAGATGAGGCCAGGTGATTTGAGGAACCAGCCAAATAACAGAAGAACATTATAGAGGCTGCACCAGTCTCTTGATTAAAATATGTTAGGGTGATTAGAGAGATAACTTAACGCTGTTTATCTACAGATATAAAACTGTTGCTTTCTCATTTCTTATTACCAAAGTGAGACTGAAACAAATGTTCATTTTGTTGAAGCATTTGTATTGATACAGTTCCCTGTATCATCTTTGTCACGATATCACTGTTCTCCCCCAGAGAGGCCATCAGGGGTTTAGTCTAAGCTATTTGTATTCAGCAAGGTCAAGATAAGTTTTATCTCTACAGATAAGTCAAGTGCATTAGGATCAATAGGTAATAGTAAAATGCACTGAAAATATTATAGCCAAGCTCTTAATGAATTTTTAAAGCTGTGAGCTTGTCATATAAAATATACCTCTTACTGTTTTATTTATTTGAATGGAGCTCAGGAGTGCAATTAATTTTGCAGACATTTAAGAAGAGTAAAGAAACTTAAGAGCAGATTAAAGTAACATTTTTAGAAATCCTTAATTGCTCTAGATTTAAACCTGTACTGACGAAGTCTTAGAGGCTAATTTTTTTAAAGAAAAGAAATATAAAAGAATAACCATTAGAAAGCATTTATAAAGTACAAGTATAACTTGAATTTATTTGTTAAGATAATCATTTTTTGAAGTTATACACATCTTACCCATGGGCTTTCCTGCATAAATCAGGGTCCTGCTGCCTCAGCTGGGGAATTGTGGTGGGAAAAAAAACCACTTACATTTACCAAGAGATGATGGTGAGTATTTTACTATTTTAGAATTTCTGTTCTAACATAAATATGTAAATCAGCTTTATATAATTAAAGACAAAAAATATACTAAACTTTTTCATTGATCTTTTTTTCTTTTTTACTCAGAGGAGTATTTTATGGCCTCTTTGTAAATGTATCAAAAATATGGACTCTGAAAGGATGTATTTTGTCTTAGTTTTTTTCAGTTAATTTTCTGTGGAGAACATGACCACATTAGGGGAAACGTAGATTGAATTTTGTTTTTTTCCAGATACAGATTACATGGAAAAGCGTTTTCTTAGATTACTTACCTACATATATCACGTAACTGTTCAAAACACATAAACTAAAGAAATTATGTATTGAACTCAAGTTCTTTTCCTTCTTCAGTTTTGGTACTAAAAAGAAAGCCTTTCTGAACTTTGTCGGCTTACAATTTGGAATTTTGCTGTTCTTGCTTGTGTTTATGCTTAATTTTCCAGAATGTGCTGTTTTTCCTTTGATATTCATTTGGAGATACCAGTTTAGAGATTTTCCTTGTCTTAAATGAAGTTTTCTTATCATAGCTGATAATTGAAATAAGGAGACTGAGACGATCTCCGTGATGATTTTAGGTGTTATTTATCAGTAATTCTTCATATGGTAGCATATACTGTACTCCATTGCTGTCATAGTTACCCCACCTCGATTATTTTTTTCCTCTCTTCATACTTCCTACAGTGTTTATTTAACCATTTGAATTGAAGCTCATGTAAACATCTGGCACCATTTCTGGGAATTGTAGCCGTTTTCTTTTGCAAGTTCCTATAAATGATGATCTTTAAGCCTTAGGTTTATTAATCTTTATAATGCGGGTCCACGTTTCCACCTACTTAACCATTTCTCTTTCCAGCTGAAGAATGACAATTCTTCCTCAACATTAGGTCGATTTATTTTATTGCTGGATTAGCTAGATTGTGCCAGAAGAAAGAGAAAATCAAAAGGTGTGGGGGGCAGCGTGGAAAGCTCCGCTGCAGAGCAGACGCTGTCCCTGCGGAGCACGCAGGCGTGAAGGGCTCTGGGCTCCACTTGAAAAGTAGCATGAAAGAGAAGTTGACTGTCTCTTTTCAAAAGTTATCTTTGTGTGGCCGTCCTAATGCAATATTAAGAAAATTAGAGCTTTAAAAATAGAACAATGGTCCTTTTAGAATATATCTAGTTTAACGAATTTACCCCCCAAAGCCTCTGGTGTCTAATTACTCAAAAAAGAAAAGAAAAAGCAGAAATCTTTATCTACTAACTGAAAAGTACATTGTAGATGTGGCAAGTTTTTAATTCTTTTTATGGAGAACATTTTAATTCTACTTCAATGAGGAGGGCAGTCAAAGAAGCACATTTTTAAAATATTCATTTTTTTCCTAGTAAGACTGATTTTACTGACAGAAAATAATCAAACTCCAAACCAGCAATAGTAATCTCATGCTACTGTTAAACTTTTAAATTTATATTTGCAAAAAGGAAGTCTGTTTTCCCTTCTGATTTGTCTCTTCTGCGTAATAGAGAGAGACACCTAAAGACCAAAAGAAAACATTTTATGTGGAGATAAATTAGTTTGGGCCAGTACTTCATATTTTTCTTTTCTTTGTTCCTGAATAGTGATAAAATAGAAAATTTGAATAAGAGAAAGCTAAGACTGTTATTAGGGTTAATTTCCTAAGATATTATGAAGTTTTTTAATTAAAAAAAAAATAGTTGCCTGAAAACAATACTTTGGCTTCACGTTTAAGAGTTCTCGTATTATAGACTATGGACTTGGTTTTCTCTAAATTTAATTAGGAGCTCTTGTATAGAGGTATTTTATTTTAAATGAAATGGGTCATGTGTGAGTATTTTAAAGTACATATTGTTTTCTAAATTTCTTTTTGTTGGTTTTATAAGAAATAAAAAAGAACAACTTATTTATCACAATAGTAGCTACCAAAATACTGTCACTAGAAATGAGTTTATCGTCCACAGAGGAGAAAGGGGAGGGATCAGCAGCCTTACGTATTCACATACGTGAGAGCTGAGTACAGATACAGGTTTGCCTGTTATATCACCTTTTATGTATTTACTCGGCTTATTTCAAAATATGGCTATATTGTCTTAAAAATCATGAAAGTTCTTTGGCTTAATTATCTTTATCTTTGGAGCTTTATAAATCATTATTTCTACTGAAATCTTCATCCACGCTTTACATTTTCTTCCATCTATTAAAACCATTTTTCCCCTCCCCAAATAGAGTGCTTAAACTTTGGGAAGTACATGATTCTTCCTCCAGAGTTTTTTCTTGTACTGGAAATAGGACAATGCTAAACCTATCACTTTTACTTTGATTTGCTTCCTTTATCTTTAGCAAATCTAAATAAAACTGTCATCCTGATTTTCAAATCTCTCTTTAAACTTCCTTTACCCAAATTGCTCACTTTCCTATCTGCTCAGTCCTTTTTTTTTTTCCCCCAAATGGAGATTCCACATCTGACGTTTATTTTCTATTACTGTCTTTTCTTGGATTTTTAAAACACTTTTACTTTATGGCTTATCCATATTCCCTTTTTGTAACCACAAATCTAGTTGAGAATCTTAGAGTAAGTGAGAAAACTTCCTTGAGTCTTTAGGAGTAATTAATATTGATTTCATAGTTAAAAAAAAAATCAGAATTTATAACTTTGGGACTCATTAGGGATTTAGGTAGTGAGAGTAGGCGTGTGGATACCCAAGAGGATTTTTTCTTTCATATTTGAATGTATTTCACATAATTCATTTCTCAGTATTTTTAAAACTTTGAATAGAATAAGTAGATACATTTCTTAGCCTAGAATTGTCAGCAAATGTTAAAAAAAAAAAGTTGCCATTTCTTGCTGAGTTCTTTAAGATACATAGAAAAAATTATCGTTAAAAGTACCTGTTTATTTCCTTAATATTTGGAATATGAATAAGCATAATATATTATTAGACTGTTTAAATACTATTTTAATAAAATGAGCAATATAAATACTTTTCCTTTCTCATTATCTTATAGTAATAGAATCTAAGAATTTTAGAGCTAAAGTGACCTCTAAGATTACTATTTAAAAAAATAAGGCAACCAAGGCCCATAGACCAAGACCTTAAAATCTAGTTAGTGACAGAGACAGAGACAGAACAAGGTTTCTTGGTTCTTTTTTTTTTTTTTCCAACATTCTCAAAAATTCTGTGTCCCTGTCTCTCCTTTGAGTACCTCTCATACACCACATACGTTATTTTGAGAAAGGACTTGCTAGGGAGGTAGTTCCTGTACCGTAACAGCAATTCGAATCTAAAAAGCATCGGAGCTAATGTTTCTGTCTCCTTACCTGTCACAGTGTCCTTTAAGAGGACTTGCAGTTTCCAATTTGGCGTTTCTTCAGTAAACATTTATGAGTACATGCTGTGTGCCACTGATGTGCAACATAATGGGGCACGGATATTGAGCATCTGACCTTCTTGTGCTATTCATTCTAAAACATGATTTTTAAAAAAACACAAGGTGTTGGCCGGGCGCGGTGGCTCACGCCTGTAATCCTAGCTCTCTGGGAGGCCGAGACGGGCGGATTGTTTGAGCTCAGGAGTTCGAGACCAGCCTGAGCAAGAGCGAGACCCCGTCTCTACTAAAAATAGAAAGAAATTAATCGGACAACTAAAAATATATAGAAAAAACTAGCCGGGCATGGTGGCGCATGCCTGTAGTCCCAGCTACTCGGGAGGCTGAGGCAGGAGGATCGCTTGAGCCCAGGAGTTTGAGGTTGCTGTGAGCTAGGATGACGCCACGGCACTCTAGCCAGGGCAACACAGTGAGACTCTGTCTCAAAAAAAAAAAAAAAAACAAAAAACACAAGGTGTTTAATCATATGGACATACCCAAGAGCAGATCCTGATTTTAGAGGCCTAAAGCTTATACAATTTGAGGAGCCTTTTTAAAGAAAATAATATAAAAAGCAAATGTAGAAGCAGATTCAAAGGCCTGTCAACAGTAGAATAGATGGATATGTTGTGAAATATTATATAACAATGAACAAAGGGATCTCCTACTGCACACAGTGTGGAAAAATCTCTCCAACGGAGAGATTGCATGAGAGAATCCAGGCCCAGACAGCACTACTTCTGCTCCGAGAAGACTGGCTCGGGGCTGCTCCCAGGGTGGGTGGGGGGAAGTGGCCCCGGGGGTGGTCTCTGTTGGTGTGAGTGGAAAGGCATCAGGCTGCACACTTAGGGTATATGTACTTTGTGTGTGTTTATTATGCTTTCACAGCAAGTTTTTAAAATCAGGTATATAGTCTTGGAAGGGGCTCCGGTAAGCGAGTAACCCAGAAGCCATGAGCTTATGGGAAATCTCTTTCTTAGATACACTGTAATTAATTCAAACAATTTCATGTTATAAGACAGTGGGACTATTTCCAATACAAATATCGTTTTGAGGCTAAAAGTTTAAAAATGTATAATTTTATTAAATATTTAATATACCTATGTTTAGTGGGTTTTTTTTAAGTACTGTTTTTAGATAGTAGAGTAATAAGGCATTTTTATTTTCTATTCTCTGTTTTTGCCCCTTTTAAGAGATTATACCTTTGGTATAAAATTACCTTTACCAATTATGATAATTAAACTGTATGGTAGATTACTAACTATAAACTTACATATGAAAGATTTGTGGAATTATACACTATTAATTCCAAATATAACTTTGGATTTCAGTTGGAAACATAAACATATTTGTGTATTATTTTATCTTGTATGGTTTGAGTCAGAACTACTTTCATTGTATACGAAATGAAATCATGATACCTACCCTCATCTTTGTCATAGATGAACAATAAAGAACTATTTTATTTGGAAGATGATATGGTATTGTTTTAGAAAACATTTAGAAATTTATTATATTAGTAAGCCCTAAATTGGATTCCTACAATACGAAGTATAACCAAAAGTTATTTTTGTATGGTCATTCAGACAGCATTAGAAATAACGGGAGATGTTTTTAGGCTATTTAGTTTTTCTTTTCTACCTGTTGGGTAACTCACTTTGTCCATCTGATGGGCCATAGTTATTTACCTTTCTGGATTTATATGTTGCTTTCTAAACATTGTTTTGATTTGGGCCTTGTTTCTTAGTCTTAGTCTTACAGACTTGTGTCCTTAAAGATAATGACACATTTAAATAAAATATGCACTTGAGATTTATTTATTTATTTAGTTAGTTAGTTATTTGAGACAGAGTCTTCCTCTGTCACCCTGGCTAGTGTGCATTGGCGTCAAACCCCTAGCCAAGCTCAAGGGATCCTCCTGCTTCAGCCTCCTGAGTAGCTGGGACTACAGGCACGCACCACCACACCCGGCTAATTTTTCTATTTTTAGTAGAGATGGGGTCTCGCTCTTGCTCAGGCTGGTCTCGAACTCCTGAGCTCAAATTGCACCAGCCTCCTAGAGCGCTAGGATTATAGGCGTACGCCACCACACCCGGCCTGTACTGGAGCATTAAACATTCATTCTTAAAAGTCCAAGTATGTATTTTCTTTCCTTAGACTTTTGGGTGAAATAAAACCCAGTAAATAAAACCCAAGTAATTTACTCCTAAGACTTTGGGGAGAAATAAAAAGAAAAACCTTAATTTACAAGAGTGCTTTCATTTGACACATTTTTGCACATCTGAAAGCAAAAAATTTTTTCTGATTAATATGATCATCTGTTATGAAATGTAATATGCTAGGATAGGAGGTGGTGCGGAGGTGGTCAGTGGGCATGAGAAATCAGAACTACGCAGTTTCCCTGACCAGCACCCCAGCACTCTGAACAGTGCTTCAGAGTATTTAAGAGAAGTCCACAGTGGTAACACCAGCTATATCAGAATTTTCCTGTACTGCCCCCACTCTCTCAGATTGTGTGACAGGATCATCTTGCTGATGTTGTTTCTTTTAAAGGCAGTTTCTTATAAATGCGTTCATATTCCTAGAGCAAGCTACTCTACATAGAACAAGTTGTATCTTTCCATGCCTTTAAGTCCCTCATTTGTGTGCATCTTTTGAATGGTTTCTGTTCTGACCACCAAGATTATCAGAATCAACTCCGTACTACTCATCACTAAGCCATTTACATTGCAAACTGGCAAACGTTGGTTTTGACAATGAGTACTATAGAATGTATAGCATTAAACTATATAACCTATTAATAATAGCATATCCAGGCCGGTACAGTGGCTCACACCTGTAATCCTAGCACTCTGGAAGGACAAGGCAGGAGGATCGCTTGAAGTCAGGAGTTTGAGACCAGGCTGAGCAAGAGTGAGACCCCATCTCTACTAAAAATAGAAAAATTCGCCAGGCATGATGGCATGCACCTGTAGTCCCAGCTACCTGGGAGAGTGAGGAAGGAGGATTGTTTAAACCCAGGGGTTTGAGGTTGCAGTGAGCTATGATGATGCCACTGTACTCTGGCCAAGGGGACACAGAGTAAGACTCTGGCTCAAAAAAAAAAAAAAAAAAAAATCCAATTTTCTGCAAATCCAGCATATCAGTGTTCAGAGGAACAAAGAGATAAATTAGAAAAAAATTATTCACATTACAAAAGGCTTCTCTTTGAAAAGTTACTTTATTTATTAATATTTTTGAGTCTCACTGAGTCTCACTCTGTCGACTCAGCTAGAATGCAGTGGTGCCATCGTAACTCACTGCAGCCTCAAACCCCTGGGCTCAGGGATTCTTCCTCCTGCCTCAGCTGGAACTACAGGTACGCACCACCACGCCCAGCTAATTCTTGTATTTTTTGTAGAGACAAAGTCTCACTCTTGCTCAGAGCTAGTCTGGAACTCCTGGCCGCAAATAATCCTCCCACCTTGGGCCTCCCAAAATGCTAAGATTACAGGCATGAGCCACTGCGCCGGCCTAAGATCTTTTAATGTACTGTTTTTCTACCATGTGTTGCAATACTTTAGCGATTCTTGAGAACCTTCAGTTATATTTCAGTTTTAACACATTCTTTGTTACAATTAACAAAGAATTATAATTGTTACAATTAAACCTAAAGGACGATTATTACGAATATCCTAGGTTCCTAACCTGCAACAGGTGAGATGCCACTGGTAGTATGCAGGCCTTGCCAGAGTGGTCACTTGATGTGGGTTTTGCAAGAACGTATTAAGCATCGGCTGGGTTAATATTCACGGGTGGCCTTGGGGCCACCTGTAGCCTTCTGGATCCCTGAGTGCGGCCTTTTGACTGAATCCGAATTTTGCAGAACAAATCCAATAAAGGGATTCGATCTGTGAAGTTTAGATTCGGTAGAGGGGCCGCACCTGGGGGTCTGGAGGGCCACATGTGGCCTTGAGGCTGCAGGTTTCCCATCCCTGTTGACCAGATGATGTTGTTTTACTTTTTACTTTGAAATAATTCCCGAGTTGTAGACAAGTTGCAAGAATAGCACAAAGAATTCCCAGATATTCTTTATCTAGATTCCCCAAATGTTAACACTTTACCTCATTTGCTTTATTGTTCTATTTCTGTATATGTACATTATTTTTTAATTTCTGAACTGTTTGAGAGTTGCAGACATGATGCCCCTTTACCCTTAAATATTTCAGTGTGTATTTTCTAAAAATCAGAGATTTCTCATATATGACTTTATAGTTATCAAAATCAGGAAATTGCCATTGATGTAATACTATTATCTAATCTACACACCATATTCAGATTACATCAGGTGCCCCAGTAATGTCCTCTACAGCAAAAGGAAAGGAAAATTTGTCCCGCCCAATGTTCAGTTAGGAATCCACTTTGCGTTTAGTGGGCGTGTCTCCTTGGGTCTCTAATTGGGAACAGTTCCTCAGTCTGTCTCTGCCTTTCATGACCTTGCCACTTTTTAAGGGAACAAACAAGTTACTTTGTAGACTGTCCCTCAATTTGGATTTGTCTGATGTTTCCTTTTAAAATTCAGGGGAAGTATTAATACTTTTGTCAGAAATACCATGGAAGTGGTAGTGTGATTTAGAGCATCACATGAAGAGTCCTGTCGTACTGATTTGGTGGTGGTTTACTTGGCTAAAGTGCCAGCTTTATCCACTGTTGCATTATCCGCCCTTTGTCACCGCGATGCTTGGAGACTGTATAAACACGCTGTTTCTCATCAGACTTCCACCCACTCGTCATAGCATCCATTGATGATTTTTACTCGGATCGGTTGTTACTGATGGTTGCCGGGTGGCAAATTTCTAATTCCATCCTTCCTTCCACATTTATTAGTTGGCATCCTGCACCAAGGAGGATTTCCCCTTCTTTCCCACGTATTTATTCATGCATTAATGTCAGTGTACGCTTTTGGATTCTTATTTTAGTCACTGTATTATACTCCGTCTTAATCTGTTTTCCATTGCTCATGATAGAATACCTGAAACCGGGAAATTTGTAAAGAAAAGGAATTTATTTCTTACAGCTATAGAAGTTGAAAAGTCCAGGGTTGAGGGGCCACATCTCGTGAGGGCCTTCTTGCTGGTGGGGACTCTCTGCGGAGTCCCGAGGTGACGCAGGGCATCACATGGCAAGGGGACCAAGTGTGCTTGCTCAGGTCTCCCTTCTCTTTTTGTAAAGCCACCAGCCCCTCTCCCGTGAGAGTCCATTAATCCACAAATGGATCAGTCACCTCTTCAAGGCCCCACCTCTCAATGCACCACATTGGGGATTAAGTTTCAGACGTTTGGAGGGGACATTCAAACCACAGCATATTCCATCACTGTTATTATTTAGTTTGGTGCTTAAGTTGTCCCTGATTTGGCCCATGGGATCTCCTTAGCCTCCCTCCCGTGCCCTGTGGCAGGTTCTCGCTGTTCTTTGAGTCCTTCCTCACTCTCTGGCCCAACAGGGTGATCCAGGCTCTTTTTGTGCTTCCAGCTTTAGCCCTGGAATCAGCCATTTCTCCAAAGAGCCCGTCTCCCTTAAAATGCAAGATCAAGGCACGAGGACTGGTCATTGCTACTAAAGTACCATTGCTTTTCGTCCCTCTTAGCAGAGCTAGGAAATACACCTGTATGCATATACACGTACATAATCTGTATCTATTTCCACAATTATCTCTTCATATATGAAAAGCATGATTTCATACTGATAACTCCAGTTCTAATTTCATATCACAGAGCTTATTCTCTTATTTGCTTAATTCTAGACCATACAGAAAGCAGTTTTAGAATTGCTAACCCATACCAATGTATGTGGAGTTCAATTTTTGTTCACAGTTTGTTTTTAATCTTTAATTTGAAGGTATATAGTTAGAATTTTATGTTTAAAAATTACTTGGAGGGGCCCAAGGGAAAGGAAATACGGGGAGTTGTTGCTCAGAGGCTACAGAGTTTCTGTTTGGGTTGGTGAAAAGTCCTGAAAATAGCAATGTCGGTTGCACAACATTGTGAATATAATCAATGCCACTGAATTGCATACTTAAAAATGGTTTTAACAGCAAATTTTATGTTATATAGATTGTCCCACACCCACACAAGAGTTACTTGAGTTAGTTCCTTTCCCCCCACCCTGATATGGCTATGTTATTCGTTCAAAATATGGTTAGATTCATTTGTTTCTATTTATATTCTTTTTTTTAGACTTTCCCCCTACCTTTTCGAATTTTTTTCTTATGTAAAATATTAATATAAGTAAAAAGTCAGAACTATACAAAAAAGATATATTCAGAGAAGTGTCACCCCGTCAATTTATCTGCCCCTTCCCCAATCCTTTCTGCTTGTTCCTGCCCACCCCAGTAGGCAACTAGTCTCATTAGCTTCTGGTTTATCCTCCGAAATTTATTTTCTCCTTTGCTTCTATATTCGAGTATAAGCATCTCTAATTCAAATATTTCTTTCTTTTTGTGCCTGCGATCTTGTTACTTCGCGCACAGTCTTAATGATCCCCCGAATAATCAACCCTTCTTTCTTCCAGGGATAAACATGCACCATGGTCTCTCCTCTTAGCAAATGCCTGACTTCTCCACCATCTTTTCTCTAAATGGGGCTTTTTGAGCTGACACTCTGCAGGGGTGCTCACCTTCCCAGTATTACTTTTGATTACCTAGTATCAGGGTTTTGAGTTTGAGGAACCCCATTTAGGCCTAATCTTCCCTATGTTGATGCTTTTAGACGAGTTGGCCACGTTAGACATGAGCAGCTGCTCCCTGGTCTTGTCCTGTTTCATGCCCCTCCAAAGTACTGGCATAGCCTGGATCCTTCTGTCCCTCTTCTGTGTGGTCTTTGTTTTCTCTCTCCCACCTCTTTCCTTTATTATATTCCTTTCTTATCCCTTTAATTATTTTTATCCTCGTATGTAACTAATATTATTTCTTTCTTTTCTCACAATGTATATTAATAATAACGAAAGAAAAGTGTGGGTTTTGCATTCATAGACCTGGCTTAAAAATTCTAGCTTTTCCACTTTATGGCTCTATGACACTCTTAACCATTGTGAACTGAAGTTTCCTATCAGTAAAATGAGGGTAATAATATCTCATAGGGTTGTTGTGAAAAATAGATGAAATAACACATTGCACATCCCAGCTCATAAGAGCTATCCAATAAATGGTAATTCCTTTCCATTTCCCCATCTTAGTACTAATATTCATCCGAACTTCAGCACTTATACTATGGTGTCTGCCTTCAAGTGCTTTTGTCAGTCTTATTCAGGAAGCAAAACTTATACTCATAAAATTAATAGAAAAAAATAGACTGGAGTAATCTTGTGTTGGAATTATTTTAAATACCTTCTTTAAGAGTACTTTTAAATTTTGTCTGACATGTTCTCTTTTGTATAAGGGATAAAGCTGGTTAAAAAAATAATTAGGAAAACTGAATCTCAAGCAGTTTATGAACTGATAACTGTGTTAAAGGGGTTGCCAAGGAAAGTTATATGAAATAGCGACTTGCCATTTTATGTAAAATGGTTTAGCTATGAACCCAGCTTGAAATTTTACTTACAAAATTTTTGCAAGTGTAGAGAGAACGTTTTGTGATTGCAAAGAGTCAAGAAAGTCTTTATCCTCACAATCAAGAGACTGTATGTAGCTCTTCTCTCTTTTTCTTTCTGTTTCTCTTCTTTTTCTTTCCTCACTTCTGCTGCTTATTGGGAAAGGAAACAGGAGATCAGAGAGCAGAGTAGATGAAAACGCAACATAAGACTTTGCTGGTGATAACTGGGGGCTGTTTGGGCAAGATGAATTGACTGCCTGGGACCGAAACAGATAAGAGCCGCAGGGAGTGTTTTGATGCTGAGTCATCTGAAGTCTGAGAACAGACCTCAAGAAAAGGCTTTTCAATGCAAGCTAAAATTGGAGGCGATAAAGGAAAAGTTAAGGATAGATAGGAAGATACCTGATTATACCTTTTAGGTGATTAAAATTCTTTGTAATTTAATTGGCCACTTAATAAAGAACACCAAAATAAATTATAGAGTTGAAAAAGTGAAGCGTTGGAAACTTGTTAGTTCCAAAACCCTTTATCTGAGACCTCGGCCTGTGGTTCCAGCTCTGTTCCGTGGACCAGCAGTGCCAGAATAATAACTCGAGGGGCTTTTCTTGAGGGAGCTTTCCAGGCCCTTAAGCCCTAATGTTAAACGGCCCCTGCCAGCACTGCCACCACAGTGCAGGGGACCCGTCTCTCCAGTTCAGGGTCCGCCCCTCTGCAGCCATCACCTCACTCCAGCTCCTTCGGCTCTTCCCTCTCGCCTGCGGGTGCTTGGATCCCTCCCAGCCCAAGAAAAACTGTCTCGTCTCCCCCTGGGCTGAGATCCACACCCCTTCTTTGCTTTACAACCAAACTTCCTGAAACACTGTCCAAACATAGTTTTTTTACTTCTTTGTTATTTAACCTTCTTCACTTTTTTTTTTTTTTTTTTTTTGAGACAGAGTCTCACTCTTTTGCCCGGGCTAGAGTGAGTGCTGTGGCGTCAGCCTAGCTCACAGCAACCTCAAACTCCTGGGCTCAAGCGATCCTCCTGCCTCAGCCTCCCAAGTAGCTGGGACTACAGGCATGCACCACCATGCCCGGCTAATTTTTTCTATATATTTTCAGTTGTCTAATTAATTTCTTTGTAATTTTAGTAGAGACGGGGTCTCGCTCTTGCTCAGGCTGGTTTCAAACTCCTGAGCTCAAACAATCCGCCTGCCTCGGCCTCCCAGAGAGCTAGGATTACAGGCGTGAGCCACCGCGCCCGGCCCCTTCTTCACTCTTTAACCTTTTCAACAACGGTTTCCAAAGTAGAACACATAGTATGATTCATCGGGACACAGGAGAAGATGTTTAATTTCTATTTTAACATTTTTCTACATTTATAAAGAACAATGTTTTATTATTATTTGATATGTTTGATTTCCTTATATGTAATGCATTTAAATATTGATACCTCTTAATCAATAACAGGCACAGGTCCCGTAACAGGCATGAGGTTTCCTAAAGAAGACAGGGAAGTCTGCAGTGATGTTGGGTTTCTGCAGCAATGTGTAACGGTTTATGCATGCCCAGTCGAGTGCGTTTGTGGTTGATGTAGGTATCTTCCCCAAATGGAAAAGTGTCTTAAGAAGATACTAGCCTCAAAGCTTTTGATTGAATATGCTGTGTTAATTATAACGCAAACACAATTGAACAAGAAGACAGTGGCAGAGTTGACATGTCTACTCCTGGTTCGTGCTTGCCGTTAGCCACAATGTGCTTTTAAAATGACCATCTAATCTGACCTAACAAGAAATGGGCCCCCCAGAATAGAAATTCTCAGTAAAACTGTTTGCATTAGAGTTTTTTCTCGTCTATTGTTGGTGTACAAAAACTCCCTCAGGTGTATATGGTGCCTTGAGAGATTAGCCCCTGACAGCAGTACAGGTATATAATTTATAAAGATGCATGCATAGGATAGTTGCGGTTCATATTTTTTTGTACATGGAATATACAATTATAAAAGTTTGGGGACCATCCTATCGAAGCTGCTTTTATTGATATCTTCGGTGACTTCTTAATTGCCAATTCTAATCTACATTTTCAGGGCCTTATTTGCTTCATATCTTTGAGGCCTTCAGCATTACTGACCTTTTCCTTCTCTGAAACTGTCGACTTTCTTGGCTTCTATGACAACACTCTTCCTTCTCCTGCTCCTACCCTGTGTTTTTTCTGCCTCTTAAATCTTAGTATTGCTAGGATTTCGTCTTTGGTTCTCTTCTCACTCTCCCCATGACCTCAGCCATACAAATAGCTCTGGTTCCAGTAACAACAACAGTAACAACAGCAACTAACACACAGCAGCACACTCTACATGCCAGGCACTGTTCTGAACACTTCACATTTAATCTTCCCAACAATCCCATGAGGTGAGTACTATTCTTATCTGTTTGTTACAGATGATGAAGCAGAGGTGGCAGGAAGAGGGTCACAGAGGTCGTCATTGGCACAGGCTGGGATCACGGTGTCCGGCTCCAGGGACCAGTTTCTCATTGTTCTTGTGCATGGCTAGTGTTTGCCTCCTGTGCCTTCCTCCAGCCTTGACCTCTGCTGTGCGGTCCAGACTCACACATTCAGTGGCTGACTGGGCAGACTCCACCTCACAGTCATTATTTCCAAGGAGTTATTTCCTCCATTGGTCTAGCTCTCCCCGGTATCCCCAGCTTGTTAAACAGCCTCATCGTGCATCTCGTTTCTCATGGGGGCAGCCTCGACCCCCTTTTTTTTTTTTTTTTTTTTTGGAGACAAAGTCTCACCGTGTTGCCTGGGCTAGAGTGCCGTCGCGTCAGCCTAGCTCACAGCAACCTCAAACTCCTGGGCTCAAGCCATCCTCCTGCCTCAGCCTCCCGAGTAGCTGGGACTACAGGCACGCGCCACCATGCCCGGCTAATTTTTTCTATATATTTTTAGTTGTCCAATTAATTTCTTTCTAATTTGAGTAGAGACGGGGTCTCGCTCTTGCTCAGGCTGGTTTCGAACTCCTGAGCTCAAACAATCCGCCCGCCTCGGCCTCCCAGAGAGCTAGGATTACAGGCGTGAGCCACCGCGCCCGCCCAGCACCCTCTTAAATACTTTTTCACACTCTTCTCAACAACTCTCTTTCATTCCTGTTGGTTTTGATTCTGCCTCCTAAATACTAAATCCGAACTCTTCCCAATCCCATGGGCCCTATTTTCATTTGGATTTCTAATTTTACAGTTGCTCTTCCAGTTTAGTCTTCCTCCTCCATTCCATCTTCCATACTGCTGCCAGAGCAGTATCTCTGAAATAGAAATCTGGTTATTGCTCTACTTAAAATTCTTCAAATTATTTTGCCTTCCAGATAAAAATCAGACTCTTGGCCATGGCTGGTCAGACCTTTCATGAACTAGCTTCTGTCCAGTTTCGCTTTCGGTCATTTCCCTGGAACATTTCTCTTTCTCACCGGCCTGTGCTGCAGCCAGCCGAAATTCACCATGGTCTTTCACCTGCCTTTCACCTGCCTGCCTCTGTTTCCTCTTCTCATCTGCCTGCTAAACTTCTGTATCCTTTTAAGATTCAATTCATTTCAGTTTTTTCTTAACCTCTCCCAGCTACCCAAGCCTAGCTGGATGCTCTTAGCATCCTGTTCATGCCCCTGCCATAGCCCTTTATCAGGCTGAGTTGTGTCACCGCTAGTTAGTGAGCATCTCGTGTTTATGTTGTAGGCTCCAGCATAGTAGAGTAGAAGCCTCTTACGCTATCACAGTTGGAATTTAAGCAGGGAATTGTTTAAAGAAAGAGAAGATTCATATATGAAAGCCTTGAGCATTCTGTTTTAAGTTAAGACATTAATGTATATTCACCTGTCTTTTAAGTTTCGTCAAGACCCTTTCTTTGAGTGTTGGCTCTCTGATTGAGATTTAACGTTGCCTTATATAAAACACACTCTGGTTTGTTATCTATCATCGCCAATCCCAGTGTCTTTAAAGTAAAGTTAGAACTTTAAAATCTTACAAAATAATCACTGCAGAATCCTTCTAAATTTTAACCCCTAATCCTTCTAGTTTATTCTTTGAGACAAGGATTATTGTTCTGTTGCCCAGGCTGGAGTACAATGGCATGATCATAGCTCACTGCAGCCTCAAACTCTTGGGCTCAAGTGATCTTCTTGCCTTAACCTCCAAGTAGCTGGGACTACAGGTGCAGCACACTCGGCTAATTTTTTTTTTTTGGTAGAGATGGGATCTTGCCACTTTGCCCAGGCTGGTCTTGAACTCCTGGCCTCAAGCGATCTTCCCACCTCGGCCTCCCAAAGTGCTGGGATTACAGGCATGAGCCACTGTGCCTGCCCATTCTGGTTTATTTTAAAAATACTTGTTCATACATACATCATGCGGGCACTTTTTTCCCGGTGATTAGTCTATATTGAGTCTTTCTGAAGCATTCAATTTAGTTTCCATTAAAAAAAAGACTCTTTTTACACTCATATTTCCTTGGTTAATATTTAATTAAGTAACAAGTACAACTGGCAAAAACTCATTTGAGAACAGCACAACTGATTTTTGGTAAGCATATAGCTCAATTAGTGGATGCCAATGTATATGGAACCGTTGGGGCATAGCTCCACCCTTTGCTAGCTGCGTGTTTGCAGCAGGCAGTTAGTGTCAATGCATATGCTTTAGAGAAAAAGTGGAGAGCATCAGTTAATCGAGTGAGTCAGTTAAATGGAGGTTACAGGTTTTTGATATAGGTTATCTCCCTTTGTTTCATCGCTGTGTAATTTTTTTAAAGCTGATTTTACAATACTATCCATTTTGATATGGGGAGTGATTTTGTAAGTCAGTTTTAATCTTTCATCTTTTATTGGTTTATATTTTATTTGTACCTCAGTTACTTTCAGAAAAGATTTGAAGATGCTTGTATTAAAAGATACAGATACAAGTTAAATTTTGTACCTGTAACCATAAAAACCCTGAAAATTATATCAATTCTTAAAAATTTACTACGAAAATTTGGTTATTTTTAATTGATTGTGTGTTAGCTTGCACCGTGGTTCAAACTAACCAATAAATGTATTGAGAGGCATGGTTGATTTCTACAGTATACTACTTACAAAAGAAGTCATGAAAATATTTTTTTCTGAGAATAACAGTAAGCTCTTTTTATGCTTAATTTCTTCTCTTTACCCTCTTCTCTATATTTTTATTAAAAACTTTTTTTCTTAAGATATTTGATTGTGGTATAATACAGCTAATTTAAGCATCTGTTTATCACTGTCTGGCTAGACTGAATGTAAAATTTCAATTGCGTTACCTCCCAGGAGAGCTTTGAGCTCTTAGGGTAAAACACATCATTTTCTCTTCTCTCCTCTGGGATTGTCAACAGAAAGAATTCATCTAAATAGTTTACATGCATTTTGAAAATGTTGTATCTACTGGACTTAGCTTTGTTGTTTGTGGAACATTGCCAATATAAATGGACATCTACCCTGCTTGTTAACTCAAGTACAACAGTGTCATATGGTATTATAATATGTGTATAAATTGTAGCAGTGAATGACTTTTGCTGATAGTTATAACCAATTTTCATTAACAAATAGGAGATTTTCCTCTCTTAAAATTTTAATTTCAAAACCCAGATGTTTAATCATTATTGATTCATTAAATATTTATTGAGCAATTACTATATATACAGCATTACAAAATTCAGATATATGCTGTGAACACTTATTTTGCCCCTTTGCTCTGGAAGAGTTTTAGATTTTTCTATGCACTTTTGTGTATTTCATAAGGGCTTAGTTAGGAAATAAATTACTGAACTAACTAAAAAAAAAA
>NW_012142412.1:186560-189422 GCF_000956105.1 Propithecus coquereli
GCTTGAGCCCAGGAGTTTGAGGTTGCTGTGAGCTAGGCTGACGCCACGGCACTCTATCCCGGGCAACAGAGTGGGACTCTGTTTCCAAAAAAAAAAAAATTATTATATGGAAAATCAAAATGAACCAAATAATAGTTGCCTGTATTCTGTCTCAGTGCTGTTTGGTTTTGAATGGTTAAGTCTCCAAAAACCAGAGATGACACCCAAATGTTCATCCTAGCAGGTGTAGTGTGGTATGTAAGCGACTTAACTGATTCTTAAATGGTGACTGGACATTGCACTGTTCAAAGTGGAGCAATGATTTTTTATTGGTCCGTGTTTGAAATTGGAGTTCATTTCCTGGAAACCTATTTTCTGTTCATTTTTTTAGTCAGTTAATATTTATTGGACACCTATTATAAATGCCAAAATCATCTATGAAAATTTTATATACGTTTGAATGTGTAACATCAAATATTTATTGGAACTAATGGAACTATTTTAGTATATTTTTCTATCATCTAGGGTACAGCCTAAGACTTTGAGTATAGGATGGATGGTGTTTTAACTGAAGATGCCTTCTCCTTTTGCTCTGTCGCGTTGCTCCAGTAACCTTCAAACCGTATTCGAATTAGGGTCTTTTGCTCTTGAAACATTTCATTTTTTATTTGATGTACTTTCAAGCCTCTACCCTTCCTCGAATGGTAAATCCTAACAGAGGGGCAGTTTCCTCGGTGACTGCTTTAGTGAGCCCTTGCGTCCTGTTTTATTGGCCCATTAGACATCTGCCTAGAACATTAGCACCTTCCTTTTTAGTGATTTCAACTTTTCTGGAAAATTCTTGGTTGTGTCTGTCCAGTAATGGATTCAGTTTCCCTCTGAATTTAGATTTTATGACAATTATTTCTCTACCGAAGCCAGCAGACAGTGCTCACCTCTTCCTCAGACACCTCACAGCTCTGCGCTTAAGCATTTTGAAGTGAGACACTCTTCCTGAAACCAGACGGTCACATTTTCTCGTTGACGTTACTGTCTCAACACCAACTTGTCCAGCCACATTTAAGCGGCTAGGGAGTTGTCAGTGTGACTTTTGGTCGTGAGTTAGAGTCTCATTTGTAACCAAAGGAAAGGGGGTAAAAGCGGAGGTGAGTCTTGGTAAATCAGGGCACGGTTCTGACCGAAAGGGTGTGGGCTTTGGAGTGAGACTGTCCCCTGCACACGCTTCCCGTGGACTGTGTGGCCTCCACACAAAGCAGTTGTAGAACCTGTGCTCTCATCTACAGGGTGAGAACGGTAGTGTCTCCTTCTCGGGGTTGAGCTGAAGAGCAAACAGGACAACCTGTGAGTGTCTCTGGTGTCCAGCAGGCACCGAGCACTGTCAGCGCCGGGCCCGGTTGTCCCGTGACGTGGTCGACAGCATGGGCAGTGAGTGCCGCAGCCGACCACGTGGAGGTGGGAGCCCCAGGCCGGGCCACTGACCGGAAACAGTGCAACACTACGAGCAGCGGGAGTGGGAACTGGGGGAGAAGGAAGGGAGTGGGTCACCGATGGCGGGTGAAGGTCGGGGCGTCTGTTGCTGCTGGAGGGTCTGGGGCTGTGGTTTGCCTGGCCCTGAGTGGAACACTGGAGCCTTGTTCTGTTGTGTTGTGCTGTGGTATAAAGCTAGGGAAGAAGCAGGACTGTTGGAGCCTTTCAGTTTTCTAAGGAAGCAACAACCCTTCTCCATACTCTTTTTCTCAGACCTTTTAATGTTGTGCCTTGGTGACTGGGGCGGGGAACGTAGACCAAAGCCGGTCCTGGCTGCCCCCGCCTTCGCTCTGGGGACGGTTGCAAGTTCTAGTGCTGTCCTGTGTGACCACTCCCAAGGCCTCGGACGAGACCCTAATAGATGGGGGAAGGACAAGAGGAGGCTTTGGCAACTTTCTGTCTTAGATCACTTCTCCCACGAGCGGCTTCCTGGCACCACCGAGCGCTCACCGGCTGCGGGTTGTCGCAGCCCGGCACGCGCCACGCCGTGCTCTGCAGCCTCTCGTGAGCTCTCACGCCGGGACAGTGAGCCAAATCTCAGTGAAGTGAGCGTCTTTCATAAAGTAGATATTCTTTTTTCCCTCAGTATTGAACTTCTAGGGAAAGAAAAGTATGCATAATAGCAAAATACTTGATTGATAGTGTATTAGTTTTCTATTGCCACATGACAAATTACCACAAACGTAGCAGCTTAACGCAGCATTGATTTATTATCTCACAGTTTCCTCGGGTCAGAAGTTCAGAGTGGCTTGGCTGGGTTCTCTCCTCGAAGTCTCACAAGGCCAAAGGCAGATGTCAGCCAGGGCAAGGTTGGGGCCCCTTTCCTAGCTCCTCAAATCTGCAGGATGGAGGTCCCCATCCCTGGCTGGCTGGCAGCCAGGGCTGCTCTCAGCTTTCAGAGGCTGCTCACGCTCCTGACCACGTGTTCCCCCATCCTCCAGCCAGCAACGACCCATCAGGTCCTCACACTCTGAGTCCCCAACTTCCGCTGCTGCTCCCAGCCTGAGAAAAGTCTGCTTTTAAAGGGTTCCTGTGATGAGATCAGTCTCCCTTTTGCATAATCCTGGGAGTGACACCTCATCATCTTCTCAGGGTCCACTCACACTCAGAGGGGGAGGATACACACAGCCAGGGTCACCACAGATCACTTGACCCAATAAAGAATTCTATGTTGATATTTACTGTCCTGTAGAATTTTGGGCAAATTATTCTGTTATCTTTTAGAATTTAATAATATACTTGAGAAATCCTAGTCCATTCTGAATCCTAATCATATATATACTATCAGAGTTTTCTAATATAGAGTCTTCTTTTCATAACCATGTTTTAAAATTTGACAATGATTTGCTTTTGCAT
>NW_012142412.1:189526-190977 GCF_000956105.1 Propithecus coquereli
AATTTTTTTTATTGTTTCAATATATTTTATTGAAATTTATTTTATAAATGGTCTTTAAAATAGTCTTTGTGCATTTGGGATGTATATTGGGAAAATTGTTTATTATTTCTTGACTTTAGTATCTTTTTTCTTTTCTTGTTTTCATAAGAGATGAGGTCTCCATATGTTGCCCAGGCTGGTCTTGAACTCCTGGCCTCAAGTGATCCTCCCACCTTGACCTTCCAAAGTGCTGGGATTACAGACACTATCTTTTAAGGGAATAGTGTAAAGGCCTAAATTACTGCCAGAAAGCTTTGTTATTTAGTAATGAGTTTATATACACTTAACAGAGAAACTTTTTTACTCTATGGCTTTGGGTTTGGTAAGTTTACCACTTAAGTGATATGTTGCTTTTAAGATCAGATCAACAGATAAGAAGTAGGGAAGAGCTATGCAATTTGTAAATTTCTGCAACTATTTTCTGTGTTGTGACCCATCAGAATCCCTTCTGATACAAGATTTCCTTTTACTGTTCCAGACTTCCATATTCTCAGGTATTTTCCTCTCTGTGCTTTTTATGTCTCAGGCTTTTGTTTCCTTAGCTACTTGTTTTCCTTCGTATCATTGATTCTTTTTGTCACGTCTTTTTCCCTCCTGTAGGCAGATCTATCCTGGGCGTCTTGGGCTTTGACTGTTGCCACTTCGTTCTCACCGATCGTTTTCGTCCCGCGTTTTCGTCCCGCGTTGTCCTGGCCTGTCTGACGTGTGCCCAGCAACGCTCTTCTCCTGCTCTTCCCCTCCAGCTTCTCACCTCCGTTTTGCCCATATCAACATTTTATCAGATATTCTCAATCCTTATTAGGATCTCTCTTGTATAAATCGATACTCATAATTAAAATACCATCTCTTTTAATATTTCTATATACAGCGTATCTATTTAATCATCCTTCTCAAAAGAACTCTTTAAAAAACACACAAAGAGGCAGAGCCAGTGTCTATTTCTCTCTCTTCCTGTCTTTCCCGTTTTCACCAGCAGAGCAGGCATAAAACTCAAAGGACTCCAACTGCAGTCTTCTACCCCATGTCATCAAAGGAATTGCACATTTTATTACTACTAAAATTATCCTTTTTCTTTTCTGCTTTTGTATTGTCCTACTATAAACTCTCAGTTGACAATTAGCCATTCTAATGGAAGCAGTGGTATGTAATCCCAAATTGTAGTTACTCTCCATATTTGACTTTGGAATGTGGCACATTTTTTAAAATGTTTCCTCCCCCTAACCAATGCACATTCTTCAGTGCCATGATTACTGTCGGCAGGGAGAGTCAGCCCTGAAGGAACACATTTGGTCAAAGAGCAAATACAAAAGTGTACCACATAAGGTAGAAAAGTATTATATAGGAAATCAGGAGGCTGAGACAGGAGGATCGCTTGAGCCCAGGAGTTTGAGGTTGCTGTGAGCTAGGCTGAC
>NW_012142412.1:202637-211260 GCF_000956105.1 Propithecus coquereli
AAAAAAAAAAAAAAAAACAAAACTTTTATTACAGTGACATTGTTGACATGTCCAGGCTGATATGGATATATACATAATTGTTTTCTCGTGATTATATGATTGCTTCCTCGTGAAAAACGTTTGACAGGGATACTTCCTAAGTGGTATTATTTTCTTTTCAGTACATTGTACCAGGAGGCATATGCAAGGAAAATATAAGTAATCCTTGCTATACAAATTCATTCACTTTTTTGCTTAGCAAGAGTTCAGATGGTAAGACATAGCTGTGTTATGGTCTATTTTTGAGTATTTTTAATAAAATTTACAAGTCAAGGGGTAAAAATATTGAAAGGCAATAATATTCCATAAAAAACTTAGGCGAAGATTCTGCTTTATATGTTTATGCTTTTAAAAATACATGGTAAGTGCACCAATTTTAGACAGAAAGTTATATTCAAAAGTTTGTTGGCAAATGACAATCAGGCCAAAGGAAATTTAATAGAATGTGCTTTAGCAAATTGTGTCAGAAGTAATTAAAGGTGCTCCTGGGATAGGAGTTGATCCTATGAAAAGATTTTTCCTTTGTTGCTTGAGTACTTTAGAATATCTATGTGATGTTTCATCTCTAATTCCTCTCTCCCCCCACAACTGAAGTTTTCCCTACTGAAGTTACAGTTTCATAGTGTCTGATTTTTAATTTCAATATTGGATAGTAACATTCCTCTCAATTACTGGCACATCTTCCTAACCAAGAAGTAAAACAAACAAGATATCTGATAATGTCCACATTTAAATAGAGCAGAACTGGATTATTCAATATCCATTGCTTAGTGACAAAGCTATCAGAAACAGGTGGTAACTACAGCTACATGATTCTTATTCAAAGGAAAAAGCTTATGTTCCATTGGGGAGGAGGACAATTTGCTGATTAAGAGCACTACTTTAAAGCTCTCCTCTCCTTTCAGAGGAGAAAAACCAGAAAAATATAGAAAGATTTAGAAAGGTGACTATTCTATGAAGCCTTAGAGGTTTCTGCTAAGATGCCATTAATTTGCTTTGTGGAACCGAACAAATGTGACGCTGACAGAGGCACCTTAGTCTTTTTTTTTCCCCTTCTAAGATAAGATCTCGCTACGTTGCCCAGGCTGGTCTCAAGAGAGCCTCCCGTCTCAGCCTCCTGAGTAACTGGGGCTGCAGGTGTGAGCCACCACACCCAGCTTGCACCTTATTCTTCTGCTGATTTCTTTTTGCCTCTTAACATCCCTAACCCAATAGCACGTTTCTCACCTGAGACTTTGCATGTGAAGTCTAGCCTTTCCCTGACCCTTTATTTTCTTCTGTGCATTTTGTGCAGAAGTTTAGGTGACTGTCATTGGGTGAACCGTGTTCTTAGGGCCACCCGGCTTAGCTTCCTATAGGCTCGAATAACTTTTTAAAAGCCATTTTTGTAAAACTCAAACCTAGGTCTGGCTCGTACAAAGTAACACCAACATACACTGAAGCCCTCGGAGTTGAAAGCCTGGGCACGCTCACACTCCCTTCGGTGTGTTGTTGCCTCGGAGCTTCGGAGCACTTACAGGATCACAGCCACTCAGGAGGGTCGTCACTGAACCTAGACTCAGGTCATGGAATTGTGATGCTCGGGGACGTTGTTGAAATCCAGGGTTTCCCAAATGTGATACACATATCCCTGCTGGCAAGTGAGGTCATTTTAGGGGGAAGGCAAACGAGCATTTATTTTTTGTATTTTAATTATATTAGAAAAATATAATTAGCACAAGGACCCTGTGATTTCACAGGTATTATTGCTTAGAACAAGGGTAAAGTGAATGTATAAGTTACAAATAAGCTGATTTAGGAGAAATAAAGGGATAATAGATAATTCAGGTGTTATGCTGATATTGGGAAAAAACTACGAGGGTTATTACGTAAGCCAGAAGTTTGGGAAATGCTGATTTAGTACAAAATGGCTTTCCCAAAGTTAGATGGGTGATTTATAGCAGAGTCTTTAGTGCCTTATCCATTTAAATACATGCATCTCCCAGGTAAGTTTTCTTTAAAGAGAGCGTTCTGCGTCTTAATGTTTGAAAGTCACTATTATAATAATGTGGGACCGTGAAAGGTTTTTGGAAGGTGGGCAAAATGATAGGGTTCGTGTTCTAGAAAGATTCCTCTTGAGGCACTGTGCAGGGTGGATTGAAGCAGGAAGAGAGAGGACAGGGTAGTTCAGCCGAGTGGGCTCTGTGAGGACCAGCAGGAGTTGGTGAGGACGGGTCTGAAGCAGCAGCACCAGGAACAGAAAAGAGGGGTCCACTGAAGAGCTACCTAGAAGTTAGAAACAGTGCAGGTTTACGAAGCCCCCGATGGCGTGTGCCCTGCGCCTGCAGCCCCAGGTTATCGCCCGTCACGGCCTTCATTCCCGTTTCCAACCTGCTTTAATTCCACTCTTCCCGTCTTTGTGGCCACCCCCTCTTGTGTACACGTAGACATTCTCTTTCAGAGCAGGGGCCGCACACTCACATGCCTTCCAGAACCGTCGTTGGTGAAAGCGCCTGGGAGGGCCCGGTGGTGCGGATCTTGAACAGGGGACTTCTGTCTGAGCCGGGTAGCTGCTGCGGAGCTCAGCCAACTAGTCCCAAGCAGGAATGCACGCCCTACGTTGCCAGCTTTTTTGATTTTAAAATTAGAAACAAGGAATTCAGATAATTAATTGAAATCTCCTGGTTTTTAAATGTTGAAAACTTTGAATTCTAACAGTAGCTATTTCGTGGAGGTGACTGTGAGGATTCGAGGGGTTAATAAATGAAGAGGTCTGAGACTAGTACCTGACACCTTACAAATGTCATCTGTCATCGCCAACATCATCATCATCCCCTCGCTACCTCATATCCACCTCCTCTCCTCCTAAGTGCGGTGGCTGAGGCCGCCGAGGGAAGGGAACAGCAAGATGTTTCTGTACGAAGCATCCAGATCACTCCCTGCTGCCAGAGCCACAGAGCACGTCATGAGACACAAGCTAATATCACACATTTTTCAAGCCCCAAACCCTTTCTTCTACATGGAAATCTGATACATAAGAAAGACGAGTTTGGGTCTGCTCTGTTTGAAGTGGTTGTGGAGATCCGAATGTCTACCAGAGCAGTGGTTCTCAAACTTTAGCTTGCACCAGAATTACTTGGAGCGCTTGTTAAAACCCAGATTTCTGGGCCCCTTTGTCTCATAAATAATAGAAATACAGAAATTGGAAGCGATTAATTTTAAAAATCCTTTTAGATGGGGAACATTTGGAAACCCATCTATATAAACCCATGTTCTCCAGCTTTATTGGCATCTTTTGTCTCCCACATAGTCCTTGTGTCAGGACATGCACTGTTGTCCCCTGTGCCAGGGACACTCTTCTGCGCTCTCTTCAAATCAATCCATTGATGAATCTTGACCTCACTAAAAGTGGGACAACCAGACATTGGTGCCTCTCCCGTGACACCATTAAGAAGTACACTGCATCACCTGTAAGCTGTTCTTGCCAAATAAATCGAACCTGAGTGTAATCAAGACCTCAGATCCACCTGCATGCTTATAGGAAATACAGCAGATAGAGATTAAATGTACCCGAGGAGGGAAGCAACTAAATCCAGAATGTGATATTCTGCCAACAGATGACCCAGTTTCTTCAGCAAATGAATAGCATGAAAAAGAAAGACAGGAAGGAGCTGTGATTGCTCAAAAGAGACTTATGTGATATATCAACCAGTTGCAATGCGTGATCCAAATCTTTTAGATACTGATTAAAAGAAACAGACTAAAAAATGTCATTTTTTGCAATTTTTGAGATTTGTATTTGCACTGGGTGTTAAAAATTGTTACTAGTTTTGCTAGATGTTGTAATGGCATTGTGGTTATACATACTCTTAAAATGTCTTTTCTGTAAGGATACACACGGAGTTATTATACTTACTGGTGAAATAATGTGATGTCTGAGATTTGTATTAAAATACATCTGGGGTAACAGAGGAAAATTCGACCTCATTCTTCAGGTCTTGGCTTCTGTTATCCCCTTGGGGGGGATCCTTGACCAAAGCAGGTGTTTGCCCCCATCGCTTTATTTCAGTCCTTTCACCCTGTTGGTTTAGTTCACAGCTTTTATCATAAGCTGTGGATAAGGCTTTTATGTCAATTTATTTATTGTCTTTCTTACCCCAGACTCTCAACTCCAAAAACACAGGGACTGCTGCTTGGCCACTTTATACCCAGAGCCTGGTACACTGCATGGCTGTGGCAGGCGTTCGGTAAACAGCTACCAAAAAAGTAAACGAGAGGAAATTTGATTTCATATAATGTTTGCATTTTGGTGTTTCCAAATTTGGACTCTCAGTGTAAATTGTTAGGCAAAATTTATTATGTGTGTAAAGTTTCTTTGCTTCCTTTTTTTTGAGGGGACGGGGTAGGAAGTGCTGCCTAAGCTTTTGCACGTGAGAACTCAAGTAGGAAACGTTTGAAGTAGTAGTTCTTTAACAGTTGGTAGTATTGAAGGTAGAGTAAAAACGTTATCGTCACATCCTTGACCCATTGGGCTTGTCCTTGTACAAATAAACACATCCTTACACCATGTGCCCGTCATAACTGGTCCTCCTCCCAGCTTTTATGAAGAACCAGTTGCTCTTCCCTTTGCTCTTACTGTACTGGGGGAGGGGAATTCCTGTTAGAGTGCAGGGCGAGGACTTTCTGGGCTCCTAAAGAAGTAGGCCAACCTAAATTTATTAGTGTCATGTAGCTTTTAAAGCCCCAGTCCTATTAAGAGTCGAAACAGTCTATTGTATCTATTGTGTCAAAACAAACAAAAGGATAGTAAATTGTTTCAGTGTAGCTCCTCCACTTAACCCAAAAGTGTTTGGTTTGGATGCTACCCAGTGGTTACTTGTTAAGGCACTATACAAAAGAGAAGCCTTGCTTTTAGCCAGCTAGACGTCTTTCTTTGTTAATGGATTATTACATTGTGTCTTTGTCTTAATCTCCTTCAGGCGATTAATGTATGTATTCCTATTTTTGACCATGTTTTTAAGTTGCATGTACACATAGAAACTGTCATATACAAAAGTAGTGTAATTAACCTCATGTGTAAATCTTAGCTATGAAATGTGATAAATATAAGTTGATTGATTTTAAGAATATAAGCACTGAATTCTAAAAATATTGTCAATATATCTGCTAATATCCTACAGGTATCCCAATTTTAGTGCATTTGTTTTTGGTTTTGTTATTGTCGCTGTTGTTTGAGACAAGGTCTGTGCCCAGGCTGGAGTACAGTGGCATCATTATAGCTCACTGCTGCCTCATACTCAAGCTATCCTCCTGCCTCAGCCTCATGAGTAGCTGAGACTACAGGTGCATGCCACCATGCCCAGCTGATTTTTTTTTTTTTACTTTTTAAACTTTTGTAGAGATGAAGTCTCACTGTCTTGCCCAGGCTGGTGGTCTCAAATTCTTGGCCTCAAGCAATCCTCCCTCTTCGGTCTCTCAAAGTGCTGGGATTACAGGCATGAGCCACCATCCCTGGCTTAGCACACTTTTTAAAGAATAATTAACATCATGTTCAATACACAATTTTCTTTTTAATGGAATTTTCAAGATAAACTTATAAAAGGCATGTTTTTCATAATAAGTGAGCCTTTAAAAATTAAGGTATATATTATATATTTAATATGTAAATCCAATCTCAGTTTAATTGTTCTAGCACAACTTGATATTTAAAGGAATCTTTTTTAAAATCAGTTTTATTTTTGTGTATTAATTTGGACTGTCATATATCTTGTCTTAAACCAGCCCAGAAGTGTATGTAGTTTTCTTCTTTCAACAGCGGTGCTTTTCTGTTTTATTTACTAGTTGAGGCATGTTCCTTATCTTAATCCGTAATAAATAATTTTGAAATAAGTTAGTTGATTGACAAAAAGAAACTTAATTGGGTTCATACTCCATCGTCTTATTTTCTTGAGAAATACAGACAGTCGTGTACTGGAAAGTGTAGGGAAAAGAACAGGCTTTGACATCCTAGGGATCCGGGTTCAGAGCCCCACCACTGAGTACTGAGTTCACTTGTACCGCAAATATTCCCCAAGCACCTGCTGTGTGTTCAACGAGCACGAGCACGTTCTTTGACATAACAGGTACTTCAGTGAATGAAACAAGTTCTTTCCCTGGTGGTGCCTACGTTTTAGCTGGGGAGACAGACGATATAAAAGTAACTAAATAAACATCTGATAACATTTCAGGCAGCAGTAAGCCAGCAAAGAGTAGACACATGGGAACGTAGCTGGGTCAGGGAGATTCTGTTTGTGTGGTTTGGCTTGGCTTTAGGGTTGGAGATATTACAGCAGGAGTATATGCTAATGCATGGTTAGGATGGGGATGAGTGGAAGAGCAAAGGGTTTGAGTAAATTGACCAATTTGGGAAGAAGCGGTAATTCTAGTTTCTTCTACTGGTGACATGAGTAAAGCAAAAAGCAGATAAAGACTGAGAGTGAGGAAAGGGAGCAGGGGTGTGCTGGAGGTTGGAAGAGAGGAGGAGGTATGAAATTGTCTTCATGAAGAGTGGGGGAGAGAAGTATCCAGGGGAAAGGTAGGGTTGCCGGGCAGTGCTCTGGGCCCATTCGAAATGTATGTTTCTGTTTAAAGAGGGCCCAGTGGGATCGTGGTGTGTTATTCAGCCAAATTTAGCAGGCCGGGTGCAGGCGTAGAGTAGTGAAGCGTTGGGTTTAACCAGGATTGGGCTTTGGCCATGCCAGTGTGATGGTGAGGCAAAGGAGCGAGGGGGCTCAGAGGCTGTGTGAGGGGTGGGCCAGGCTGGGAATGGGGGTGCTAAGAGTATGGGGGGGTGCTGAGTGTGGGGTGGGTCCAATTCTGTGATCATCCTGCTGCGGAGGAGGACAAAGAAGCAGGGTACCTGCTGGCCAGGAAAGGGGGGTGCTCTGGGAGTCCTGATCTGGATGCTCAGCCTGAAACTGAGTTATATTGTGTAAATATTATATTATATTATGTCGACGATGTCTATATTCTGTTGCCTGGGAACACTAGAGTGAAGGTAGAGAGAACAGTAAACCAGGTACTAAAATCTTCGAAAAGTGGGGAGGAGTTAGGTTCAAAGATGACTGCTACAAGGAAGGGTAGCAGGTGGTATCCCCTAATTGCTTGTGTTTCAAAGGGACTGTGGAAGAAGGGACAGAAAACAGTCTGCAAACAAAATGAGGACCAAGGAGGGGCTTACCTCACCTTCGGACAATTGGCATATGGAAGAAAAAGTTGCCACCAGCTGAGGGGGCTCTAATGGAAGTAGTATGTTCAGAGGTTTAGCAGAAAGTTGTGAAGGAAGCAATAGAAAAGACGATGAACATATAGGAGACTTTGTTTCAGAGGACACAGAGTCTGGGAAGGATGGGAGATTGAGTCAGACTAGGGTGAGAAAACCGTATAGGAATCAGAGTTCAGTTGTGGGGATGGGTGGATGTCCTGAGGGGCTTGGCTTCCGGGTTAAGGTAATCAGGGATGTAAAATATGGTATAAGTCTTGATTTTCTCTTAGGGGAAGGTTCTGGGGCTTGGTTGCTTAAGCAGTTTGTGGTAGTGAAGTGGACAGTATTGAGCCCAGGGGAGGGGTGGTCCTACCAAGAACACAGTAGTCCGTGCTTAAGTCTTGCCAGGTGTGCCGTGTCCTGGTGTAACTTAGGTTAATTGTACATGCGAGCAAGTCAGAGCGCCTGCCTGAGCCTCAGTGTTTTCACCTGTGAAATGGAGATAAGTCCAGTCTTGCAGATATTTAAGATGGTGATGTGTATACGGAAAACCAATGGGGACAGGGTTATAGTACCGTGGTCCCTCATATCCATGGGGGATTGATTCTCTCCCATATCAAATCCACAAATGCTCAAATCCCTGATATGAAATGGCATAGTATTTGCAGATAACCTGTGGTTTTGTTATTGTCGCTGTTGTTTGAGACAAGGTCTGTGCCCAGGCTGGAGTACAGTGGCATCATTATAGCTCACTGCTGCCTCATACTCAAGCTATCCTCCTGCCTCAGCCTCATGAGTAGCTGAGACTACAGGTGCATGCCACCATGCCCAGCTGATTTTTTTTTTTTTACTTTTTAAACTTTTGTAGAGATGAAGTCTCACTGTCTTGCCCAGGCTGGTGGTCTCAAATTCTTGGCCTCAAGCAATCCTCCCTCTTCGGTCTCTCAAAGTGCTGGGATTACAGGCATGAGCCACCATCCCTGGCTTAGCACACTTTTTAAAGAATAATTAACATCATGTTCAATACACAATTTTCTTTTTAATGGAATTTTCAAGATAAACTTATAAAAGGCATGTTTTTCATAATAAGTGAGCCTTTAAAAATTAAGGTATATATTATATATTTAATATGTAAATCCAATCTCAGTTTAATTGTTCTAGCACAACTTGATATTTAAAGGAATCTTTTTTAAAATCAGTTTTATTTTTGTGTATTAATTTGGACTGTCATATATCTTGTCTTAAACCAGCCCAGAAGTGTATGTAGTTTTCTTCTTTCAACAGCGGTGCTTTTCTGTTTTATTTACTAGTTGAGGCATGTTCCTTATCTTAATCCGTAATAAATAATTTTGAAATAAGTTA
>NW_012142412.1:211310-212842 GCF_000956105.1 Propithecus coquereli
TTTGTTTTTTCAAATATTTTTGATCTGCAGTTGTTTGAATCCGCAGATGCAAAACCCATGGATACAGGGGGGGTCTACTGTATATGCTTAATGGCATTTTTTTCTTATACGTACATGGAAAAATACGCAATTTTTAGTCCCTCTCATGGTCTATAATGGGTTGTTTATATGTTGATGTTAATGTCAAAGAATTTAAAAATTAAAACATATGTACATCTAAATGTTTGATTCTTTTGTTGGATTTTCTCCTCCACTACATGAATGCTATGGGTGAATTGTGTGATTCCAATCTTTGTTTATAATGTTGAGCTTTTTATGCTGTGCATTTCGTTCTAAGATATAAGTGATAAAAATATTTCCAACCATCTTAGCCCCAATAAAGTCATATTGATTTTTGTGTAGCATATAATGAAATAGAAAATAATCTCCTGGTGTCTATTCTGCATTATTCACAGAAACAATTTCTAAAGAACAAGTCTGAATTTGTACGATATAAACGCCTTACCTTGTTTACTTGATATAAACTGACATTTTAAAAGTCAGAATGGAGATAAAAATCACAGTTAATTGTTGTCATTCTTTAAAATAATATGGCTAAGCCTGAAAAGCTTTTTGATTTGCAAGTAAAACATTTTTTGGAATAAAGCTTATCTTCTTACTAAATATTATAAGGAAATTTGATGGTATTGAAATAGAGTGAAGCTATTTTAGTCAATTTAGAAAGTTAATAATTTTTTTTTAACAGTGATTTATACTGTAGCTAAAAAGCTGTTGCTAGTTTTCCAAATCTTAAAGCTAACTGACCTTCCATTTGAACTCAGCTTTAATGTAAACATTTTCTTGAGCAGGCTAGGGGCTGGGCCAGCCAATCTGGAGGATATTAGTGGCATCATGTTCCAGGGAAGTTGGAATCCCTAGATAATTCCCAGGAGCTCTTTTCTAGGCCAGAAGCTGTCTTAGACATTACATATTTCTTAATTCTGCCTTTGTTTTGTTAATAATGCCTACTGTCGCTCTTGGAAATCTAATTAGTAAAAGACATAATTAACTTTACTTTGAAGTAGAAGGTAAAGGTGGTTTTATTTGGTAGTTTTTCTATTCTTTCCACTCTACTTGCTAAGAGATAGAATGTAGTAGCAGGCGACTGGGTTGAGGTTATTGCCCTACTGCCTGTAAAAATTTTTACTTTTTAGTCATCTATTACGTATCCAAAATATTTTTGTTCAAAGCCAAACTAAGTACTTTATCAAATCCCTTTGACACTTCTTCCCCTTTTAAACTTTCTGAGATGTACTAAGCAGTGTTTTTCAAACTTTAGGTCATGACCCATTAATGGTTGTTAAATCAGTTTAGTGGGTTGAAATCAGCTTTAAGAAAAATTAAATACATCGCTCATAGTAAGGGAAGGTATTATTTCATTGTACTTATACAGATATATTTGTGTGAGTGTATGCAAGTGTGAGAAATGTAAAATACTTTTTACTGTGGGCTATAATCAAAGTTTGAAAATTATTACTACAGAGAATATTTCA
>NW_012142412.1:213562-221167 GCF_000956105.1 Propithecus coquereli
TTTTTTTTTTCCATTGTAAAATTTGTACTGTCTTAATCCCATCCCTTAATTTCTCCAAACCTCCCTTTTCTTTTCTGTAAAACACAGACGATAATCAAGTTATACTACAAATATCAAACAGATGCCTCAATATCTTTTTAAATCCCACAATACTGCAAATCACAATGTGCTGATTAATAATATGGGGCATGGTGTTTTTATGTTAAGTACTATTCAAATAAAATACAACATACTGAGATTACTTACTGCCTGGTGATTGAGACTTGATTGTTGACTCAAAACAACTGATGTATTCCGTCTTCACTTAAGTAGTACGTTTGTCAAGCATTTGGCTAGCAATCTCTTGATCATCGTTTATTACTTGGTTATTGGTGTTTTGACTACTAAATGCCAGTTTTATAAACTGGAACCAAGGTATTCTGTTCTCAAACAATGTTACAGAAATAATGCTACTCCTCAAACACTTAGAAATCACTAGGAGTTCATTTTATCTCAGCCATATCACTTTAGACATAGCAAAAGCAGGTTAAAATGCATAATTGGAGCAGTGTATTGGTCTGTCATAAATAATAGGCTTATTAGAACTTGCATCTCCCAGCTTACACATTTAAGCCACTTAATAACATTAGTTTCTCTTAATGTATATAAATCATCTGTATAGGGTGTCTGGTCTGCTTACCAGACAGTTCATTTTCTCATGCTATCTTTATTAAAGTTTTTTTTGTTCTATATGAGTAAACAAAAGTTGTTTAATATGAGCAACTATATTTAAATCCTACTATGATCATGACAGAAATCTCCAATAGTGAAACAATTCAAATTGAAGGCTGACATTCTATATCCTTATGGTGTGTGAACAAAAATAGAGTCATGATAAGAACAGGATGTCAGACGTAATTTAAAATTGCTTTGTGTCACATCTTAAGTGATAATATAAATATGCTTTATGCATTTATTCACCTTTTTGTTATAGGTTTTGTATATGTCATGAAAATGGATTCACACACTTTGGGCTGGGGTGGAGCTTTGTTTAATATCTGTATTCTGTAATATTACTCACATGAAAACTAATGGTAACTTTTATTCTTCCAATATTTGCCACATCTTTATGTTTAAAATGTCTCAAAATGAACTTCATCATTTTTTTCTGGCTTTATTTTATTTTCGAAGTTATTATAGTATTACTTTTGCTGTATAGCAACAAGAAGCCTTTTTCCCCCTCCCAGTTGCTTTGGTGTTCATCCTGAATTAAATAGAGTAGTGATGCATGATGATAAGACTTTTTTTTATACCAACCTCCCTGCTTTTAAATACAAACAAAAATGGACTCCATTCCCCAATTTTTGATTCACTATACGAAGATTGCTATAGTTGATCATCCATTGTATTGCAATAAATGGGAAAGAATTGAATTTTTGCACACATAATTAACTTTTTGTACAAAAACCAAGGCTAGATATCTTAAGAAATTTGTATAGAGCTAACATTTGCTATGAAATAATAATGAAACTGTTTATCTTCATTTTGAATAAAAGAGCATTCCAAGGTATAAAGGACATTTTATATTTGAATTTTATAAATTTGATAGAAACAGAAAAACAAGAACTATGTAGTTGACAATATTTAGGCCATCATTTCATAAAAACATAATTCTTTTTGAGCACCCTGATGCCATTAAAAGGAAAACTTTGAGCATCTTTACTATCAACATGAATAAGTTGAATATGTCATTCTTAGACAGTGTTTATGATTGACTATTCTATACTCGGTGCCAGGGTATTTGACAAAGTGTGAAGGAGAAATGAAAAGCCAAAGCTTCCCCTTTTTTGGGGGAGTACACCAAGTTTGTTTTATTTTGTGCTAACCCGGTGAGGAAATATACTGGTACAGAAACATAGAAGAAAGCCTCAGTTCTTTGCTAGCACGTTTTGATTTTAAAAGAACATCTGAGTAGTATGGGCTTTTTGAACTGTAAGATAGCTGGTTTGACGTAGTATCTGTGCTTGCTTTTACATTTAGGAGTTTGAAATTCCCTGTGAGCTTTACTTGTGAAGCCCAGTGATCTGCCTATCAAACAGTAACAAACATAGAAGTCAAGTGTGTAGGTCATTTGCGCATCTTTATGTGGACATGTCTCTTTTGGTAGAAGTTAAGAGTTCACTATCTTGCTAGTGATCGTATAAATCAATATTTATTCTTTAGAAATCTGTCTTTTTTAAGAAATTTTAAATATTCACAACATTATAGAAAAATTGGAAAGTAGAAAAGAAAAACACCCATAATGACCTTACCACTCCAATACAAACAACACTGTTATGTTTTTTTTTTTTTTTGATAGGGGAGGAATATCAATTTTAAAACTTAGAGGACAATCCCTAGTTCTCTAGTTGTCAAATTAGTTAGTCTCACTTTATCATAGCACACAGTATGTTCATATCTCATTTAAAAGATAGGCTGTTTGGAAAGTATAGGTTGCTAAAAATTCTACTTGTTGGATAATTGTATCAATTTTGCTTCCTGATATCTTACTGCTGTTTCATCCTTTTAAGAGTGACAAATACCCTGGATTTATAATGTTCATTTATAAATGATTTTTTAAAAACTCACTTGTTCAAATGTGTAGGGTATCAAATATTAACCCTTAGAAGACCACAGTGATAAGAACAAATACTGACAACCTAATATGTTTCCTGTGAACAGTTGCCCTGATAAAATTGGACCTAGGAGGCCTGCATTTCCAGCACATGCGTGAACCCTGGGTTACAGGCCAGGCAAGGCTCTTGGCAAGTCTTGGCTTAGTTGTAAGCAACAAGTAAATGCATGTGAATATGTTTTGTCTTGATGGCATTGCAGTGTGGAGGTGGTAGTCTCTTCTGTAAATATGGAGTGCTTCTTGTCTGACTTTGATATTTATGATAACAGACATAAAGTTGTCTTGGAAAACCAAGACGTCTTACTATACCTTGATTAGTTTAATTGAAGAGTATCGCGAGATTGCAAAGTAAGATCTTAAGACTTTTAAATAATGCCTCTTATAGTTTTGTATAAAGTTTTACTTTAAAAAGGATTGCATTGTTTATAAACATTGAAAATCTCTGATCTAAAAAAAAAACCAATCAAATTAACTATAGACGTTACTGATCTGACTGAGAAAAGGTGAATTAATTTATAGGTATTCGTTGATCCAAATAATTTTATGGTGTTTCTCTCTCATGCCCTCAATGGATTATTGGTTCATCTTTTAATATATTAAACTCTTTTTTGTTAAACCAAGGAAAAAGTGGATTGGCTACTACAGTGTGTATTTTGTGGATATACAGTAACTACTGCCATACTGGTTTGAGTAAAAGTTAAATTTTATTAATTCAGAATTGTGGTGATTCATTTGGGCTGAAAAATCCCTCTTGAGCCATCTAATTAGGAAAATGTGTTTCTAGATACATTGTCTTATAAATAAACAAAATTGCAGAGTACTTGTATTTTACCAATTAAAAAAAACAAATTTTTTAAAAAAGACTTTATATTGGCTTTTTATATATGAGCAATCACTGCTGCCTATTGTATGAGTTATTTTGTGTTTATTAAGTAGGTTCAGCATTACCTCTGCATAAAGTCTTTTAAAATCTGTAGTTACGCTGGTCAGTTGAAAATTAAAACAAAATGTCTTTAAAATTTATACACTAATACAGCGACTTCACTGATTCTGTTTCTTCCTTTTTAGAGTCTGAATTTGAGCTCATTATATCCTTGTTTTGGTGGTGGTTGCTGTTTAAGAGACAGGGTCTCTCTATATTGCCCAGGCTGGAGTGCAGTGGCATGATCATAGCTCACTACAGCCTTGAACTCCTGGCCTCCTCCTGTCAGCCTCCCGAGTGTCTGGGACTATAGGCACATGCCACCATGCCCGGCTAATTTTTCGGGGGAGTGAGGTAGAGACGGCAGTCTCGCTGTGTTGTCCAGGATGGTCTTGCACTCCTAGCCTCAAGCAATCCTCCTACCTCAGCCTCCCACAGTGCTGGGATTACAGGGTTGAGCCACCGTGCCTGGCCTGAGCTCATGATATCTAAAATAAAAAGTTCTCTGTCAAGTTTAAGATTAGTAAGCAGTATTTTTAAAAGTTTGCTGCTTTTAATTATGTGTAAATTAATTTTATCTTAACAACTTATTATAGCATTTTAATATTAACATTGTCCGAGAGAGAATTAAAGCTATCTTTCTTTTTGGTTCAATGTATATATATTACCAATGACAGTTTTCTAGGTGTTGAGACTCAAAGGTGAAATGGCCTACCATGGAAAACATTGCAGAGGGGGAGGGGGATAGACACAGAAAAAGGTAGGTTCATTGTAACGGGGTAACCACGTGGCTTATCAGACGTAAAGATGTGGGTTCTGGTGGTGCCCAAGTGCAGTAGAGGGGCTCTCATTCGGTCTGAAGATTCAGAGAACATTTTCTGGGTTAACGTTATTCATCTCTCAAATCCACGAGTTTAAAATTAATTTCATGTGGTTTCGAATAGTTAAGTGTGCGAAGGGGAAGACAATGAGCACAAATTATTTGTTCACGCTTATCCACGGTGGCAGGTAGCTCCTGGCACCCTCTTTCTCCTCTCCACTCTCCCCTTGCGTTTTCCTTTTTCCACTTGTTCTTCTGAGCATCTTTCAACATGTTGGCGGTTGGAAGTCATTCAGGTAGTCCTTTGCTAGTTACTGTCTTCAAATTCTTAGGCATTGTTAGCTCTGAAGCCTGTGTGTAATGTGGAGGAGACTTTCTCAGCTCTGCCTCTCTGTGTCCTCTCCACCTGCTCTCCCTAGATGTCCTTTCTCTTCTCCACCAGTATCTCAGTTTCCCAATACCTGGTTTTAGATAATGTGCAATCAAAATCTTTTATGAGGTACCCAACAACTAATTTACAAAATGATTGTTCCGTATTTTAACAGCAGATAATGTCCAGAATCTCTTTAGGCTCCACTTTATAAAAATCAGTTATAACCCTTCCCTCTTTTGATTAAGTTGTAGTATAAAATAAATATGTTAATATATATAGTTGCTAATAAAATAGGTACCACCTAACCAGCTTTATAAAAGAAACTATAAAATTATGATAATTAAATAACAATCATAACAATGTTTTGCTTATGAAGAGGCATAGTTTTCTTTTCTGTATTCATAGTAACAAAGAAGTTGCAAAAATAATGGAGTTATGTTGAAAAGTATAGTCTGTCTTGGAATCACAGGGAAGGTATTTCTTCCCCTAAATCTGGACATTGTTTTTTGCTCCCTTTTCTTTGGTGTTGTGAATTTTCGATGAAGCATTATTTTTTTTACTGCCTCGAGCATTTTATTTTAAAAGAAACTGATCAAAACTTGATTTTAAAGCAAAAGATTAAGATCTCATCCATTTGTGCTTGTTTTAGATATATATGGTGGGAGTAAAAACACTGATTTAAAGTCTTTTGACTTTCCACAGTAAAAGAACCACACAAATAGAAACTTCGTGTTTTGCCTATTCCACTGAAATATAAGTTCCACGTGGGCAGGCATTCTTGTCTGTTTTATTCACTGCTGTGTCCCAGTACCTAGTACCTTGTGACACACAGGAAGTAGTCAAGTATTTGATGAGTGAGCTCATTAAAATAGTTACGCTATGGCAGAATTACCTTTATCCTGCATCTTTAGGTAACTGGGCGGCGGGGGGGGAGGTTACATAAATGAATTTTCCATGAAATTTTACCTTTCGTGTAAAAAATGCCATTTAATGCATTTATGGAAATCTTTTCAAGTCGTATCATAGGTTTTATTAATTTCTTAACTAGAGTACTCCAAACATACTTTGCTCGCTGACTCGAGGGTGTCATGATGAATAATAATTACTCTAATTCCCAGGTGGGCCAGTGAAGCTTGTAGGGCTACCCTTGTGTTCATAACCGTGAAATACTGTGTTGGTGATTTAGAACAGAAAAGAATGAATGTAGTAATGGCTTTCATATTCCTACTGGGGTCTTCTGTCATTCTACTCATGATTATCTAGGCAATAGCCCAAGACTAGCACCCTTTCTCTTACCAAGTAATGCAAATGGATTTTTTGGCAGATAGTGACCATTTAGTGGCTTTTGTTTTCAGGTTCAGAGAACTATGTTCTGGAATATAGAGATTTCTTAATGCCTCACCTCTAGAGAAGTAGGCATATTCTGAAATAGGTTACACTGTGTAGTTGAAGGCATGTGCTCATGGCAAAGTTTTTATCTCCAAAGAAGAATTATTTTTCAGTGTTCTGCATTTGCCCATACTGTTAGAAATGGCATGTTGAAGAGAACATTTACACTCTTGTTGCTATCAAGCAAAATTTGCAGAAACTTGAATTTAATGCAATAACTGTATTTGTTCTGAAATGCATACTTACATTTTAAGGGAGATTTTTGCCTTCCCGATTATTCCCTTTCTACTTTTTCTCTCATTCAGAAGGACTTACTTCCTAAACATTAGAAAATGTTTTATACAGAGAACAGATATAACTAGAATCATAAGAATCTCTTCATTTGTATTAATTGAGAGAACTTAAATATTTTTCTGTTTTTTCATAACAGTCTTCCCAAATTGATGTTACTGTTACCAATTCAGTTCTTCGCAGTTGAGGAATGATTGTGTGAATTTAGATACACACAAAGAAGTAGTACCTCTGGGTGTTAGGACTACGTATTTTTTTATTTTCTTTTCTTTTTTTATTTATTTTATTTTTCTTTTCTTTTTTTATTTTATTTCAGCGTATTATGGGGGTGCAGATGTTTAGGTTACGTATGTTGCCCTTGGCCCCCTTCCCCCCCAAGTCTGAGCTTCAAGTGTAGGACTATGTATTTTTTTTTTAAATGTTCACATTGCTTATTGTATTTTCTACGTTTTAAAAATAGTAAGTGTATATTATTTAACCAATATGTTACCAGTAAATAAGAAGAGTGTAGAATACTGTTTCTGCTCATTTAAGGTTAGGCTTTACTCTAATTTTATTACACAATGGTTCTAAAGTAGTAAGATGCAAAAAAATGTCCAGACATGACGAGGAAAGGGAACAATAAATAGAGTGAGCTAAGTAAGAAATTACATGTCCATATAAATTATTAAAGGTACGGCCTAAGAGAAATCCTAAAAGGCCAACAGTAACATAGGCAAGATAAACATTTAGGTAGGAGGTGGTTGGGTAGGAAGGGATAAAAAGACAGACAAATATGTACTTACTTGAATTATCTATAACTGATCCTTAACCATCCATGAATAGGTTATTAATGGATAATGCTAAATGCCAGACCAGACTTTTCTGGCCCTATTCCTAGATTAGGGAGTACAAATTGATTTTTCTACTCCTTTAACATAATCATCTGGAACAAGAGCTAAATGGGTATATTCAATGCATTTCTAAAGCTATAAGTAGTGTATTAAATAGTCTACAGTATAATTCTCTCCTTTTGTTTAGTTAATGGGAACTTAATTCTATATAGTAGTTCAGCAGTCAGATTTATTTTATGTTGGACACTAAGAGGAAAGAGAAAAGTACCTGAGTACAGTCATTGCCTTTTTAGACACAGAAAAAGGTAGGTTCATTGTAACGGG
>NW_012142412.1:221217-252115 GCF_000956105.1 Propithecus coquereli
CAAATCTGTGGTACGTGCTATAAATATAACAAGAAGAACTTAATTTGAATCTACGTTACCGATTCTGTCTGTTCATTGCCATCCATTGCCTATAAGAACATGTAATACTAATAGTAACATTGCCTAGTTTTTTCTGGTTGTGTTTTGTTTTTGTTTTATTTAGATAAACTTGATTAATCCACCTAATAACCTGCATTGTAGTTAAAATATATTTAGTGATTTATATGTATTAATTTTTGCCTCTTTTAATTCACTTCTTACCGTAACTTGGTTTTATTATTATCTTCAGTTTACTGATGATGAATGAGGGCCTAGAGAAATGAGGGGACGTCTTCATGTGTTGCTACTAATCAGTGGCAAACTTGGACCTGGAACCCCAAGAAATTCTGTTCTTAACCACCGCGCTACATTTGTGTTCCTGCTGATCCTGAAGTTCTTTCAAGACAGAGATCCCTTATTATTCCACCCTGGGGTAGATTTCCTGTGGTCTTGAAATTCTGGTTAACTGTGAGCTTGGATCCCAGGAAATCTAAGCCCACAATTTAAATCTGGTAGACTAGAGGGACAGGTCCTAAGTTATTGTATATTTCTGACACAATAAGATTTTATATAAATAAATAGACCACAGATTGTCATGAAGGTTCTAAGAAATAAGAAGATGGTAATTATATTTTGAAGATTTTTAAATGGATTTGTTAGATAAAAAAGCCCATGTTTCCACATCTCATTGTCTGTTCTGCAATTTGATTATGTAAATTAATTCTAGGCAACGAGGCAACAAGTGTTAATGCTGAATGCTAATTCGTTCCACAGACATTTATAGGCAGTCACTGTGTGCGACGTGTACTGGACACAGAATGATTCTGGCAGGTCCTCCCTGCTCACGGTATTGTTGTGTCCTCTTTGGCTTCATGGTTAAGTCAAAAACATAAATGTTTATAATACGTTGTGGTAGGTGAAATAATCGACAGTACTGGGTCTTTGAGGAGTACAAGGTGCTACAGATATGGCACTAGAATATATTTTCTTATAAATTATTGTTATTTGAGAAAAGTATTATACCACCCTGTGTGGAGATGCAGAAATGAGAAGATCCTCTATAGGTTCATGTTTCAATTAACTTTTGGAAAAAATGAGTCTTGGAAATTTAACTAGGAGCATATTCAATACTGAGAGTACGGTCATTGTTTAAAAAGTAAATTGAGGTGAACATGCAGTTAATGCAATGTTGCCCTCGTTCTTACTTGTTTTTCTTATTGGTCTCATTTTCTCTTGACTCCACGTTTCCTACCTTCCCCTTCCCACCATGTCTTTGCATTCTTGGAAGGGAAAAATGACCTATATCAGCCAATGTGGCAATTGATCCTATTTAAAATAGTCCAAGGAATAGATCTTTGCACTAAGAGCAGTATCAGTTTTCGCCTGGGCTGATAATTCTCTTTCCCCCACTCTTGGAAAACACAAAAAGCTCATTGAATACTGAGTGTCCTGGCCACGCTTGCTTTCAGTCCTCTGGAGAGAATGGCATCCCAGCGAGTCAGTATTCATCAAATAGCACAAAACCAGGAAGTACCGGTCCAGTGTTTTCTGCAGCAAATATCCAAAAGTTAAGAGACAGACGGACAGAAAGATGAGGAGGTGGGCAGGAAGGAAAGAGGGATTGACTGATGATGAGTCTGGGTTTATGTGTTTTAAATGTGCAACCAGAATCACCAATAAAAAGAAAAACATTTTTATATTCTTTAACTTAAAGTAATCACAAATGTAAAGACCAGTGTTGTTAACCTCATACTTAGACCAAAATACAAATGTGTAACTGATGTTGATTTATGTTCCACTTAATATTAAATGAGCAAGATGGGAAGGAAACCCAATTCTGCTTAAATCCTTATAGTTTGATTTGACAGCCTTGCTGCTTAGAAAAGGAAGGGGAGGGGTCATATAAAGCAAACAAAAAAATAACTGGTTACACTGAAATGAGGTGTTATATTGTCTTTAAGATTACCTTTGTATTTTACGTTATTGAAACACTGTTACTTAAAATGTAAACAGAAATTCAGTCTAAGAACACAAACACTATGGCATTTTGATTTTTAAAATGTCAGTTCACTGAGCTCAGAGGCGCAGGATGGAGAGAGTTTTATCTCTTCGTGCTCACATTATACATTTCTCGGGGCAACAGCTTCACGTATGGCGCCCACCTAAGGACTGGGAATACCCCGTGTAGAGCCGAGCGCTGCGCTGCAAGCCCTGATGCAGCCACTGAGCAAACCTCTCTTGGGCCATGGAGAGCAGGTCTGTGACTGAAAGCGACTTTTCCAACAGTGAGGACGCCTTCAAGGGAGTTCCTGTGCGGGGTTCGCCTTCTCGCCTTCTCCATCTTGTCTCCTCCTCTCCTCCCTCCTCCCCAAATCCAAGTAGAAAGGAAAGAAGGACACTGTTCACAGCTACAGTGACAGTGGAAATTTCCCCACCATTTATACACACACACACATCAGTGCTATCTTTAATGGGTCTTTAGAGATGATAATCCTCAACAAAAGAAAAAAGATGATACGTAAAATGAATATACGGTATAGACTACAGAATTATGGAAAACATCTTCAGCCCGTTCTTTGACTATTATGTACTGGGGAAAAAACGTGTTTTATGGATTTGAAGATGCACGTTTCCCCCGTTTTAGCATTTCTGAAACCCAGATGCATCTCACAGTTACTGCCTGGCAGCTGTCACACCACAGTTGTCATCGCCCGCGCACACGCACCGAAACTTGCAGAATGAGTGTCAGCGGTTTGTGAGAAAATCCCAGAGATGCTCATTGAGCACAAAATGCTGCCTTTCTAACACCTCGACTGCGTAGAGATTGATACTGTGTGGCAAGGCGTGGATTTTGACAACTCAGGGTTGAAAAATAATTCGGAAGAATTAGACACTGAAAGTAAAGAAGTTTTAAGACTACCTTACCAACTTATTTCACTTTTCTTTTTCGTGCATGGATGAACGATATGCTAAGAAAAGTCTAAGGAAGTATAGAACAGCTTACTCAATTAGTCTAAAATTGAATTCCTCGGAGGTAAAAACACATTGTCATGATTTAATTCCCAGGGTTTTCGCCTTAATGGTACATAAAATAAGTGTGTCTTATAATCGATGACATCTAAGATTCAAAGAAATGCATTAGTCATTCCCTCTTCGTGTAAAGACCTTCATCCCCTTCCATTCTTTTAATATTTAAAAGCACTATGGTATTTTTTGAGAAGTAATAATTGCTAGTAAACATCAAATGCTACCAGTTTGCTAACTGGTCCATTCATTCATTTCAAAAATATTCACTGAGGCACTGTCCTATTAATAGGAGCTGGAAATACATCAGTAAACACAACCGAAGTCTCTGCTGTCACAAAGCTGTCTTCTAAGGAGAAAAACGTGCATCAAACAATAAATGGTAATGTCAGGTGACAAATACTGAAAAGAAAAATAAAGCAGATGCTAGGAAGAAGGCCAGCGAGTAATGGGGGTTATAGTTTTAGGGAGGTTGTTCCGGGGAGGTCTCTCTGAGGAGTGAGGATTGAACAGGGACTTAGAGGAAATAAGGGAGCGACCATGCGGGGACATAGGGGAGGGCACTCCAGAGACGGGACAGGAGGCAAGTGTGACTGGACCTGAGTGAGGAGAGGAGATTAAATAGCCTAGTAGGGAGGGTTTATAGACCGTGAAGAGGGCTGAGGCGGGACTGTGAGGCGCTCTGCACTGGAGGACTGGAATGATCTAGAATCTCACACGGTCTGCCGACTATAAGACACTCAAGGATGGAAGCAGCAAGACCTGAGAAAAGGCTGTGGGGGTCATCTCAGGGAGAGATGACAACGTCGGGACTGGTGTGGTGGTCGTATACCCCAACAGAGAGATGACGGGATGCCAGCCACGGTGGTGACATTGCAAATAAACCCAAAGGACAACCGAGGAAGATGGACTCTGTAAACAGAATGTTAGTTGTGTGCTCATTTCTTGGAAGACTCTGGGAATGAAACACTGCGGGTTACAGTGACAATATTTGCCTGAAGTAAAACAAGCCTTGCTTAATTGAAAAGTTTCTCTTTTCTTTCTTTTTTGTTTTTAGAATTTACTAGGCATTGTGGAGTCTATCAAAAGTATAAAATGTCATTCCTGGGAGCGTCTAGTTGGGGAGATAAGACAGGAGAATTTCTGTAACAGTTTAAAGCATTATACGATTAAAGATCAAATGTCAGCAAGTTCTCTTAGGGTTGAGAAAAAGTAGAGATTACCGTGGACTGGCATATCAGAAGAGGTAGGACTTGAGCTGTATCTTTTTTTTTTAAATAGACTTTATTTTTTGGAACAGTTTTAGGTTCACAGCAACATCAAGCAAAAAGTACTGAGAGCTCCCACTGCCCACTGCCTGCCCCCTTAATAGCTCCCCCCGCTGTCCACCCCCCACCCCCGATGGAGCATTAATTACAGTTGACAAACCTGCACTGACACAGCGTGATCACCCGGAGCTCACGGTCTATACTGGGGCTCACTCTTGGGTTGCACATTCTATGGATTTGGACAAATGCAGAATGACACGTATCTACCATTATAGGATCGTGCAGAGTTTGTTCCACGGCCCTAAAAATCCTCATTGCTGCTTCTCTGCATCCTTCCTTCCCTCTCTCCCTCCCACCTCTGACAACCACCGACTTTTTTTCTTTTTCCCATATCCGGAGTTTTTCCTTTCCCAGAATGTCGTGTAATTGGAATCATGCAATATGTGTGATTGACTTCCTCCACTTAGCAATATGGATTTAAAGTTCCTTCATGTCTTTTCTTGGCTTGGTAGTTCATTTCTTTTTAATGCTGAATAATATTCCACTGTTTGAATGTGCCACGGGTTATTTATTCATTCGCCTACTGAAGAACATCTCGGTTTCTTCCAAGTTTTGGCAACTGTGAGTAAAGCTGCAATAGACATCTGTGTGGACGTACGTTTTCAGTTCATTTGGGGAAATACCAAGGAGTGTGATTGCTGGGTCCTCTGGTAAGAGTATATTTTGTAAGAGACTGCCAAACTGTGTTACAAAGTGGCTATACTATTTTGCGTTCTCACCAGCAGTGAATGAGAGTTCCCGTTGCTCTACGTCTTTGTCAGCATTTGGTGTTGTCAGTGTTCCAGATTTGGGTCATTCTAATAGATGTGTAGTAGCATCTCATTACTGTTTTAATTTGTATTCCCCTAATGACATATGATGTGGAGCTTCTTTTCATATGCTTATTTTCCATCTGTAGTATCTTCTTTGGTGAAGTGTCTGTTCAGGTCTTTTGCCCACTTTTTAACCAGGTTGTTCATTTTCTTATTGTCGAGTTTTAAAAGTTCTTTATGTATTTTGGATCAGAGTCCTTTATCAGATATGTCTTTTGCAGGTATTTTCTCCCAGTCTGTGGCTTGTCTTCTCATTATCTTGATTGAGCTGGGTCTTCAAGGATGACTAAATAGCGGGGAGAGAGGGGACAGCCTGCTCCAGAAGGCCCAGAATAGTAACACTAATGACACCTAAAATTTCAGAAGCACTTACTATGGGTCAAGCCCTGTGGGTGAGCACTTTTACGTGTATTCACTCATTTACCGTTAGCTAGCAGAGGGGTGCTTTTTAAATTCTCGTTTATGGATGCGTCAGCCGGGGTCCAGGGCGGTCAGGTGACGTGCTGTCCAAGGCTGCATAGCGTGGAAGGCGGAGAACCCACATTTAACCCTTGTTAGTCTGACTCCGGGCCACAGACCCTGGAGTAGAACAGCCTGCCTGGAAAGGGCTTATGTTGAGGTCTGCTTGGAAAGTAGGGTTTATTAGAGATGATTTTGTGGTAAATGGTGGCCAGTTTGTTTAGTGCTTTAAGTCCCAGGGTAAGATATCCATATTTATATATTAGATATAAATGTTTTTAACAGTGAAACATTTTCTCAACAAAATAAAATTGGATCCTATGATTTAAAACAATAAATAAAATTTTTAAATTTTTTTAGATCATTCGTGGCACCGCTGACTGAAGACTCATGGAGTTTAAAGCTCACTCCCTGAGACGGGGGGCCGTGGGGAGTGCAGGACGGGGCTGTGATGTGAAGACAAGAGGACAGGGTGGCAGCGGATACTTGTAGATATCAGACTGTTACGTGGTAGCTCAGGGAGGATGTGATCCGAGGGCCTGGCCTAACGTAGCAAGTGGGAGCAATAGAAAAAATGATAGCGACAGGAGTTTCCTGGAGGGAAAATGAGTAACACTTGCCTCGTGACTAGATACGGATGGTGAGTGGCAAAGAGTGAAAATTTGTGTCTCTAGATGACCAAAAGCACAGGACAGTCAGACAAGAAAACTGAAAGCGTGAGCTTCCTTTGATGGAGAAATAAGGAGGTCGATTTATGAGCTGTCGAATGTGAAATAGTCAAGTCAAGATGCCTAGTAGGAAATCAAAAAGAAACTGAGGTAAGAGAGGAGGAAAGAAGTGAAGATAGAGATTAGGAGTCAGCAACACTGAAGTGACAGCTAAACTCACAGGAGGAATGGAATTGCCAAACGCTAAGTATTGAAAGAGGCTGCCAGTCGATCAATAGCTGAACCTCGGAAACGGTGGAGTTAAGTCCTGAAGGAGCTGAGATTCCTGTTTAAACATAGTGGATCGACCCTGCAAGTCCATTTGGCTTCTTGCTAAACCCCACCACTATCGAAGGTACTAGCAAATGTATAAAGCCACCAGGACACGAGAGCGAAGGAGGAGACGGAAAGTGTTATCCGACTTCGCAGAGCAGAGGGAGCGGAAGCCTCCCAGCCTGCAGAGGAGAATGCTAGTGAGAAACAAGCCAAACGATCCCCCCAAAAGCCCAGGAGCCCACAAGGCAAGGGCGTAGAGACGTCGAAGTGTGTTTGTGTATTGGCAGAATGAATGAGTGAAGCACAGAGACAGTGAGACTCAGTACTGAACATGGGGTTTAGGCCAAAGTCTGCATGCTGAAAGGTGAGCCTTCTACCCCTTCTCCAGCAGGCTCCTGCTGGGCAGGAAGTTGGAGGATCCTTCTCCGAAGAAACTGAGCTGTCCCGGGGAAAATACATGCTGGTGATAACATTCTAGAGCTAGACTGTCTCACAGCGCAGCTCTCCAGGCAGCAAAGTCCCAGCCATGTCACTCAGAGCTTCCGGTGACTCACACTCTCAGTAGCCAGTGACTACCAGACATGAAAACTATCCCACATGAAAAGCAGAAGCCAAAACCTCGGAAGTAGAGACAATGCAGGAAATAGAAGAAAACTTTATACACACACACACACACACACACACACACACACACATATACACGTCTTCAAAGGGATAAGAGCAGAAACTGTCAAAGAGGAACAAGCAGTCAAAGAGCAAGAACAAGTTGTTGGAAATTAAAAATATGATAACCAAAAGAAAAAGTTTTATAGAGGGGTTTTAAGATAAAGTCAAGGAAATCTGAACAATTAGATAAAGAGAGGAACAATAGGAGAGAAAAAGTGAGAAAAGTACTGAATTAATTTATGAGGTCCTATAGCCAACGAAAAGGAGTTCCAGGAAGAGAGAACCATGGACCATTCTCCAAAGACAAGGTTGCGTGAGAGTTTTCCTGAATTCTTAAGATGGCTACTAAGTTTTTTCTTTTAAAAAAAAAAAGTCGTCTACAATAAGGAGAGCATTAAATGCTGTAAATTTTCTCCTACACCAAAGATGGTATGAAGAGTCGTGTGGTCAAAGGCAGAGAGCTGTGAAAGCCATTGAAGATTTTTAAATGGAAGAGTAGACATGATCAGTGTCTGTGATTTTGAAAGTTAATTCTGATGGCAGAGTGGATGATGGATTGGAGGCAGCAAGAAATTGGTAACTGGAAGACCATCTAGCATTCCATTTTAATAATCCAGGCTAAAGATCTGGGCTACAACATTGCCTTATTTGGAGGATGAATGGTTTCTAAAAAATCATTAACCCTAGTAAACCAAGTTTGAGTCAGCTTATTGTAGTAGGGTTCTTTGTACTTTGAAAAGGGGGTGGGTTTTCTTGTTCTTTCTGCAATTGATATGCATAAGAGGAAGAATGCAAAACCATGAATCCATTCATGAAATGTACTTTTGAAATTATTCACTCATTTTTTAAAAATGTGTGTGTGTTGGGAGGGTAGAGGTAGAGGGAAAAACTAACTTGTTTAGGCATGATTGTCAATTTTATTTTCTGTCTACTTATTGCTTTGGATAAACATACTGGAATGCTGCCAAAAATTCAGGTGGCTGAATACTAATTTTGCTGAAATTAGATGGAACAGCCATCCCCTGCCAATTTTCTGTCTAAATATTATGCAGAAATTTGACTCTTGTAAGACATAAATCTGGTCAAAAATAGAGTCCTAATTTTCTAGTTAGTCAGGAAGACCTTCAATAGAGTAATTATTTTTGTTTTAGCTTTTACTTTTTATTTAGAAAAAGAAATCAAAGAAAAATGAAATGCAGTAGAAGTTAGTACTCATTTTCCTCGTGTAACCAACTATAGATTTGCAACGTTAAAGGGCATAACATGCAGAGCTTTTTCCGACATAAAGCAGGAGTGAGCCTCAGAAAACAATTAGTGCATCTTTCAAACGTACAGTGGTTATTGAATAATTACTCAAATAATGGTCAGTAGTGGAATACAAAGGGTTATCTCTTAGCTAATCCTCAAGTAATGGAATTGGTGTATCTCTGATTTTTCTCTGGCCTTCCAGGGTTTAGAAGAATGAGACAGAGTGATTATGGAAACCAGAGGGAGCCACTGGAGGCCACAAGGAAAAGGAGACCTTATCTTAAGCAATTAATCAAGAAACTCATATTGTGGGACAATTATTCAGAGTTAATTCTAAAATAGCTTGAGAGCCCCAGGACTTGGGATATTTTTTCCAGAATTTTGTCAAGGTCATTTAGAGCACTAGGATCATCTTACATTTGAATAAAGGCTTGGTTAAAGGTATATATAACATATTACTTTGTATCTGGGAGTATGTGCAATGTGAAAATGTAGCATCAGACAGCGTAAGTGTTGTAATTTTTTATTTTATTTTCATTTAGAACAAGGCCTTTATCCCAAAGGTAAACAGCCTTTCTCACTGCACATTCTTAAGTGCGTCGGCCTGTGGCATCGGTAGCGTTAGAGGACAGTACTGAAGTTTTGTAGTTAAGTCGGTCTGCCTCTCCCTCTAACAGCTGGATAGTGCTGCCAATCGTGCATGCTTGGTGAGTTTTTATTTGTATGTCATTTCAATATAATCGATTTCCTATTGAATATGGTTAAGACTGACCAGTCATCTTAAGCTTCCTATTACTGTGACTTTTTTCCCATCAGTGAAAAAAAAAGAAAAAAAGAAAAAAAACCTGTTATTTTCTGGTTCTTCTGTTTGTTTGTCTTATCTGATAGTTTATCTTGTTTATCTGCACCATGATCATTTTAAGACCTTTCCTCAGCTTTCTCTATCTGCCTTCTTTGGTCTTTTCCTTTCTCCAGTCAAGCTTCCCTGCCAACACGTGGATGCTGGCCAGTGTGAAATAAAGAGTGTGCTTCTGAGCACCGTCCCCAGACCAGAGGTCGTGTGGCCAGTCAGGCTAGTCAACAGGTTGCGTACGAGATCTGCTGATTGGCGTGTGGGGCGTGTTACGTGTGTGGGCACAAGAAGGGAAAGACGACGGAGAACGCAGGGCAACAGCTAGGTCCCCGCTTGCCCTTCCCTCTGACTTGCACTTTGTCAGTCCTCCCTTCTTCTCACCTGGGATTTTAGGATGTCCACTTTAGTGTTGCTTTAGTAACTAAAACTATTTCTCTGTATTGCGTGTAAGAAGCATAGTAAGAATTTAATAGTAATTTGGAGCTGTCCTATTTCCTTGATCCTAAGACAGCGGTCGTAGGGTACACCATCCTTTTATGCGCTGCTAAGAAGAAAAAAAGAAACCCACTACCAATTAGACTATGAAACAATTTTATATAAAATGTATCTTTTTAACTGCATAGAACAAATATTTCAAATTTCTTAAATAGTTTGTTGACAAACATCAGAGGGTTGCAGTGGCCAGTCACTCTACCCAGAGTAACAGTCCGGTTCGCCCACTGGCAGGCAGTGGCTTCTGGATCACTGCTGTCACCTGCCTGATGGAGGTAAGATGCTATTGATTATCAAAGATGCACCAATTCCAGAAATTGTTAAAATTCACATTTTAACAACTTAAGAGGCAATGAAATATGGCAAAATAGTTTTTCTTATTTTTCTAACAGTAACACTGCTAAAGAAAATACTTATCATCAGCCTGTGATGGTTGTTTAACAGCTAAAGGTAAAGTGGTTCCTGTGTCAGACAGACAAGAAATGCATTAACAATCAAACAGCTATAAATTGTAACTCTTTAACTTTGGGCTATAGGATGACCAGAGAATAGGTCTTTGAAAAGACAGTGCTAAGCTTGAGACTTAGACCGTGAGAGAGAGACAAGCCCGGGAGCAACTAAGGAAAGAGTGTCTCCGGGGGAGGGGGCAAAGTGTGGGCATGAAGACCCTGAGCCAGGAGAGCCCTCGGCATGTTCCAGAAATTCGAAGGTGGGTCATGTGACTTGAGGCAGAATGTTCTGCACACGGCCGGCTTTTAATTAAACTCAAACGTGTCCCAGTGTGGATTTGGAGAAATGTCTTGCCAGATACAGTCACAGTGTTATACTTCATAAAGCACATTTATTTTTTTCATCAGATGCTTCTAAGTACTGGAGTTACTTTCAAGTGAAATCTTTTATTTAAATCAGTAGTCCATAAAAGTACTTGATGTTGTTGAGGATGTATCCATATAATTATAAACAGTTAATCCTCATTATGGGCAGATTCTGTTTTTGCAAATTTGCCTACTTGCCAAAATGTATTTGTAACAACCCCAGAGTCAATACTCAGGGTTCTCTCTCAGTCGTTCGAGAACACGTGCAGAGTGGCAAAAAATTGAGTCACCCACCACGCACATTCCCAGCTGACGTCGAACGAGGTGACACTCTGTCTTCTTGTTTCAGCTCTCATACTGTAAAGAAGTATTGTTTTCTTGGTCTGTTTATTACAGTACCATATTTTTTGCATTTTTGTGCTTTTTGTTGGTGATTTCCCTGTTTAAAATGGCCCACAAGCACAGTGCTAAAGTCCTGTCTGGTGTTCCCAAGCTCAGGAGGCCGTGCTGTGCCTTATGGAGAAAATAGCGTGTGTTAGGCAAGCTTCCTTCAGGCATTAAGTTACAGTGCTATTGGCCAGGAGTTCCATGTTAGCGAATTAACAATACATCTTAAATAAGGCGTCTTTAAACAGAAACACATATAAGCAAGGTTACTGATCAGTTGATGAAAATGCTGTGACCAGAGGGAGGCTCACAGGAACCTAACCCTGTATTTCCCCTAGGAGCAACGGTTCAGTTTTTGCTAATGCAGTGTTCACAGCAACTTTATGGACCATACCTACCGCAATAACAAGAGGTGGCTGTATATGCATATGTAAATACAGAGTTAACATGCTGCTATGTAGCGGGCCACCCCAAAATTTAATGGTTTAAACAGTGACTGTGTATTAGCTCACAATTCTGTGAGTTGGCATTTTGGGTTGTCTCAGCTGTGCGGTTCTTCTGCTGGACGTGACGGGGCTCGCTCACATTTGTGCTCAGCTGGTGACTGCTTGCCTCACTCCTATGTCTGGTGCTTTGGCTGGGCGTCTGGGCCATGCATTTCTCATCATCCAGCAGGCTAACCTGAGCTCCTTCGTGTGGTAGAGGTTGCAAGTTTTTCAAGAGCAGCAAAGAGCAAACCTCCATGCACAAGTGCTTTCCAAGCCTCTGCTCTGCCACCTTTGCCAACTGTGACCCACTGGCCAGAGCATCACGTGGCCACCCCGATTCTAGTAAACCCCACCTCCTGATGAGAACTGTAGTATCCCATTCAGAGGGCATAGATGTAGAGAGGGGAAGAATTTCTTTACTTTTTTACAGTCTAACTCCTATATTAAACACTTTTGCTAGGTTCTTTATATACTTTGTTACTCAAAAGCCAAAGACACAGTACTTTCTGTTAACTTGAACTGGCATAAAAGGAACCTGAAGTTCAGAAAGATTAAGTAACCACATAGCCAGTAATTGGCAGAGGTACATCATACATATCTGGACGATTGCAAGGTTTTTATTCTTTCTCTAGTATTTTGCCTTCTGATAGATGAATGCCTAATTCGCCTAATTTGTCTTATTCTGGGGTAGGGAGGGACAGCAGTAAGATTAGTTTCATCAATACAGGACAATACCATTGTCTGTCTTGGAAAAGAAACTGTATCCTATGCATAGTCTTACTATTGTAGTAAGTTTAAGAAAATCATGATAATAGTGATTTGTGAATGTATGGTACTTGATTATAAATTTGATTTGCAGGAAGGACTTATATCCTGGGTGTGGAATCTTAGTCGTAACAGAATTTATTCTGAAAGACTTAAAGGAAGATGATTAAAATATTAGAGATATTGACATTGTCTGAAGAGATCTACTTGTATTTATTTCTTGTAAAAAAAAAAATCCACGATATTACCATAGCTAGGCTCTATTATGCTATTGTAATCATAGTTGAACCGAGAAGGGTGATTAACGATAGCAATTTATTGTATCTGAGGAGGAGAGAAAATAGGAGATGTTGTCGTTATCATAAATCATATCATAAATAACCAAAAAGAAGCACTCAGAATGCTTGTGTGGTGTCAGCAGCCAGCCTTTTCAGGCACGTTAGCCCAGGATGTAGCCATAGAAACCCCAAAGTCATATTGTTATCTTAGTCTTGCTGCAGTTATGTGATACAACAGTATTAACATATAGATTAGGCCATTTATAATACTAGGTGTCATTTCAGGTTGGCTTGCTTATATAGCATTTTAGTTTTTTATTGTGCAGAATGTTAGTGAAATAGTGCTTTTTCACAGGTCAGTGTGTATATAGGTATTTATAACACATCATCTTCACTCTACTATTCATTTATTGTGTTATTGATTAGTTGTATGTATGAATTGTCATTGCCTAATTGCCTCGTCTTTGCTAGTAATTTCATTTTTTTAATAGGTTTATTTTAAAAATACATACCCACCTAAACACGTTGAATTGTGTTTTAAGGATTTTATTTCTGTTATATTATAGACAGGATAATTTTGAAATATTTTATAAGGAGATGCAGACGGAATTGATTTTTTTTAGCCTCATTTAGAACTAAAAGATAAAATGATGAAGTGGGTTACGATTGCTTTTCATGCCACTGCCCCTCCTTCTTTCCCACGCACCTGGTGCCTGTCTACCTGTCATTTCCCACTGCCCCAGACCCCTTCTCCTCACAACAGCAAGCCACCTGAGCCTGACCCTCCTGGCACAACCCTGTGTTCTAAACCATTGGATCCTCAACATGCCATCAGATTCTTTCACTTACGATCCATTTTCCCAGTCTTCTCACCTCAAAAAGTAGGATAGAGTTGTTCATTTGTTAGCCTCATTGTCTTAAAAATATTTTGACAGCAACATTTTAAAGATACGGCCTTTATCCAAAGACAGAATTTTAGGCACTGCTGCATGTTGGCCAGTAAGATATAAATCTCCCACTGGAATAGCTCTGTCCTGCCCTTTAGATCCTCCCACATCCATGGTCAGCTACCTGGAGAGAAGGCCCTAATCATAAAGATCTTCAGCGCCTGAAGTAGGAGGCCAGATGTCAGTACTTTTATTTTGCAGATGAGAAAACTTAGGTCTCGGAGGATTAAATGGGCTGTGCCAGGTTGAACTGTGGCACTGGGAACAGATCCCAGGTGTACTTTCAGTCCAGTTAATTCCCTGCCTAGTCGCCACTTCCATCCATCTCTGTCCTCGTAACCCTCGATGTGGCTACAGTGTACCTTGTGCAGATCCCTGTCCTACCACTTGAACTGATGTCCACAAAATGTGGTTGAGTAAGGTCAGGACACACGTCTTATTTGACTTTATATTCCTAGTTGATATAGTGCTTAACGTAGTGGCACTCACAGTTCACTCAGTAATAGGTGAATGAATGAACGAGTTTTAGTAGCATTGAGTCACTTCAAGGAACTGGTTACAATAAATATACCTGATATTCAGACAAATAGAAAGATATTTTTTTGAAAAAAAAATATGCATTTTAAAGGATCCTTCATACTTGTTAATAAAAGGGGAATCTATTATAAAAACAGTAGGACGCATAGACTGGTCAGAAAATAGGCCAGGCACGGCGGCTCTTGCCTGTAATCCTACTACTTCGGAAGGTTGAGGCAGGAGGATCACTTAAGGCCAGGAGTTCAAGAAAATAGTATAGAATTTGCATCATCATTGTAGGAATTAGTTTGTGTATGTATATTTTTAAACAATTATGAGAAATCTAGCTTTAAATACATTAAAATTTTGGTGAAATATATACAGATAGCATTTTATTGTCCCTTTATTTAAAGCTTAAAAATACAAGTATATTTTCTGCTTCATTTGAGAACATGCCACTGAATTTTAAAGTTGCATGCATCTGTGTAGTTAATGAGATAAAAAGCTTTCGTGCCATGTGCAAACAATTTCCTCTTTTTCCCTAATGTCTATGAGCTTTTTAGATTATAGTGTTTCTTTAAAGGCATTTACTATTCTAGTTAAAAAGATATTTTGTTCTAAGTCAATATTTATAGTAGCTTAGAATTAACCTCCCCAAATCCTTTTGGTATGTTCAGACCTTATTGCCTTGTTTTGTTTTTGTTCGAGAAGTTTGGTAAAAAAGCATGTTTTTCTCATTATTCCTCAGGAAAATGTAGGAAGTATGGATTATTTATTTGTATTATCAAAGAAGGAAAATTGGAATGGAGTTTGTAGTGTCCTGCCCCCATCAACATTTGTGAAGTTTTTGAAAGGTAGACATTAATATGGACACGTTGTTTGTTTTACGTGATTAAAAAAGAATTTGACAGTTGTTCTGCAGTCGCACTCTGATGCATGTAGGGTAAAGGAGCGTGATATCCTCTACTTATTTTCAAATAGTTCCCCCCAAATTATAATATGATTATGTAATTATGTATAATAATTATAAAATTATTATATGATTACGGAAGGCAAATGTTAATCTAGGTGAAGAGTATTCATGAGTTCTTTGTAGTGTATTTCAAATTATTTCAAATTAACAAGTTAAAAAATAATTTTATAATCAAATGTTGACTTGGAACCATTGATTATTTAAATGAGAAGTTACCTTAGAGAGCATCTTTGTCTCCCTATTTTTCCGTACTTTATGATAAGATGCCCTGCTGCCGATTAAATGTCTGCTTTAAATTGTATTTCTAACTGTGCAGATGAGTTTGCGCTCTCATTCATACTATTTCATGTCGTTTCCTTTTTTGACTGGTGAGAAAGCGTACTGTACATGCAAAACATTTGGCAGAGTGAAAAGTTCCTTTTTACTATGGCAGTTTTTGCTTTGGTTGAATAATAACATTCACATTTTAGTGAATCTATTTGAAAAATATGAAAGAAAAATAGAGTTGTTAATAGTGGATGTGAATCTTTACCAGTAAGTTAACATTTTTTTGGAAATAAGTATTTCCACACTGGTTTAAGTGTGATTCTTCATGCCTTTGTTGTTGTTAGTGTCTTTTTTTTCCTCCTAGAAGTATAGAGGTTATATCTTAATTTATGTTATTCTTTGATGAGTGACAATGCTATTAATCATAACATATACTTTTGAATAAATTCTCACACAAGAGAAAAATAAATCAAATGTCATATCACTGTTAACTTTAGCCAAATTTTAGCACAAGCGAAAAAGACGACTCTGGTTTTGTGAATAATTCCTTACTATTCCTTTAGCAACATGAGCATTAATACTTATCCAGAACTATCTTCCCTTACTTAAATCTCCATTATCCTTAAAAAGTCTACCCAGCAGCTCTCAGCTGCTTTCACTGGAGGACAGAGTTATTAGGGCAGACGGCTGAGGTGACATCCATTTGACCTATAGATGCTAACTCTGCACTTGTGCTGTTGCTGTATGGTTTTACAGAGATTATGGGGAGGAGAATTGTTGTTTGCTTTTTATAATCTTCTCAAAAGGGTTGTAAGGTTAACTTTACAACGTATATCTCTGTTACTGACCAGTATTATTATTCAGAAGTTTGAATATTTACCTCCAATTAACAGTTTTCACAGTGCTGTCAAGGTAACTGATGCTAATGTCCCCATCTTCTAGATCAAGGGTTAGGGTTAGTAGGGCACTAAGGAGTTGAAGAACTTGTTTAAAATCTCACAGATAATAATCAGTTTTCCTTGAAGTGTTTTTTCCTCCAATTTTTGTTTATCACATATGTACAGAAGAGTCCTTTCCTCCAGTTTCAAAATACTGCTGCCCAGTTGGCGTCACTGACTAAATGTTCATACAGTTCTGTGTCTCAGGATTGAGCTAATAGCCATTGCCCTCTATTTCCTTATCTCCTGTTTCTGTTGATCACTACGCTAATCATTGACCAGGGCTCAGAGCCTTGAAACTGTTCGAGTCCTTCCTCAACTCCTACACCCGATCACTTATCTGCTGCTACCTGCCCAACTCCAGAATACTACTTATCTCTCTCGTTCGTTCGGTACCACTATTCTAGTCCAGCGCATGTCGCCTCTTGGCCTTCATCATTCCAGAAACCCCTCACTTGCCCCCTCTCCCTAGGAGTCTAATACATTACTTCCATCCCCATCCTTCCTGTACATCCCTGCCAGGGTGGCTTTCCCGGCACATACCCCAGTCATCTTCCTCTGTTGTCCAAAGCCTTCACTAGACCCAAACTACCCTTGGAATAAAGATCATGTTTCTTTTTGTGGAATTCTAGGATCTGGATGCAATTTTACTAAACTTACTTTCTACTGCTCCCCATCCTGCACCCTACTTTCCAGACAAATTATTTTCTGGTTCTTAAGCACTTCCTGTATTCCACCTCCATCTCTTTGTCATCTGACCCTTCCTCCTGGACTTGACCACTCCCAGTCTCCAAGATTCCCAAACACCACATAATTACTCCAGCCTCCCCTGCCTGCTTGACCTTGCGGTCTCTCCTCTGGCCTGCTGCAGCACTTTATCTGTCTGTGGCACTAATCACTCTCTATGGGTTAGACACATCCATTATTCCCCCACTAAACTGTGAGCTCTTTTAGGTTATGATTTATTTCTGATTTATTCCAGTAGCTCCTTCAGCCTTTATCACTGTGCACTATATGTGAATATGTGTGGGAAGAAATAATCTGATCTTACAACAACTCAGCCACGGAGGCAGGCAAGTAACATTAACTCCTTTTGAAAGGTCAGGAAACAGGCTCAAAGAGGTTAAGAGATTCCCTGCGGCCTGTGGCTCTGAAGTGCCAGGACTCTAGCTGAAACGCCACTGTTTTGAATGCTAAGCCAAATGTGCTCCGTTGTACTGTACTGCCTCTGCAAGTTGCTCACAGCAAACAAGCAAAGTAGAAGACATAAGCAGTATGTGAAATGTGTCCAGAGAATTGAAATTTGTCATAAACATCCTAAACAAGTTTGCCTTTCTGTCATTTCTGAGGGTAGTAGTCATATAGTAACCCATCTCTTAATTTTCAGAGGCGGGGTGTGTGTGTATGTACGTGAGGGGAGATGGAAAGAGAAAGACACTGTCTACTCACATAGGAAAAGAACCAAGTAGGGAAACAGGGGAAGACAAACAGGAAATGCATAGCAAACTCCAGACCCTAAAGTCAGGGCCAGACGGCTGGAAAGGACAATATCAGTTTGCACACCTGCCGCCACTGGTGGCCACTCCTAGGAGAATGATGGCGCACCAGTTTGGAAGATCCACGGAAACTTACTGCTTTGCTCTCTAAATCCTGCAAATAATTTCCCTTCTTTCCTGGAAGTATTGTTTTTACTTGTTCCGTTTTGTTACAGGCAATAACGCTTCTTTTCTCTTCCTTTACCAGAGGAAGAAGAGGAGCAGGTGCCCACCGACGGGGGCACCTCAGCAGAAGCCATGCAGGTGCCCCTGGAAGAAGACGACGAACTGGAGGAGGAGGAAATTATTAACGATGAGAATTTCCTGGGTAAGAGACCGCTGGACAGTCCCGAAGCTGAAGAAATGCCCGTCATGAAGCGGCCGCGGCTGATGAGCGCGAAAGGGGACAGCGCAGACGTGGTGCTGCTGGAGGCCCGGGAGCCCCTCAGCTCCATAAACACGCAGAAGGTTCCGCCCATGCTGTCGCCCGTGCACGTGCAGGACGGCGCGGAGCTCGCCCCCGCCTCCCCGGAGCCGCCCACGTTGGCTCCCGTGGCGAAGGCGCAGATGCCCGGCGCAAAGCCCTTAGAAGCCAAGGCGTTCGCGCCGAAGACAAAGACGAAAGCCGGTTCTCCAGGACAGAAGACGAAGTCGCCTAAAACCACCCAGCCACCAGCAATGGTCGGAAGTCCTATCCGGTCACCAAAAACTGCATCCAAGGAGAAGAAGTCGCCAGGGCGTTCCAAGAGCCCCAAGAGCCCCAAGAGCCCCAAGGCTATGACTCCGGTGCCCCCCGTCCCCGCCAGACCGGAAACGCCAAACAGGACTCCTTCCGCCGCGGGCAGCGAGAAGGGCGGTAGAGAGCCGGTCCCCGCGAAAGCCGCGCCGCCGCCCGCGGACGCCGCGAAGCCGAGCGGCGAGAGCCAGCCGAAAAGGGCTGCGGTGGCGGACAAGACCATCGACGACTCCATCGACGCCGTGATCGCCCGAGCCTGCGCCGAGCGAGAGCCCGACCCCTTCGAGTTCTCTTCCGGGTCGGAATCCGAAGGGGACATGTTCACCAGCCCCAAGCGGATTTCAGGGTCGGAGTGCGCCCCTCCGAAGGCGCCCGCCTCCGCCAACAGCGTCGCCAAGTCGGGCCCCGCGCCCCTGCCCCCGCCGGGCGGCGCCTCCGGCTCCGACCACTCGTGGACCATGGACGCCTCCATCGACGAGGTCGTCCGCAAGGCGAAGCTGGGCGCGCCGCCCCACCTCGCCTACGGCTCCTCGCCCTCCGCGTCCCCTCCCACCCCCGAGCCTCCGCCCAGGGCGCACGAGGAGAAGAGCAAGCCGCCCTCCTCCGGGGAGGTGAAGAGGAAGTTGAAGAAGGAGCTGAAGACGAAGATGAGAAAGAAGGAAAAGCAGAGAGACAGGGAGCGGGACAAGGACAGAAACAAGGAGAAAAGCAGAGAGAAGGACAAAGCGAAAGAGAAGGAAAAGGAAGCGGGCAAGGAAGCAAAGTACCCCTGGAAGGAGTTCCTTAAAGATGAGGATTCCGATCCCTACAAGTTTAAAATAAAAGAATTTGAAGATGTGGACCCAAAAGTGAGATTGAAAGACGGAATTGTGAGGAAGGAGAAGGAGAAGCATAAAGATAAGAAAAGAGACAGGGAACGGGGCAAGAAAGATAAAGAGAAAAGAGAAAAAGAAAAAGTTAAAGAGAAAGGGAGAGAGGAGAAGATGAAAGCGCCGCCAGCCCCCCTGGTGTTGCCCCCGAAAGAAATGGCCCTGCCCCTGTTCAGCCCGGCCGCCGCCGCCAGGGTCCCCGCCATGCTGCCCTCTTTGGCGCCCATGCTTCCAGAAAAACTGTTTGAGGAGAAAGAGAAACCCAAGGAGAAGGAAAGGAAGAAAGACAAAAAGGAGAAGAAGAAAAAGAAAGAAAAGGAGAAGGAAAAGGAAAAGAAAGAGAAGGAGCGGGAGAAAGAGAAAAGAGAAAGAGAGAAGAGAGAAAAAGAAAAGGAGAAACACAAGCATGAAAAAGTAAGCAGTTTCTCATTTTCGGCACTCTCTGAACAAAGTCCTAGCGGAAAATGCAGGTAAACAAAGCCAGCAATTCTATCTGTATCTGGGATGTAAACCGCCCATCGCTTTTAAATGAAAATATGTTGGTAATGAGGTTACAGAATTTGATTTTAATTCTGAAACCCATAAACTTGTAATCAAGCCCTGTGTACACTAGAAGATGTTAAAAATTCATAGCCTAAGAGGAATCTAATCACAGACTATAAACTCTCTATTAACCATACTAATCTCTGGCAGTTTTTAAAAATCTGTGATCTTAAACTGCGAATAATATTTTTTGCTAATTATCAAGTCTGCTACATAATATTTTGTACCCAAATATTAGGTGCCCGAAACAGAAAGCATCCATTTCGGTAAGTGCAAAAACCACAGCACCATTTTAAGAGATGGCAAGGCCGGTGGAAGGGCTTGACTGCCGTCTGGGTTTTCTTTTCGGTGAGCCATTTTGGCGTGCATTTAGGATTGTGGCTGTCTACAGAGCTTTCATGAGCATCTCTTATTCCTTCCGTTTTCTGCTTTTATAAGATTAGGACACATTTCTGAGTATCTAGGCTCACCTGGCAGCCTGGTTGGTGGGCAGAAAGTGATTCCACGTAGCAGGAATGTTTTCCCACGTAGGTCGGTCAGACTTCATAGGGTACAGCCCGAGAGCTGGTGGAGACCCCTCCGCAGTGTTGTCAGAACCGGGACCTCAGTCCTGGGCAGGGGGTGTGACCTCTGCTTTCGTGGTTTGCTTTTCAGTCCGTGGTTCTCCAGGTTATGGACGCTGACTGGTTGATTTGAAATTTCTTTGAAACTGTCTAAAAAAGTATCTGTTGGTGGTTCCATCCCTAGAGCACCTTAGAGTCCTTTCCCTGCTCTCTAGAAGCTACCCTCTTTGTTTTGAGCTTGGCTACAACATAATACTCAGTAATTTTTCCCACACAATAAAATATGATGTATTTGACCTACAGCAGATAGTATTACTAATAATTTTGCAGCGTTTTTTACTTCAAACTTACCTGGAAAATTCATTTAGCTGACAGCAGTGACGTCAGCTCTCACATTTTTCTGCCTAACTCTATTCTCTCTTTGTCCCCCTTGGGTATTCTAAAATATGAGGAAATAGAATGAAAATTCTGGTTATCCATAACTGAACATTGACAAGTTAACGAGACATAGAAATCCAGCTCTTATTTCCACTTAAAAATCATTTCATCATTATATTATTATGTTATTTTTATACAGCACTTGTCAGGTTTTAAAGCATATCCACACGCCTTATTTTCTTCCCCTAACACAACTGTGACGTAGGTCTGGTGGGTATTATCATCAACATTTATGGACGAGAAAATGAGCCTGAGAGAGTGCCTTGCCCAAGATTAAGATCACACAACCAGCAAGAGCCAGGTCACTTACATCGCAGAGACTTCGCGTGTTGAGATGTTTATTGTTAAGAGACGTTGCCTGACAGCGATTAGTCATCTACCATCACGTACCCAGCAACTTGGCAGCTGAGTCCTCAGTGAATCCAACAGGGTACTGTTGCTTCATTGTCATCTTCGCTTCGGAAAGCCAGTGGAGTTGTTTCAGCAGCCTCCGTGAACTTGAGCAAAGCCCACCAGATGAGGTCCATGCCTTTGCTCAGCATCGGCCTGGCTTTGGGAAAGAAAAGTTCCTCAGACTAGCTTGATGGGAGGCAAAGGCTCAGTTACTAGTAGCACAGATTTCACCTGGCAGAAGAATACAAGTCCTCATATCAGTTCTGATGAGTTATGGATCAGAGAAGTGACAGAAGATAAAAAATTACAAAAGTCAGTTATAAGACCTTCAAAAATAATAAATAATATCGTCTATAGAGTTAGACCCAAGTTCAAATCCTGACTTTCGTGAAATTGGGCAAATTGCTTCTATGAGGATTACATGAGATACCATACTAGCAAGACGTGCTTGGGACTGTAACCGACACATATGTAAATGCTCACACATGGACATGGTGGTGGTTCATGTTGGATCAACCTATAAAATGTAACGAAACCTAGAGTTCACTGCTTCATTGGACCATGCTAGCTAACCTACGTCAGTGTGGGTGAGTCAGCTGTTGTTAACAGGAAAGAAACAGGCCCATGGCAATGCCATTGCCAAGGAGTAGAAATTGGGATATCAACATAAACGATGAGATTTGTCTTTTTTCAACCCCTCTTAATCCCTGCAGTATCAAGCCATATGAGTAAGCAAATGTATACCTGAAATCGGGTTACGGATGGTCCAAGAATTTTCTTGGGTATCCAGAGAAATAAGGCAACAAGTAGAAATAAAAATGAGGCACATCTAAGCTGCCACAAGAAAATATCTGCTGTCAAAGAAATGAAGGCCACAATTTCGTCCTCCCTTCGTGTCATCCTGAGCAACTCTTACAGACATTGACCCAGATCAGCAAGCCAGGAGCGGTTTTTTTTTTTTTTCCAATTTAAAAAGAAATCCCACGTTTATTTTGCCTGCTTATAAAGTTTTTACCAGCCATATCTACATTTACCAATACCAACAACCAATAAAGATATCATTAATTAAACAGGAATTTGCATCGCAGGTGGAAGGGACTTTGGCTTTGGAATCCAGCAGACCTGGAATAAGGTCTAGGACAAGTGTTTTAGCTTCTTTAATCCTTAAATATTTCACCTTTAAAGCAGCGATAATGATAACAACACTCAAAACAGCAAAGCAGCGATAGTTAACATTGAGTAACCACCATTGCTAAACACCATGCTAATAAGCAGTCTGTATGCGTTTAATTCCTTCTACAGCCCTCTAAGGTAGATACTGTAATTATTGTCACTTTAAGATGAGAATCTGAGGTGTAGAGAGATAAATAGACTTGTCCAAGATCACACAGCTAGTAAATGATTGAACGGGAGCCAGAATTTCAGCCCTGGCTGTCAGATGCTATAATTTATGGTCCTTACCACTGCACTTTCCTATATCGAGTTAAAGATGGGATGGGGCTGGGCGCAGTGGCTCAGGCCTGTAATTCAGACACTTTGGGAGGCCAAGGCAGGGGATCGCTTGAGCCCAGGAGTTGGAAACCAGCCCAGGCAACATAGTGACATCCCATCTCTATAAAAAATAAAATAAAATAATTAGCTGGGTGTGGTGGCACAAATCTGTAGTCCTAGCTACTTGGGAGGCTGAGGCAGGAAGATTGCTTGAGCTCAGGAGTTCAAGGGTGTAGTAAGCTATGATCATGCCACTGGGCGATAGAGTGAGGCCCTGTCTCTAAAAATAATAAATAAATACAATTTTTTAAAAAATGGGATAAGTGAAATAATGTATGCAAGGCGGTGAGTGACACGTCAGAAGGCCAGATCATTTTTCTACTAGTGACGATAATCCAAAGAATGGTGATTCATTCATGAGCTTTTAGTTCCCCTTTGTGGGCAGTCACACCTTAGCGTTAGGAGTGTGGTCTGTCACTTATTTAAAATAGAGCCACACTATCTTTTTATAAAAGACACATTAAGAGCAATTACGTTGACCAGTTGCAAACATAGCCATAATAGTTTTAGCAGTGATAAACCTAAGTTAGTACATTTTAGGGCAGTTTAAAATTTTTGTTAAAATATTTGTTTCCGTGCATCACAGTGTATCTATTGCATGACTTAATTTATTTCAAACTGTTGATCTTTGGGGTTTAGATGAGTGTACAGGATTATTTTAATTAAAATTCCTCTTGATATTTTAAATGTTTTTTGGAGAAAAGATCATTGTGAAGAAATAACTACATCTTGTTTTTGTTAGTGGAATTGGACAGTTGTGCCTGTAATCTTAAATAGAAGGGTAAACCAAAATCCATCTGTCCAACTTGGGAATATGTTTTTATATTTTATTATACTCTTACTCAAATATAATCTGGAAAGGAACAGTGGAATTTCACCCAATAATTGATGACATCACCATCTGTGGATAAATAGGCTCGTGCGGGCCCACAGAGAGCCTGGGCTTTGGCAGCCCCGCTGACCTGCGTGGACCTTCTAGCTCTGCCAGATCCTCCTGATTCATCACGCTCCCTCAACCTCTCGGACTCTCTGCTTCCTTCCTCCGTCTCCTTCCTCCCATTCAATACCGGGAAGAGACAGCATCATTTTAAGGTATAGATTACCTCTGTGTAAAAACAGTAGTCTCATATCTTCTCTAAGAATATTTTGGCTTAAAACGCCTTCTCTTCTGCCTTCTCATGGAAAACATCAAATGATTAAATTAAATGTGTCATTTAATTAAGATGGGTAGATGACTGTGACAATTCAGAATTTTCTTGCAAATAACCAATGATGTTGATAATCAACCCATGCATAATTGAGAGTTGTTTATAATGGAAAACCCGTAAATTCTACAGAGCGTTCTCAACATTTTTATCCTATTGATTGATAAAGTGTTTTGCTTGAGCCGACACTGGCTAGCGAGTGAACCAACCTGGACAGCAGATGGTATTAGCAGCCAGCACTTCTCGAGCGTGTGCAAGTGCCAAGTCTCACCAGAATTCGATCATCTAATTCTCCCAGCAGTGCTGAAGGTTTGGTATTGTTGTTGTGTCTTACAGTTGAGAAAACTGTGCGTGGAGAGGTTTGTTAACTTGCTGCAGCCAGTGAGGGGAGCTGGCCCAGGTCTGCCTGCCCAAAGTCTGTGTTCTTGACTGCCCGGAAAGGCCTTGGCAGGCGCGTCACCGCACTCTACGTTGCTGCACCCACGTGAGGGGGTGTGCATGAGAGGCATGAGAATGGTTTGACACTCGAGAGTGAGGTGACAGCAGGATTTTACACAGTTTTGGTTGTTGAAGAGACCTTAAAGAGCTCCTCTTTAACCGCCATGTTTTAAAGAAGAGGAAGGGGATGTCCTCACTTTAATGACTTTAATAATCAGAACAATTAAAATGTTTAATGTGTCTTTAATCTATCCCCAAGTCTTATAGGATTAGCCATCAAATGATCTTTTATTCTTTAAAGAGTAATAAATAGTCTTACTGGTTTGTGCCTTTAACAAAAGGCTCGCATCTCTTTTCCCTTCTGTTTGAAGTGATATAGTCTCATTTCAAGTCTTTCCTCATCGGCCGTCATCATTAGCTAGCGAAATAAAGAGTTTTTAGTAAATAACCCAGTAAAAGGGGGAAAATAGTCCCTTCCTGTTTCTCATAACTGTCTGTTCCCAGAGGGAACCGGTAACTTAAAGTTTAAATGAGTGTTTGAGCTCGTGGAGGTTTACCCACGGCCGCCTCCCAGCCTTCACGTGAACGAACTCAGCGCTCACCGAAAGCCAAGTTCTGGTTCAGTCGTCCGAGTGGGATAGCACTTGTTACACTTAACCACAACCACACAACTTCTGTCTTTTTAATATTTTAAATAGTTTATCAGAGTTTAGTTGGAGTACGTTCTAAATGGAAATAATGTGAAGACCTTAATTGCTAAGAAATACAACAAGATGGTTTCCAGCCATAGTCCAGCATCCCAAATGTTAAGTTATTAAATTCAGCTTTCATCAGTACTATTTATGGGTTTTTTCTGCCATATCAGCATAGATGGGAATCTGAACTAGTGCTTGCTGAACTTCCTCTACCTTAGCTAGTACACATATTTTTTTTTAATGAAAGGCATTTAACATTAAAAAAAATGAAAAACCCGGACAGATTATACTGACAAAGCTGCCCATTACCTTTGCAGAAAGTCCCTGTCAAAAGATAAACTTTAAAGCTGGAATGCATGAAAGAGTTCCAAGATAGAATTTAAATTTGAACTGATTCTTTATAGATAAGCTTTTTAAAAATCCACCTCTTTGCTTCAAGTCAGGATTTTAAAAATAAATTTCCCCTTTAAATCTCTTGAGCGATTTTCATTTTTTGCAAGGCCGCACTGCTGGTGTCCTGGAAAAATGGAGAGTTAGAGCTTTATCAGTTGGTGCCCCGAGGTATGTGGCAAAGAAGCTAAATCCTTGAAGATTAACAAAAAAAATGCAGCACATGGCAATAAGGGGCTTATATGACTACTAGTATTAGTTCAGGTGAAAGAAGTATTGCTTATACATAAAACTGGACAAATCCACTGACAATGTATTTTTAGTTAGCTACAAAGGAGTCTTACATTGCTGGACTTTACCTCTTTGGTGAATTGGGAAGCTTAGTAATCCACTGTAAATGCTCTTCTGCGTGCCCCAATTCTCAGCATTACTCCAAAGTGCTGTTCTTTTATTTTAACCCTTAAAAGCTAACGTTGGCCCCAGATTTTGGCTTTGTGCCATTTAGAGATGGCATTAGCTGTAGTGTCCAAGCAATTGAAGTCATTGTCATTTAATTTGTTGTTTTCTGGGAAGTACACATGAGAAATTATTTTATGATTGTAGGAAATATCTCCCATGTTTTTATTTTGGTAGACGTTCAGATAATGGAAATGAAAATCTGGGAAGAAATTTTTAGTTAGAAATTATGCTTTTGATATATTATTAGCATTCTTGTTAATCTTTTTCTACACTTCATCAAAGTTTCTCAAGTTAAATCTTATTTAACTTCTTTAGGAATGAAATTAAGGTTTTTAAATGGTTTTTAGATAGGGTTGCCATCTGTCCTGGGTTGCCTGGGACGATACCAGTTCACACCCATTAGGTGGTGTAATTAGTAGCTCCCCCATCCACTGTCGGAGGCATCTCTGTTTGGATGACATGGCCACGGTAAGGACAGGTACAGCTTTGAGCTGAGGTAGCAGGTACTGAATCATTCATTCATTCAACCACTTGTTGCCTTCAGGGCACATTGATACCATTTTTAATCTGACTTACAAAATGTATCTCCATTTTTGTTTGCTTATTTTTTACATATTGTATCATTTCCTTTTTTTTTTTTTTTAAACAGTAGGTCATAATAGACCCTATCTCAGTCCCCTTGCCCTGCCAAGCCATTGAAGACAGTCTCAAAAACCCAGGTAGTTCTGCTGAATGGAGGAGATGCCAAAGTTAGGCTCAATTTCCATGTAAACTAGTCAGCCTTGCAGAGAGGGAAAAATATTTTACAACTAACACTAGCTATCTCACAAGTGTGTATCATTTATCATAAGAGACATTGGCAAAAAAGGGGAACAGCTCCATGCGGGACATGCGTTACCAAAAAAAGGGCACAAAATACGTGTCAGAGAGTGAAGGAACAGTGTAGTAGGACAGAAGGAAGTCGGTGTCAGGAGACCTGGATTTGGGCATTTATTCACCAACTTTGTACCTCTGGACAAACCACTTACTCTTTCTGAACCCTCATAGCATGGGGATAATGATACTATCCGTACCTACCATACAGAGCTGAGGGGATAACGTTGGATCATGTATACAGGACACGTTGCCTTAAGTGCTATACGAGTGTGAGTTAAAATTGTCACGTATCGTGGCAACAGAAACAGGCCAAACACACAATGGAAAGCAAAATAATAGTAAAGCAGGATTTCTTTTTAAGGCAGGGCAAACAGCTTTATTTTTAAATAGAGCTTAAGAAAAGGTTATTTGAATCCTTAAATAATAGTATTGTAAGTTGAAGAAATAAGAAATATTGTTCCTAATAGCTCATCACTTATGAATATGTAACGCTAAATTTTTTTAGAATCGAGGGATATAGGAGGAACTTTATGTAATTTTCATTCTCTGAATCAAAATGACTGCATTCAATCCCAGTTTCAAACTTACAGTTGAAACCATGGATAGGGATGGGATCACTGAAGAAACTGTAGAACGACAAGAGGTCAAGTGCAAATAGGGGACCTTGTAAAGGAGAAAGGAGCAGCATGGCAAGACCTAGGATGGGAAAACATGCCGGGACACTAGGGAATTGGCATGGATTGAGGAATGAATAAAAATGAGGAAACAGACAATGACGTGAAGACTGAAAAATGTGAGCGGTTATCAGCTACAGGTTGAACGGAAGGTAAAAATTTTTTTAAAGATAGAGTTGAGGGCAGGGCACGGTGGCTCACACCTGTAATCCTAGCTCTCTGGGAGGCCGAGGCGGGCGGATTGTTTGAGCTCAGGAGTTCGAAACCAGCCTGAGCAAGAGCGAGACCCCTCTCTACTAAAAATAGAAAGAAATTAATCGGACAACTAAAAATATACAGAAAAAATTAGCCGGGCATGGTGGCGCATGCCTGTAGTCCCAGCTACCTGGGAGGCTGAGGCAGGAGTATCGCTTGAGCCCAGGAGTTTGAGGTTGCTGTGAGCTAGGCTGACCCACGGCACTCTAGCCCGGGCAACAGAGTGAGACTCTGTCTCAAAAAAAAAAAAAAAAAGAGTTGAGCACATTTAAACGTGAGATGAAAATAACTAATGGAGAGACTGACAATGTTGTAAACAAACAAGCTGGTGACGGAGGAGGGTTCTTTAGAAGACCCGAGGAGATGGACTCTGGCGTGGTTGTGGATGGAAGGGGGTTGGCAAGTCTGCAGGGAGCTGGAGGAGCTCTCCTGCCTCAGCGTGTTTCCTGTGGTGGAGGGTGAGCGAAAGGGGAAAGAGCTCCTGGGAAGGGTCTTGAAAGAGGTAAGCATTTGAAACCATTGCTTCATGTCCATGCTTCCAGTGTACTTAAGCACTTACCGTCACCCCCTGTGGTGGGCACTGGGAAATAGCAGTAAACAAAACAGCAAGGTCTCTGCCCTTATCTGAGTGAGCTGGTTAAAGTTTTTAAACATTTTCTTTGGTGTCAGTGCTCTGGATGGTGGCTTTAGATCGGTCCTTGACATGTAGTGGGATAACTGGGAGGCCAGATTGTTGGGGGTACTTGCAGGATAAGTTCTTAATTCCACAAATATCTGTTGGGCACCTCCTGTGTGCCAGGCACCGTTCAAGAAAATGGTCAAAGCAGATCTTGAGTGATGGTGGATTTAAAAAAAAAAAAAAAACTCTAGGAAGAGACGGGTAAACACATATGAGAAAATAGATTTGATCCATGTATAATATATTGACTTTATAATGTAATATATTGAGCATTATTTCATATATTCATTCCCCTTTAGAACCACTACACTGTTCTGTTATGATTTAATTCTTAAGCTTAGAATACATAAATCAGTGGTTTGCAACTAGTTGTCAGTGACTAGCAGTGACCTACTTGCTTACAGTACCCCGAGACCAGGGATGGTAAACATCTGGCAGTATTTGGGACAGTCCCATACATCAAAGAACCATCCCACCAAAAACGCCACTCAAACCCCCATGGAAAAACTCTGATATAGATAATAATTTGGAACTGCAGAGCTTCTATTTAGTTTTTCATTCAGCATATTTATTGTAACATAAGATCTCCAAACCAAAAATTGTAAAGATACTCTTTAACATCATACTTAGTTTGTATATTCCCTTTCTGACTAATATCTCAAATATTTGTGAGGTCTTCAACTTATTGAGCAGTCACTGCATTCGCTGAGAATCCTTTCTAAAAAGAGAACATATTTTTTTTTTCTTTTACAACATTTCAGATTGTTTTACTTCTAACCAAAAATGTAATAGTTTAATGCACACTTCATCAAAGTTTCTCAAGTTAAATCTTATTTAACTTCTTTAGGAATGAAATTAAGGTTTTTAAATGGTTTTTAGATAGGGTTGCCATCTGTCCTGGGTTGCCTGGGACGATACCAGTTCACACCCATTAGGTGGTGTAATTAGTAGCTCCCCCATCCACTGTCGGAGGCATCTCTGTTTGGATGACATGGCCACGGTAAGGACAGGTACAGCTTTGAGCTGAGGTAGCAGGTACTGAATCATTCATTCATTCAACCACTTGTTGCCTTCAGGGCACATTGATACCATTTTTAATCTGACTTACAAAATGTATCTCCATTTTTGTTTGCTTATTTTTTACATATTGTATCATTTCCTTTTTTTTTTTTTTTAAACAGTAGGTCATAATAGACCCTATCTCAGTCCCCTTGCCCTGCCAAGCCATTGAAGACAGTCTCAAAAACCCAGGTAGTTCTGCTGAATGGAGGAGATGCCAAAGTTAGGCTCAATTTCCATGTAAACTAGTCAGCCTTGCAGAGAGGGAAAAATATTTTACAACTAACACTAGCTATCTCACAAGTGTGTATCATTTATCATAAGAGACATTGGCAAAAAAGGGGAACAGCTCCATGCGGGACATGCGTTACCAAAAAAAGGGCACAAAATACGTGTCAGAGAGTGAAGGAACAGTGTAGTAGGACAGAAGGAAGTCGGTGTCAGGAGACCTGGATTTGGGCATTTATTCACCAACTTTGTACCTCTGGACAAACCACTTACTCTTTCTGAACCCTCATAGCATGGGGATAATGATACTATCCGTACCTACCATACAGAGCTGAGGGGATAACGTTGGATCATGTATACAGGACACGTTGCCTTAAGTGCTATACGAGTGTGAGTTAAAATTGTCACGTATCGTGGCAACAGAAACAGGCCAAACACACAATGGAAAGCAAAATAATAGTAAAGCAGGATTTCTTTTTAAGGCAGGGCAAACAGCTTTATTTTTAAATAGAGCTTAAGAAAAGGTTATTTGAATCCTTAAATAATAGTATTGTAAGTTGAAGAAATAAGAAATATTGTTCCTAATAGCTCATCACTTATGAATATGTAACGCTAAATTTTTTTAGAATCGAGGGATATAGGAGGAACTTTATGTAATTTTCATTCTCTGAATCAAAATGACTGCATTCAATCCCAGTTTCAAACTTACAGTTGAAACCATGGATAGGGATGGGATCACTGAAGAAACTGTAGAACGACAAGAGGTCAAGTGCAAATAGGGGACCTTGTAAAGGAGAAAGGAGCAGCATGGCAAGACCTAGGATGGGAAAACATGCCGGGACACTAGGGAATTGGCATGGATTGAGGAATGAATAAAAATGAGGAAACAGACAATGACGTGAAGACTGAAAAATGTGAGCGGTTATCAGCTACAGGTTGAACGGAAGGTAAAAATTTTTTTAAAGATAGAGTTGAGGGCAGGGCACGGTGGCTCACACCTGTAATCCTAGCTCTCTGGGAGGCCGAGGCGGGCG
>NW_012142412.1:256286-259292 GCF_000956105.1 Propithecus coquereli
TGAGAGAGAGAAAGAAAGAGGCCCAAGTCACACAGTAATAGAAGTTTGTATAAAATAAAATATTCAGTTAAGTACTTTTTATGTTTTGGTCTAATCCAGGGGTCAGCAAACTGTGGCCCACAGGCCCAGTCCAGCCCACTGCCTGTTTTTCTGTGACCTGCAAGCTGAGAATGGTTTTTACATTTTTAAATAGCTGAAAAAAAATTAAGAGTATTTTGTGGCACACGAAAATTACATAGCATTCAAATTTCAGTACTCTTTGACGGTTGTAGCATGAGGATGCAGGATACATGGCTTATTCCACGGCAGTGATCGTGGGAAAGAGGTGATAGATTCGTGTAAATGTGCCTTTGGTCACTCAGTTTGTGCGTATGGGGGGGGAAGTGATCCTCTTTTGAAGTGAGATTAGTGAGCTGACTGGGGCTAAAACAGAGGAGTCTGCATAGTCCAGAGGTGGGGGATGTTTACTGCTGAAGAACAGTCAGAGAGCAGTCTTTCGAAATTAGGAGCAAAAAGAAAAGGCTTTACAGGGTTCAAATTATACCCTCTCGTTGGAAGAGCTTTAAGACAATATTTAGTTTCTAAGCCTTAAGTAAAGCAGTTATGTCTTCTGCCCTTGATCCAGAAAAGTACTTTGAGGCAGGATCGTTTCCTTTGTTCTCTATTATTGTTCCTTGAAGCAAGACAGAGGTAACGGTTTCTCCCTCGATTTGACATTCCTGGAAACTGTATTCTAAAGGGGTCTATGGCGAATCCAGCACCTTCTCCTGATAGTGTTAAAATTCAAGGTGGCTGTCCAAGGACCTCACGTTCCTTTAACAGGTCTGCCAGTCATGGTAGCCGGAGTTCCCTGTAGTCTTTATTGAAAATGAAACCAAAATCCTAACCCTAAAAATAGAGTCTCAACACCTGTAAGTATGAATAGGGAAACAACACACTCAAGTTCATTGCTGAAGTATCTGGTCAAGTCTCTCCTCGATGCCACCATAGCAAGTAGGTTTCAGCTTGCCCAGGCACAGCCGCCTGGAGCCCTGTCGATCCAAGTCGTGAGGTCCCACCTGGACTCGGGGCAGAGGGCACGATGCGTGTGACACCTGTGTGGTGGATCACCGTGTTATTTGTCACCTGATCTTATTATTTGCTGAGTTCATTCATTGTGAGCAAGTGTAGGAAGAGTTGGCTAACTCACAGCATTCGTTCTTTTACTCATTTCTATGAAAAAAATAGAGCGAAATGATGTGATGTAATATCTTAGTGACAGGGACTATTTGGATGGAATTGTCAGGAAAGACATGGCAGAATAGGACCTTCCGCTTTTCTAAGTTTAAATTCAGTTAAAGGAGCCTCCTGAAAAAAAAAAAAAGATAATTTTAAATATCGGCAATGTAACATAAAATTCCATGAAGATTTCGGGGTGAATGGTAGTGGGGTGGAGGAATGAGCGTTCTTCCCCTCGCGTTTCTCAAGGACTGGAGGGGAAGCTCCATCTACCTCCTTCCCTCCATCTGGGGCCTTCTGCCCAGCTCTGCGCTCAGAAAGCTCCTCCTCCTCCTCCTCTCTCAGGGCCTTCCTGTCCTCATCAGCCAGCTGCCCAGAGAAGGAGCGACTGCTTGGGCCCCTCCTGATGTGGCCTAATGCTTGGTCACTTTTTCTAATTAATGTCTCATTATACATTTGATCAGGTGATACAGGCACCATTTATGATGCCTTTCAGAGAACAGTATTGATACCTGTGGTAATTCTAAATGCCCTTTGACTGAAAATTCACAATATGAATTCTGTTTGGCAAAGTGAACCTCTTTATCAAAATATACTAATTATGTTGAGATACTCTTCGGGGACCACTTTACTGCTGGCAAATGAAAGTTTTATTTCTGTTGCCATTTTGATTTCCGGTGGCAGTTGGATTGATTTTTTACAATTCAGTAATTTTTTCGTTCTTCAGTCCTCTCCTACCAGAGGTGCTGAAACTGTGATGCTTTCCTTTTTACATCATTTATTTTTTTGTTACCGTTCTCAGAGTTTAGCTTGTGCCCGGTGGGGGCTTTTTAATAGTTATTAAATTATTTCTGTGTACTGTGAAAATGGGAGGTAAATCTTTGCTTGTTAATCTCCAAAAAACATAAAATATTTATGGATATTTATTGTCTTTGATCTAAACTTTGCCAATTAACACTTTTTGACAATAGAAATAGAGAATAATCATGGGTAATTACAAAAATAAACATTTAAAATATTTTTAAGGAAAATAAGCATTTTATATTTTACAATGTAGCAGATTTAGCCAAAAGATATTTAATAGGGTGGAACATGTATGGTGATATTTTAGTGAAAAATTCTTTAGAGAAATAATAGCAAATGTTTTTTATCCTACTTTCTACATTTTCCTTTCTGTACTTGAAATGTTTTTTATGCATGTATCTTTTTTCCAGTCTAAGCAAATTGAGGGTAACTTAAAGAGAGGACATACAGTAAAGTAGGAGAGAGAAATAGGAAGCCAAGGTCAAAGAGGGGAAAAAAGCAATTGATTGTACATCAAACAGCATTATAGCTTCCTAGCAATAAGGGCAAAAAGTGAAACTCACTTTTAAAACGGAAGGCGCCTCTCAGTTTTTCAAGAGAGGCAAAGTGTTTCAAGGCACTAAATTTAAAATTTAATTTCCTTGTGGAGCCAGATGACAAGCACAGCATCCTCCATAGTAGTTCTTACAGCTGATCCAAAGGCAGTTTTTTTGGCTGTTTCTCCAACCAACCCCTAACCTGAGGAAAAGCATGAAAGCTCAGCTCCGCGCAGACAACGCTCAAAGGGGCCGCCTCATCTCTAGCTGGAACACTCTTGTGTCCTTTGGTGTCAATCCAGACTCTTGGTGGCAGGTAACAGAATCCCGAATCAAGCCGCTTAGAGAGGAAAAATGACAGGGGTATACTCGACTTTAGGTGGGGCGTCTGCAGGGCTCCTACAGCACAGTTAGGACTCTCCTCACTCTCTTGTCCTCCACCTCGCCT
>NW_012142412.1:259342-261725 GCF_000956105.1 Propithecus coquereli
TAATAAAACAGAAACTACTACCATATTTCCATAATGTGATTAAAGTTTATAGAATTTCCAGCGATGCCAGGTCATCTTCAGTTGTTGAGAAACAAAAACATAGACTAGCCCGGATTTTCTTTGTGTCCAGCATTTTAACCATGTTTGAGGCTTAAACTTGACAAAGTTTGTGGAGGTGGGAGCGTAGGCGAAGAGGTAGGAGGTACTTTTGTTGAAGAAGACGTGCTGAACTCTGTTGTCCTCACTTCCACAGATAAAAGTGGAACCAGTCATCCCAGCCCCGAGTCCAGTTATCCCCAGACTAACCCTCCGAGTCGGTGCTGGCCAAGACAAGATGTAAGTACCGTCGCTCCGATCAGTAACACAAATGCAACTTAACCTTCTCTGTCCTTCTAAGGCACTTAGAACTCTACGGACCTTTTCCAGGTATGAACATGCAGGGTAAAGCTTTCTTTTGCGAATGCCTCCTTTTAAGTTTTTATTGGTTTCTTCCACAGAGTAAATGCTTTTTGCTTTATTGAACACAGAGGATTCTTTTTTTCCTGTTCTTTTTCTCTTTTTTAGAGACTAGCACATAACATTGTTTCTGTATAGTGTTTAAGGTCCTGGTTATCTGAAAAATGAACTGTGTTAGACGAGCTAACTGCCATTTTGCACTCAGGTGGATGTGGTGTTAAACCTCCGCGAGTGCCTATTACTGATCACGGTGACAAAGAACAAAGATTCTCTTTCTGCTCAGATGGCAAATGGTTTTACTCTGTACCTATAAAACAAAGCTGCTGCCAAAAGCTCGGTGAAACCGTATGTCACAGTAACAACTAGTGTCTTAGTTGTCCATGTTTTTTTAAGAGAGAACTAGAAATATAAACCCCATGTTTGTGTTTATTTGTCTTAATTTTCATGGAATCATATCAACCCACATTTCTTTAAAGTAAATTAGTTGGATATTTCTCTTTTATTCATTGTTTTGGGGAACCATTAAGGCCTACAGTGCTCTTACATGATCCTAAGAAGGTAATGAAACAGTGATTTTTTTTGTGTAAATCATGTTGAAAATCATTCTCCTTGTTCTAAAAGCATATTATGTGTGATTTAAATAAAATTCACTAGCTAGAAGTATTAGTTTACACCCTTGTTTTTTCCCAGTAAGCCTAAAAATGGAATTTACATTGTAATCAATCAAATATTGTGTAGAAAATAGACTTATAAGGCATTCCATTTCCATTCAGTTTTTAGCCGTAAAAGTGAGAGTAGGACCCATGAATTTATTTTGTAGCTAGAATAGAGAACAGAACATTTACTTTGTGTTCTGAGCAGTTCATTTCCTCTTAAAGTTTGTGTGTATTTTATGCTGCTGCTTCCATCAGCTCCAAAAGTCGTGCAGAGAACAAGTCCAGCCAGTGCACGGTAGCAGAGAAGCAAAGTTGGTTTTCCAGGGGAGTAAATACTGCTCTGAAGATTTAAAGGAGAAAATCCAGATGGGTTGTTATTTTTCTCACCTAAACTCTCTGGATAATTTCCACACTACCCTTTGTGGTTGTGTGGTAGATACTTAGACAGTAGGTGTTCAGACTGCTGACAAGCTTAGAAAATACAACAAAAATGCCACGGATTCAGCTTTTTTAAGCCAGCTGTCTGGAGTGCCTGGTGCCCTCTATCTTACCCACAAAAGTTTGAATAGTGTCCTCGTCCCTCACGCAGCAGAGCTCAGAGAAGAACCAACCAAAGTAACTCTTCTTCCATCTCCTTGGAAATTCCCTGTGTGGGCTCATTTCTCTAAAGGGAAGATATTCATCATTCAACAATACTTTTCTCCTCCCAGTTCATACTTATTCCTGTTTTCTCAGCTCACCATTACTTAGCTTTACTCCCACACAGAAGTTTGGCTTGTCGTTTGAGAAATAAGTTTGTGAAAAGGCATTGGTGGCTGTTGACCAAGACTTACGTGCACACATGGTAGTAACATTCATCGGGTGTCAGGCAGGTGGGAGGGCAGGAGGGGATGGGTATGTTCACACCTAATGAGTGCGGTGCACACTGTCTAGGGGATGGACACACTTGCAGCTCTGACTCAGGAGGGACAAAGGCGATATATGTAACCTAAACATTTGTACCCCTGTAATATTCTAAAATTTTTTTAAAAAAAGGCATTGGAAGTTATATTCAACTCATCTGCCCATAAGCATCTTTCAGTTGTTTTATTGACTATTTTTTCTATTTTCTCCTCTCAGTAAATCACTCATACACATTAAATATTGGAAGATGTGAGAAATAAATCCTATTACTTTGAAACAAAATGTCCAGTGTCGGGGAAATTAGAATACCCAGACATTCAAGACAAATTGGCCTTGAAAGTGTAATATTATATATCATGTAAACGTTC
>NW_012142412.1:265725-277557 GCF_000956105.1 Propithecus coquereli
CATTTATTTATTTCTGTTGTTGCTGTGATTGCTCTTGGTGTCTTCTTCATAAATTTATATCTGGGGTCTCTATTCTGTTCCATTGGTCTATGTCTCTATTTTTGTGCCAAAGCTTCTGCGCAGCCAAGGAAACAATCAACAGAGCAAACAGACAACCTAGAGAATGGGAGAAAATATTTGCATGCTATACATCCAATAAAGGGCTAATAACCAGAATCTACAAAGAACTCAAGCAAATCAACAAGAAAAAAATAAAACAACCCCGTTAAAAAGTGGGCAAAATACATGAACAGAAGCTTTTCAAAAGAAGATAGACTAATGGCCTATAACCATATGTAAAAATGCTCAGCATCGCTAATCATCAGAGAAATGCAAATCAAAATTACAATGAGGTATCACCTAACCCCAGCCAGGATGGCTTTTATCAAAAAGTCCCAAAACAATAGTTGCTGGCATGGATGCAGAGAGATAGGAACACTTATCCACTATTGGTGGAACTGCAAACTAGTGAAGCCTCTAGTGTAAAATAGGATGGAGATTCCTCAAAGAACTGAAGTACACCTACCATTTGATCCACCCATCCCAATATTGGGTATTTACCCAAAGGAAAAAAGTAATTGTATCAAAAAGACACCTGTACTCTATTGTAGCACAATTCACAATCACAAAGATGTGGAATCAACCCAAGTGCCCATCAAGTCATGAGTGGATTAATAAAATGTGGTTATATGTACACCATGGAGTACTACTCAGCCATAAAAAATGAATTAATACCTTTTGCAACAATCTGGATGGAACTGGAGGCCATCCTCCTAAGTGAAATATCTGAAGAATGGAAAAACAAACACCACATGTACTCACTATTAAATTGGAAATAACTGATCAGCACTCATGTGCACAGATGGAAGTAAAAGTCAACGGAAATCATGCAGGTGGGAGGGGAAGAGGGATGGGTGAAATCATACCTAATGGGTATAGTGCACACTATCCAGGTGATGGGCGTCCTTAAAAGTTTGAGTCTAGCAGTACAAAAGCAATCCATGTAACCCAAACATTTGTAACCCCGTAATATTCTGAAATTTTAAAAAAGGAAGAAATTTCCCAGCAGCTGAACAACTGTGACAGAGGTTATGGGTTGTATGTATCATTCTTGCTGCCTTCCTTTACTTAACAGGTTCACTGGTCCCAAATCCATGTTTCTCAGTCATAATTCCGAGCCACCCCCAAGAGGAAGCAGGTAGTTAAAACGTTCTAATTCACATCTTTACAGCCTTTTTTTGCTTTTTGCAGACAAGGAGCTTTGGACCTCCTTATCTTACTCTCTCATTTCTACTGGCCTAGACTTACGAGGAGGTCTCTAAATTTAATTTTTCCCCCTGGCACACTGTAGCTTGTTCATTAACACCAAACATGCAACATGTTTAAGAGAAAAAATAGTATACTGTCAGAAAAACTGGCTTTAGGTTTTAGGAAATACTTTTACTACACAATAAAACAAGTGGAAAGATTATAATCAGAGCATTTCCATCTTACTTGTAAACAGTCACAGCAGTTTTTACGTGGATGCCACATTAGAAGACTTGGGGAAATTTACTGGGTTCCATTCTAATGCAATTAGAGCTAATTTTGTTCTTTAAATGAATAAAAGGTCAGCTAGTAAATCTAGCTTATCTTGAGTCCAGACTTCAATAAATTGTTTTATTTAATTTGTTGTAAAAGATCTTTATCCTTAATGGGCCTAGGTCTTATTAGTTCACTTAGGTTTTAAAATATTTATGACCACCTTTTTAGATATGATTTGAATGATAGTTGGAAAGTTTCTCTCTGCAGTGTTATCAAGGTCCAGGATCACTAATTGTGTGAATATAGGAAGGTACTTAAGATTTGTTATCAAGAAAAAGCTGATGTGAATTTCCAGAATTTAAATGTTCTTTAACCTGTGACAGGCAGAGATAATTTAGCTGCATCGTGGTAACCTGTTGGATACTATCTGATTATAATTTCCCCTGAAGATCAAACTACTCAGATTTCTGGCATTTAAATAAAGAATATGTACCTACTGGTGAAAACACTTAGGCACCTTATTACCAACAACATAGAAATTTAAAATTCTTTGCATTCTATTATTTCCTTCATTTTATGGGCCTATAGTATATTCAGATACTACAGAAGGACTTTAGATGCATGGCATAACACTTCTTCTCGACACCCACTCCTGCCTTTGTAGCTGATAAAGTGGGTATTCATGTCACTGCAGGACTTCTGTGATAGAATATTTGTGATTTCTTTTTTTATTATTATTAATTTTTTTTTTTTTAAGTTTTATAGATGAGGTCTTGCTCTGTCACCCAGTACAGTGGCATGATGATAGCTCACTGCAGCCTCCAATTCCTGGACTCAAGTGATCCTCCCACCCCAGCCTCCCAAGTAGCTAGGACTACAGGCACACACCACTATGACTGGCTATTTTTTTAAAAAATTTTTTATAGAGGCAGGGTCTCTCTATGTTGCCCAGCTCGGTCTCAAACTCCTGGCCTCAAGAGACCCTCCTGCTTTGGCCTCCCAAAGTGCTGGGATTATAGGCATGAGCCACCACTCTAGGCTCCAGCATTTCTTTAACATCTCAGCATTTGGTACACTTGACGCCAGAGGCAGGTAATAGTAATTAGATAAAAATGAGATAGTGACTGGTACTGGTCCATGAGCCAACGTTTGAAAAATAATGTTCCTGGAGTATGTGTGTGAACCTTGTCTGTGATGCAATATACTTAATTGGTTTTATTTTTATAAACATGTGCTGCATCTTAAGTATAACATTTTCCTAAAGTTTATTACAATTAAAAGGCCTTTAAAATTCCCTTCAAAATTAAATGTTTTCTAAAAGACCCAGTTAAAATTAACTGTATATATCTATAAGGGAATTGTGTTAGTTTTATTTTAGATTAACTGTTAGAGCACTTCTGGCTCATGTCAGGCATTCACCTGTGTTTGAACGTATCTCTAATGTATGTTGTGACCCAATTGAGAAATAGTACTCTATGTGTATGTGGACGTGTGAGTTCTGCTAAAACGCTGAGGAACCTTGAGAGTCGTTAATGCTGTTAGGCTCATTTGTTCTAAATTAAGATGAACAGAATGAGTAAATCACAATTACAAGCGGTAAATGGCCACGGTCCAATTTTTTCATTAAACCATTCAAAGCCAAGTGAGTAAGGCAGAATATCTGGCTACTTTTTTATTGTTTTCATTATTTGGCTTATAAGTAATACAAGGAAGTTTGTATTTGCCTTACATCTTGGCTACTTTCAAAGTACACGGACAGGGTAAATTTTAAGTTACCTCCACTACTTCCTTCTGGCCTTCCTAGCATGAACTGTTTTTCTGTGTGCATGCATACATCTGTAAATCAGTACGTGTGCTTTAAAGTATCGTTATGTCATTTTAAAGAAAGAAACCAAAAGAAGAAAAATAGCTCTTGAATAAGAAATGGGTTTTCAGATTGGCATTTGGCTGTTCTGCTTATCTGCATTCCCCATAATAAAATCTAAATTAAAACAATTCAGAGATTACCTATCAATCCCCTGCAGGGACCTTGTTACTGATATGGGTGGGAGCGAGGCGGAGGGTGGAGGCGGGGAGGAGGAGGAAGAGCTTCACATGGTGCTTTAGAGCAGCGATACCCAACCTTTTTGGCAAGAGAGACCTGTTTCATGGAAGACAATTTTCCACAGCCGCGGGGTGGTGGAGGTTGGGGGAAGGTTTGGGGATGATTCAAGCACATATTTATTGTGCACATTATTTCTATTATTACATTGTCACTTGCCACTCACTGATAGGGTTTTGATATGAGTCTCCAAGCAATTGATTTATTATGTTCTCTGTGTGTCACACCTCTCTGCTGATGATACTGTGTATTTGCAGCCACTCCCCAGCGCTAGCATCACCGCCTCAGCTCCACCTCGGGTCATCAGGCATGAGATTCTCACAAGGAGCGTGCAACCCAGGTCCCTCGCATGCGCAGGTTACAGTGGGGTTTGTGGTCCTCTGACTATCTGTTGCTGCAGCTGATGTGACAGGAGGTGGAGCTCAGGCGGTGATGCGAGTGATGGGCAGCGGCTGTAAATACAGGTGAAGCTTTGCTCGCTTGCCCACTGCTCACCCCTTGCTCTGGGGCCTGGTTCCTAACAGGCCATGGACCAGTACTGGTCCTCAGCTGCGGGGTTGGGGACCACAGCTTTAGAGAGTCCTGAGCTCATGTTCCACAGCTGTCCTCTTGAAAGGGAAGGTGTGACTGACTTCCATGCTTTCCTCACATGTCCCTCCAGCTGGGGTTTGAAACGTCTTTTGCCCTTCTTTGCCGTCCTTGACGTTAGAGGATTCGTGTGCTAGGAAACACATAGAGGAGACAAGAGGACCAAGACCTAAAGCAGCTCTCTGAAACTCAGAACTAAGTTCTTGATTCAGGCTTTTACGTGTTTGGGAGCTGCAGTGACTTTTTCTTTTCTTTTCTTTTTTTCTTTATTTCTTTCTTTTAGAACGATCTTAACCTTACTGTGAATCTGAAGTCAGTGGAATCATTTCAAAAGTCTTTTCTTGTCTCAGAAAAAATTGTAGAAATTTGCTTGTGTGTCTATATATATAAAATACGTGTGTGTGTGTGTATTTTTTGCTTCAGACTCCCTTGGACACCTTTTTTAATGAATCTTTTTGTTCATAAAGGTTCTTTAAATCCTAAAGCAAACACAATGATTGCTCATTAAATATGTTTATTGTAACTAATTTATTTCTTTAAAATATAGAAAAACATCTTTTTATTTTATCTCATATTTTACAATTTAAACATTGCATTTTTTTTTCTCCAAATTGTTAAAAACTTCTTTCCTCTCATTTTGGAAGACCATTTTTGTTATCAAAGATATAATACTAAACAGACAATCTACAAGGAGAATGACACTGCAAGGGTCAGGAGTGTGACACAGATATATGTACACACACATGCATATACATACACATACATGGAGTCACTTCTTTAGCCTGCACAGGTTAATATATGTTATATGTACTATGCATATATAGATACATCACCTGCTTGATCTCTATATATATATTCTCTAAATGTTATATATCTTATATATATTTTTCTGTGCTATTTACAAAGGAAGATAAGAATTCATGTAAAGCATGGTGATTTTTGGTGAAGATCCAGCAGCTATTTTCAAATTTTAATATATTTTAGAGTAGTAATGTTGGATTTCCCAAGCATGCCTTCAGTAATAACCGAATTTTATAACATTCCAGTGAGATACAAATCTTAATCACAATCTTGTTCATTTTTCAAGTTCACTGACTATCATCTTATTGCTTTTAATGTTTTCAAATAACTTGGGATGTTATTTGATACTAAAAAAATGTAAAGGGATATCTTTTATGGTTAACTTGCAAACTTTAACATATTTTCATGTAAAATCATCTTTTACTAAGTAATTACTCCTCCTCCTCTGTAGACTCTAGGCTCAGGGCTACTGAAAGTAAAGTTTCATCCATGTTGAATGTTCAGTTTCGTTTGGCTTTGCTGTTTCTTACCAAGAGCATCCTCTTGTTTGCTGGAGAGAAGGAAAAGTCTTTCTGAAATCACAAAATGTTTTAGAACTTCTGACTCCAGAGAATTTGATTTTTGAAAATAACCATCAAAGTGCCCCAGACTCTTAGGGTTTGCATTTTTTTAAAAATGATCTGCATTTAACAAATATTAATTTTGATTATGTACCTAACATAACTATGTCAAGGGAAATAGACTTGAAAAAAGCAAATTTGAATTAAATATTGATTCTCAGGAACATAAGCATAAATATCACAATAGAAGGTAGGAAGTATTAAAGGCTAGAAGAGATACATCTAAAATTATACAGAAGTTTGCAGTGATTACTCCCAGCTAGGAAGGGTTAGAAAGGCTTGGGGAAAGTGGAATTTGAGCAGAGCCCTAAAGGATTAGTAAAATTTGGAAATGGAGAAATGTGAAGAAGAAAAATAAAAGCAAAGGTGCATCAAGCCTTTGCTAATGCACGTTTCTTTCCCTAAGAAATTTCCATAGTATTCTATTGACATAGTAGTAGTTCATATGTGCCCTAGATTTATCATGATTTATGATCCTAAATCATCTGGATGGAATGCACATTACTAACATTTTTGAAAAGTTTTTATTAATATTTTCAGACATAAAAGAGAGAATAGTACACTTTCATATACCTGTCACCTTGATAGGTTTAACAGGTATCGAAATTTTGCCATACTTGCTTAATCCTTTCTTCTTTTTGTCTCTTAAGGCATTTCCAAACAAATCCAAACCTAATGTCATTTCACCTCTATATTCTTCAGTATGGAGCTCTAAAAATATGGTTATTTTCTTATGTAATCACAATGCTATTACCATATTTAAAATATATGAACATTTTCCTTGTTATTATCTAATGCCTAGTCTATATTCAGATTTCTTCATTTGTCTCAAAAATATCTATAGCAATTTGTTTGTTTGAATCAGGATCCAAACCAGACTGGTACTTCTTCAGCACTTTCCATCTAGAACTGGTAATTCTGCTCTGCACGCCCACACCCTTCCTCCTTTTTGCCATGTAATCGACTTGTTGAAGAAACAGGATCATTTGTCCAATGGAATGTCTCACTTTCTGGATTTGTCTGTTTACTTCCTTGTAGTGTCATTTAAATTGCTATTCTGTCCCTGTAAGGGCATTTAGCTCTAAAGACTTGATTAGATTCAAGTTCAGCTTTTTTCCAAGGATATTTTGCTGCCATATACTTCTTACCACATCACATCAATGGCACTTAATGTCTGATCTTCTAACTCAGTCATTTCACTGGGGAAGAATGGCTTTTTAAAAATTCAGTCATTCCTTTCATATTTATTTGCTGAAATCATTCAATAAAGGTAAACTTTTACTCATTAATGAGTATATATGTATTATTATATATATTACTCTGAAATATAGTTCATATAGGAGAGGTGGGATAAATGCCGCTTCTTTTACTTGCCAAGGAGTTGATGGGGTTGATATCATGCTGATATTACAGTTACCTCCAGTGGTGATCACTGGGTTTTGGAAAAGCCACTCTCTCTCTTTCTCTGTCTCTCTCTCCCCCCTCCCCACTCCCCGTCTTTCCTTGTCCTCTCTCCTTTTTTCTGTCTTTTATTCGTTTTCGTGTTCATATTGACCAGTGAGAACTCCTTCACGTTGCCTACTGGATTTTGATACAACCCCATTTGTGTCTGATAGCTTTCTTACGTTCTGGTACAAAAATGTTCCCAGTTTGTCTTGTACATTCCCTGTATATTTTTGCGTATTTCCACAGACCTGGAATTAGCCACTCCTCCGAGGAATGGCTGGTGAGGAGTGGTTTTTAGGAATCACAGTCTGGCCCATTGCTACTAGGATGTCATTACATCTATGCCTTTACAAGGGACAGAACTAGGAAATAGGTAGGTTTGAAAAGAAAAGAAAAAAATTATGACTTCATACTGATATTTTCAATTCAGATTTAACATTACTGTCACCTCTTTAAATTTATCTCTGCATCTTTTACATTGCAAATCTCGAGTCTTATGAGCATTATCATAATTACTTACTTGCTTATTCTACCAGCATATATAAAATAGTCTGAAAGTAATAGTACCACTATTACTGCTACTACTGAGACTATTGAATGAAGTTAGCGATGAAGTTTTTTTTCTGCATGGTGGTGTCATCAGCATATGCATTGAGGTTTATTCACTTCCATTTATTTTCGATTCATAGGGCAGTGTTCCTAAAATTTAGTTATAAAGAGACCATTTGCCTCACTCCAAAGCTGAAACTATATAACAAGATATATCTAGAGAAGTCTGGCTTCCATCCCTTTTTTCCCTTTACACTCCTTACCCTTTCGGTTACCATTTTTATTTTTTTTCTTATTGTTATCCTTCAAGTATATCTTTTTGCAAATATGGGGAGATGTGCATCATTTATTGCTTGTCTGAGTATTAATGCCCTTTTAGGGTATTTTACAGATTTTGGACATTTGACAATAGAAGTATAATCATTTGAGCATCTCTCTTGGAAATGAAGTCTCTAATGGCTATATTTTCCTCTAATTACTTCATGCAATTTGTTTCCTTTTTCAAACAGGTCATGCCTGTATTAAAAGACAAAATGAGGCCGGGCGCAGTGGCTCACGCCTGTAATCCTAGCACTCTGGGAGGCCGAGGCGGGTGGATTGCTCAAGGTTGGGAGTTCGAGACCAGCCTGAGCAAGAGCGAGACCCCGTCTCTACTAAAAAATAGAAACGATCTGGACAACTAAAAATATACAGAAAAAATTAGCCGGGCATGGTGGCGCATGCCTGTAGTCGCAGGTACTCGGGAGGCTGAGGCAGAAGGATCGCTTGAGCCCAGGAGTTTGAGGTTGCTGTGAGCTAGGCGGACGCCACGGCACTCTAGCCTGGGCAACAGAGCAAGACTCTGTCTCAAAAAAAAAAAAAAAGACAAAATGTTTGCTACTTGATATGTACTTGGGCTATGACAAAATAAAATAACCGTTTTATGAGATGATGTAAATATTCAAGAGGCAAGCCATGAGCTTGAGGAATTAAACCCATTTATAGTTGTGTTATGATTACATGAATGCTAAAATTTGAGCTATGAGGATCAAGAAGAATAAGGAATAATGATTAATTTGAAGAATCAACATAAAACTGATTTTCATAATTGTCTTTGGGTATTTGTTCCTTTCGATCAAATCTGAAATATAGAAATAACTGTGTTACAGTTTGGCATCTTAAGTACTAATACTCTGATTTCTCCCAAATTCTGAATATTATTATATATCTAAGTTAGATAAATTGAATACTTGGTGTGTTCGTTTTCTATTTCCACTTAACAAATGACCCTAAAACTTAGCGACTTAAAGCAATAAACATCTATTACTTCCCAGGTTCTTGTGGGGCAGGGATTTGGATGGTTCTGGCTCAGGTCTCTCGTCGAGCTCTGACTAGGACTGTAGCATCCAGAGGCCTCACCGAGGCTGGAGAATCCACTTCAGACTCACACATGTGGCTGTTAGCAGGAGGCTCCTTGGGCCTCTTCCTAAGGCAGTTTCAGCATCCTCACGACGTAGCAGCTGGCTTCCCCCAGAGCAGGTGATCCAAAAGAGAGCAAGGTGGAAGCCGCAGTATCTTTTATGACCTGGCCTCGAAGGTCACCTGATGTTATTTTCACTGTGTCCTGCCAGCCACTCAGCTCAGCCCGTTCAGTGTGTGGTAGGACTACACAGGTGTGTGAACAGCAGGAGGCCGACTGCCACACTTGGGCTTTGTGTTTCTGAGGCTTTTATTAATAATAAAAGTAAGAAAACAAAATATGAAGATTGTGTGTGTGTATGTGTGTATGTGTATGTGTATCACTGACCTAAGTATGAGGTTTCATAGTAACATTATTGTGAAATCTCAGTGATCTTTATTTGTTGCAAGGGGTTATTTTAAAATACAACATGGGAGGCCGGGCGCGGTGGCTCACGCCTGTAATCCTAGCTCTCTGGGAGGCCGAGGCGGGTGAATTGTTTGAGCTCAAGAGTTCGAAACCAGCCTGAGCAAGAGCGAGACCCCGTCTCTACCAAAAATAGAAAGAAATTAATTGGACAACTAAAAATACATAGAAAAATTAGCCTGGCATGGTGGCACATGCCTGTAGTCCCAGCTACTCGGGAGGCTGAGGCAGGACGATCGCTTGAGCCCAGGAGTTTGAGGTTGTTGTGAGCTAAGCTGACCCCAGGGACACTCTAGCCCGGGCAACACAGTGAGACTCTGTCTCAAAAAAAAAAAGAAAATAAAATAAAATACAACATGGGAATTTGTTTCTAAAGACGGATTGTATTTCTGAGATTGATTAAAAATTGAAATAAGAAGAAAAATGAATTGTTGTATAAGGAACATATTTTTTGATCAAAGTGGTTTTTCTCCCAAACATTGAAAAACTTCCCTGTTCAGAAGTTTCTGTAAAATTCAGGGACATGGTTACATTAGTTTTTATCTATGGCATCATTTTGTTACGATTTAAAAATGGCTGTTCCCTTTTAGGAGTAAATAAGTAAGCCATTGTGAGGGAACTTTTGAACTTTGTGTGCAATTTAGTGGCCAGTTATTCAGACTTTGATAATTTGGATTACTGGTTTCATAGTGTTTGCACACAATAGCTGAATAATGAGGATCATTAAACTCCCTGTGCAGACATATCCAAATTGTGTTTGCCTCTAACCTCGGAGGCTCTGCGTGGCTGGAAGGTGACGACTGGCTCTTTATTCGCTTGTCAAGCTGTGAGTTTGCATTACAGGCCAAGCAGCTCATGACCCATTCTATTTATGCCCCTGTTTTGTCGTGGGGAAACAGGTAAAGGAATCCTGCCGAAAATCCCTCCTTCCGCACGTTTTTATGAATAACGCCAGTGTTTATGGCAGTTAGGGCGCTGTGATCAAATCCTCCAAAAGATGTAACGTTAGCAGCATGGAGCCATTGTGGGACACAGCTGTGGGCGGTGTTGGGTTCTCAGCCGGATGGTGCTCATTCAACAGAAAGCTCTGGAGGAGAACTTACTCCGCAATTAAACAGAAGGGAAAAAGTAATGCTTCAGGGAGAAAAACACGCAGAAGCAAAGCGCTGTCTAGAAGCATGAGACAATAAAGATTGGCAGTGAACAAGGCCAATAGGAATCCAAAATTATTTTTATAACCAAATGAGGTTAGGTGATTATAGTGATCTCACTAGTGAGGAGAAATTATATCATTCTGCTCTGTATTATTTTGTAATGTTCAAAATTGAAGAAATAATAAAAGGATTGTTTTTGAAACTGTGTATTTAGTTACTGCAAAAGTAACTTAGAAGCTAAAATCAAAATAACTTTCAAAATCTAGTGAATTTTCTCTTGAATTTCAAAAGAGTTGGGAAAAGGTGAGTCACTCTAGTGCGAGTCATGTAATGCCAGTCTAATCCCTTGAAAACAAAAAGTTAGGATAAAAGTTTGTCTCATCAATACTGAGTACCTGGGTGCTTTGTTTTTCTGTTTACTACTCAGGAAATTTGAGTGAGAACTATATATATTTTTTCAATTTAAAAGGAATTTTATTGAACTGAAACGGAATATTAGGCATTTTGGAAGGATTATTATTATAAGAATTATTTTTATCAAAATGCCATTTCTCTAAATTGAAAAATAAGAATAGATGTACAAGCAGATATCTCTGAGATTTTAGGTACTAACCCTTATAATGGGTCAGCAATTTGTTCATATGTGCTGGCCACACTGCTAAATTTAAGCCACTTTCATGGACGCCATTAGCAGGCCACATAGGTAAGAGAGAAATCTAAGAAAAATAGGAAGAAAATTAAAGGGGACTGGAAAAGAGAGAAGGCAAATATTATAATAACATTCATGATGTGTTTGGTATAGCTTAAAACAATTGAAAACCATTTCCAGAAAACAAAATGAAACCTCCACGATCAGATTATAGTTTGCCCTGGTGCGATAAATGCATCCCTGGTGCAAGAATGACTAGGTAGATGAGGAGTTGGGGTCCACGCTGGCAAACTGAAATCTCATTACATAGTATGGAAGGAAGGTAGGCAGGAAGGTAAGAATAGAGAAAATTAGCCTGTATTTTAAAATATTTTAAGCAGACAAAAATGTTCAAAAGTAAAATAAATTTTTTGTAGAAGAGTTGTCACTGCAGCAGTAGGCATTATGCTTATAAAAGGTGACGAATATTCATTACAATGCTGTGTTTAACACTGCAT
>NW_012142412.1:277662-292344 GCF_000956105.1 Propithecus coquereli
GAACTCCTGAGCTCAAACAATCCGCCCGCCTCTGCCTCCCAGAGTGCTAGGATTACAGGCATGAGCCACTGCACCCAGCCTCAAAACTCACTCTTAAGAAACATACTGCCTACTGTGGACGATAAAGACAGCTGTGCACGCAGCTATGCACACAACTGCGGGCAATGCATTTCTTTGGAAAGATCCAAGACTATGAACTGACCTTGAACAACCCCCTCTTGTTGGTCACTTATATTTTGAGGCTTATTTCTGCCAATAGTCTCGTGAGTCACGAGGCTCTTTCCCTCTTTTTCTCCTCCTGTTGTTCTCTCCCTCTTTCTCCTTCCCTCCATCCAAATTAACCATTAGCGCACAACTGAAAATGCCTGTGTCGTCCCCAGCTTCTGACCTCAATTTGTAATTCCTTCACTTGCTCTCTCTTTTCTTCCCGTTTCATCGATATCCCATATTTCTCCACGTGTGCCACCCTTCTTCCCACACCACGGAGAACAATATGTTCAAGCTTGTCAGGTGCCCACTAAATGCCAATTGCCACGTTTTACAGAAATTAAAAAGGCTTTCTGTTCCTTTGAAGGAACCTGTATAGCAGGTATACAGGTATACCCCCTGTATAGCAGGGGTAACAACTGTGTGTGCAAACTATTCACATTATTTTTTAGCCTTGTGAAATTTGGTAAGTTTTTTATTACTGTTCAGTATATTCTAGGAAAGAATGAGTATTCTGCATTTGTTGAAGACAGTGTTTTAGATGTCCATTGAGTTGATTCGGTTATTGATATTCAAACCTTCTCTATCTGCGCTGGCTTTTTGACTGTGTGTTCTGTCATTTGCACAGAGAGAGAGAGAGATATGCCAAAATCTCCAACTATGAGTGTGGATTTGTCTGTTTTTACAGGTCTGTCAGTTTTTGCTTTATGTATTTAGAGAATATGTTATTAGGTGCATAAAAATTTTAAATTGTTGGGGTTGGGCATGGTGGCTCACACCTGTAATCCCAGTTCTTTGGGAGACCAAGGCGGGAGGATCGCTTGAATCCAGGAGTTCGAGACCAGCCTGGGCAACATAGCAAGTAATGCCCTCAATGAAGTAATAAAAATTAGTAATCTTATTAAATCTCAGCCCTCGAGTTGACCTTTTTAATAGTTTGTGTGATGAAATGGTAAGCAATGAAATAGGAAGTACTCACCAAACACTTTTGCTGCATTCTAAAATGCGGTGGTTCTTTTGAGGAAAAGCACTTATCTGTGATTATTTTACAAGCCAAACTAGCTGCTTTTTTCACAAAACACCGTCTTTACTTGAAAGAGCAAGTGACAAACAATGGTTATTCAGATTTGGATATGTGGCCAACATTTTCTCAGAAATGAACAAAGTAAGCCTGGTATATTAAAGACAATATCTCAGATTATTTGTTATAAATGATAGAATTCAAGCTTTTAAATGAAAATTAGAATGTTAGATAACATATTGTTACAAGTTGACAGCTTAATAAAGAAATTTTTGATGAGATGGATGGTAACAGCAATGAATGTGATTTTTAATGTATAATGAATTATAGAAACATTTGGAAGATCTGCAAAACTCAGTGAACCAGTATTTTCCAAATGACCAATGCATGATATTATAAAACTATGTGTGGGTAAATTATGTATTCAAAGTGTTAGGCCGAGCAGTTGATTTTAATGTAACAGAATATAAAAGCTTATTGATACGGTTTCAGATTGCACATTGCACTTAACTTTTAAGAAACTATCACTTGTTGCATTTTGTTGCAGTATCAAAGATGAATTTACACAGTTATCTGAAAAAGCTATTACAATACTCTTGCCTTCTCCAGTTAAATATACACACATTGAAAAGATTCGCAAAAATATAAAACATTGCCAGTCTTGAGAACAAAATTTTTTGTCTGGGAAAATATAGTTACTTTCATTTTTTAAAAAATGTGTGTGCTAACATGTAATGGATTCATTTTGTTACTTTTAAATGAATTACTAAATATTTTTTAATTTCTCAGTTTAATTTTTAATATGGTAAATATCGACAGGTATAAAGCACATTTGAAAAGTTCTTTGTAATTTTTATAAATTTAAAGGAGTCCTAGGACCAAAAAATTTGAAAATTGCTGCTTTAGAATTTTTTTTAATAAGGCTCTGCTGGTGGTAAACTCTTGGCTTTTGCTTGTCTAAAAATGTGTTTATTTCATTTTTATTCCTGAAAGATGCTTTCAAAGACAAAATTTATTTTTCTTTAGTACAGTGAAGATGTTATTCTCTTGTCTTCTAGATGTCATCATTGCTGCTTGAGAAGTCAACTATCATCTGTGTCTTCTTTGAAAGTAGCTATTTTTCCCCCCTCAGGTTGTTTTTCAGATTTTTCTCTGTGTCCTGTGATGTTTTATAGTTTCACCTTGACATGCCTAGATATAGATTTCTTTTTATTTATCTTGCCTGGGGTCTGTTGGGCTTCGTAAATCTGTGGATTGGTATCTTTCATCAGTTCTTTAAAAGCCTCAAATATTCAATTCAATTTTTAACATTTGTCTCTGCCCCATTTTCTCCGGAAGTATGACTAAATGGGTACTAATTAGGCCTCTTTGTTGTATTCTGTTGGGCCCTCCAGGCCATAGTCTAGAAAGTTTCTTTTGTCCTACTATTCAGTTTGTAGTTCTGTCTTCAGCTGCATCTAATCTGTTGTTAAATCCATCCATAGAATTTGAAATCTCAGTTACTGTATTTTTTCATTTCTAGAAGATCTTTCTGGTTCTTTTCAAATCTGCTTGGTCGCTCTTTATAACTTCCTAGCTACCTGTGGATATTTTCAAGCTTTGCCTTTTGTTTTTGTTTTTTTTTTAACACTGTAAGCAGAACTGTTTCATAGCCGTTGGTTCTTTATGGGTCTCTGTGCACTGTTCTCCCCGAAGTCACCTTTCCTCCCGATGGGTTTGCTTATCTTTGATTGTGTGCTGCTTTAAAAAAATGAATGAATGTCTGTGTTAATAATCTAAGACCTAGATTTTAAATTACTTTCTCTCAAGATGGTTTGTGCTGGGTGTCTGGGCACATTGCAAGTTTCTGGTTAATTTAAATACAGTTTCCTAGGACCCCAAAATCTCAGTGGCCTCTGGTAACAAATGTCCGTTTCTTGCACCTGTTGGGTGTCCTAATGGCCCTGCTCTAAGTCCTCTCCGCCCTGGGATCCCAGAGGAAGGAGCAGCCTTCTGTCTCGGACACTGAGATGTCACAAGTCACTTCCTCTCACGGCTTGTCCCTGCAGAAGTCACATCGCCAAATCTAAGCAGCAGAGAGAGGGGTATTTAATCCGCCACAGGAAGGGACAGTTGAGTACTTACATTTCTGTGAACGGTGCATGTGTATTGGCTGCTAAAAATTTCTAAATACCTGGTCACTGAGGGGCAACTTGGGAAAATAAAAAATCAGTTTATAAGTGGAGAGTTTAATTGATGAAGGGCCTTGAACTCTGAGTTCTTCAGTTATCCCTGGACTTCTAAAGATGCGTTTTGCTGCTCGAAGAACATTATTTTGTGGTAATATTTTGAATACGTGTTCTGACTTTCCCTTCTCTCTTTTGTTGGCAGTGTCATCAGCAAAGTGGTCCCCGCCCCCGAGGCTAAGCCGGCGCCCTCCCTGAACCGGCCCAAGACGCCGCCCCCGGCCGCTGCGCCCCCGGCCCCCGGCCCCGCGCACCCCGCGCCGCCGCCAGCGCCCCTCGCGGCAGCCTGCCCCGCGCTGCTGTCCCTGCCGGGCCCCGCCGCGGCCGGCAGCGCCAAGGCCCCGGTGCGGAGCGTGGTGACCGAGACGGTCAGCACTTACGTGGTGCGTACGGGCCCGGCCCCTGCGTGCGTGGCTTCCACTTGACACGTGTCCTGTGTGTCATTACCGAATTTCAGAGGCAGTTCTTCGCGCCAGCAAAGTATTTTCACTGCACTGTGGGGGTTTGGCTGCAAGGTGTTATCAATGCTACTGCGCTCGTGTATTCAGTCTGCACGAGTAACGGCAAAGCGCTGTTTCTCTTTATGTTGCAGTATCAGTGTATAAATACAGAGATGAATAGTGATGTTTAAATCCCACACTGAATTTCCTCATCAAGCAATTAAATTATTCACTTAAGAGTATAGGACGCGGTGGCACACACCTGTAGTCCCAGCTACCGGGAGACTGAGGCAGGAGGATGTCTGCAGCCCAGGAGTTGGAGGCTGCAGTGAGCTGTGATCGAGTCTCAGCGTGACAGGGAAACATTTTTTAAAAAAAAGATTTTGTAAAGAGTATAATTTATGTGACGTACACAGATCTTATGAGCCAGCTGGTATTTCTGAGTAACAGCACTAATCACCGTATTCCATTGGCTAAGATCCAACTCTACCAGGGCTTGCGTATTAAATGGAAATGAGCTTTCAGACCACAGAGCTTCCTGAGCATCCAGGTGGGGCTTCACATTGTGAAACCCAGCATGTCGGATGAGTCCACATTGTCCTGAGACTGTTTTTAGGTGTTCTTCTCACACTTAATAGTATCAGGTCTTGTTCAAACCCTGAATTCGATCTAGTAACGCAGTGTTTATGCAGATGTGTTCTTTGGGCACTGTAGGGTAACACAAGCACACGACAAAATATTCGAGGCCCATGGAGGCGGTGACATTGCTGTGACTGCCCAGTGTGCAGCCTGGGATGGCGCCGGTCCTTGTGACTAGATCCTGATGTGGTCGGTAGAATGAAACATACATAAACATGTATGCACCTCCAGTACCCCCGTCACACACAAAGCCTTTTTTGTGTGTGTATCTAGTCAGTGTTGTACTTTAAAGTACAGGAAGCGTACACCTTGCAAAATAAACCTAACGAAATGATATATGCTATCTTACTGCAAAAACTTTTGAAAATTACCTTTTACTTACTGCCGGTTGTGAATGCCCGTCAGAAAATTATTTCTTCCAGGTTGATTTTGTTAATGTGCGGTTTGGGGCAGTGGTACAGTGCTTCCTATGTAGAACTGCTAAGTTAAGTAGACTCTAGAACATGCAGTACTTGCAACAAAATAACGTTTAAATGTATAGCTCTTTGGCCTCCTTAACCCCTTATTTCATTTGCCCTTTAGTTGACTGTACTTAACTTAAAATGTCATAAAGGGAATGGAAAGTTACTTAGTAACAACTCTTTTATATCCTTGATCTTATCAGCTAGTTCAGGAGAAGGGTTGGCTAATCAGTAATAAGGAGATGCGTGCACATTTGGTTGTATGTATTAATTCCAGGCCTATGAATGTGATTGAAGAAAGTATGTATAGTTGAGCTCTGTAGCTTTCAAAAATAACAACTGTTACTGCCATAAAGACCCACCCTAATCATTAAGAATTTATATGATTGTAGGATTTTTTAGGTGTAGGAAATTACAGGTCATATTGTTCACAGAGATTATTATAAAATGCTTTGTTTTTTATGACTTACAAGAGACAGTTTAGAATATTCATTGGAAGTGTCTTATCGTTGAGTACTTAGCAGTTTTCTTTTTCACATGATTCCAGAACAGTGATGACCATGACATAGCTTTAATAAAGTGCTAATCTACTATATTTTTATAGTTAAATTTGTCTGTTTATTAGGTTTACAGTGTCAAAGTAATAATTTTTACCTGGCCTCTTTTTGTTTTTGTTTTTTTTTTTTCCCGTTCCATCTCCGGCTTTGCCCGTCCCCCTGTGAAAACATCAGATCCGGGACGAGTGGGGCAATCAGATCTGGATCTGCCCCGGGTGTAACAAGCCAGACGACGGGAGTCCGATGATCGGCTGTGACGACTGCGATGACTGGTACCACTGGTGAGTGCCCAGAGCGCCCTGCCGGTCGCAGAGCGGCTGTCACCTAGTCAGGACAGCGCCGGTCACTCCTGAGAAGAGGCATCCCCCAGAACAGATGAGCGCCTTCGCACAGTTCAACTGCTGTCCCGAGGACAGCATAGAGAGTAGATCCCAGAGCCTGCAAACTGTCATTAATTACGTAAACCAAGAGTCTTTGGAAATTCTGAATATTTTGCTTAGCTTAGAATTAAAAAAATAAAAAAAGGCAATTCGGAGGTTTCCCTTTCCTTCCTTTCTAGTAATGTTCTGTAAGAGCTACAGTGCTCGACAGAACCATTAAGAGGTTAACCCCTTCGTAAGCACGGTACAAACTGCAGAAATAAAGACAGCTTGTCTGTCTGTTAAACCTCTTCAGCAGTTCCCCAAAACTGAGTAAGCTCAAGTAAAATGTATGCAAATAATCTCATTTTATCTTTAAAATGTCAGATACAGAAAGATAGCAGTCTGTTATGATACGTGATCTCTACAAGGTAAATACGAAGCTGTTGCTCAGAAGGACGCTATTCCTGGCTGCCAGGACGCGCGCGAACTAAGTAATCTCGCCTGTGGAAGAGGCAGCATGTAATGTAGTAATCCACATGCCCGCAACAGTGCCACAGAAATTAGAGCGGTTTGACTTTGATTTCTGGCAAATCTACCATAGACTTTAAAAACTGTTTACAAACATCGACATGAAAAGAATATAATATACATATAACGTGTTTATGTGAATTTTCTTTTCTTAACGTGTAGGCCCTGTGTCGGAATCATGGCCGCACCCCCCGAGGAAATGCAGTGGTTCTGCCCCAAATGTGCCAACAAGAAGAAAGATAAAAAGCACAAGAAGAGGAAGCATCGAGCACACTGACGTCGGCACGCGGTCTGCACCGCACGCTGGGCGCCCAGGCTCTTCCCTGCTCCTCCGGAGGGGAGCGCGGGGGCTTCTGCCGCCACGTCTGCCCCCAGTTCCGGAGGATGGTGGATCCCAGAAGACGGAGGGCAGGAACGCGCCGCCCTTCCCCTTCCGAAACACACCGGCCCGCGGCTCCGTGGTCGTGAGACTGAAGAAAAACTCAACTGGAGGTGTGGCCCGCGGGCTGCCCCCTCTCTCTCCCGTTGCCAGCGGCAGCAAGTATTATTAATAAAAAGGCCGTGCATCTGCCCTTTGGGTTTTTTTTATTCTCTCCAGGGCCTTTTCATTAAGGTATTAGATGAGAAGATAATGTGTAAACTGCCTTGACTGTGATTTAAGGATGATACCATTAGTCTGTATACAGTTTTCAACCCTTTCCCTCTATAGTAAGATAATCATAATAACATAAAAGAAAACTCCAGTTGGAGTATTGGTAAATATTTTTGTGATAAGAATATATGAAGCTTCCCTCCCCCCTCCCCCCGTTTTTAGTACTAACATGTAAAATGTTCAGGCTTTTGTGAAATACCTTATATTTTTTAAGAAAAAGGTTTCTATCATGTCCTGTTTGCTTTGTGCAAATTATTTTTGTTTACTCTAACGTATTTTATATCTTTGTTGCATTCTAATTTTGCCCTTCTTTAAACTGCTGGAGTCTCTTCTCACTGCTTGTACATTTCATCAACTTGTATAAAAACTCTTCATACTAAAAGATTTCCCCTAATGTAAATAATAAATATTTATGAAGTAGTTATTTTTAAAATTTTTATCGTGTTTAATTCTGGCTTTCTCTGAAATCCACTGCGATTTCAGCCATGTCTGTAATTACGCTGTATATAAGCAAAGAAGGCTAGAGAGAAAGAGCCACAGTTCAAAGTAATTTACCTTGAGCTAAACCTGTGCAGTGCCCAAAACCACTGCGGGGAAAAAGGCCCTAGCAGTTGGAAGGAAAACAAGGCAATTTAAATCTATAGTTTATGATTTGAAATTGTTTTGTTTGTTACCTTGTTTTTGTAAATTTCTTGGACATTTATTAAAAGGACATGTAGGTTCCACAAAAGTAAAAAAACAAAACAAAAAACATATACTGTAGCATTTTGTGTTTATATTGTTTTATTTCTACAAATCTGTTCGTTGATATTGTGCTTTAAGGCTGAAATGAAGTATATTATGAATTTTTTTTAAGAAAACTCATCCAATTTCAGGGTATCACAAAGTTTTATTATATTACTATACTGCCCACTATTTATTATATGTTATAGATGTCTGAGAGGTAAACCAAATATTTTATTTTTAATGTAAAAACATCAAATTTAACTTTATTAGCATATTTTAGCAACTTTGGAATAAATATGGACTTTTACTTGATTTTGAAATAATCCCAGTTTGGGCCCGTGCGACGGATCTCTTGAATGCTAGAATATGGGCTTTGAACCTAATACAAATATATTAACAGAAAATGTGATTTTTTTAATGCCAAGTAAATTGATATTAGTGTATGGATTAGTCCTATTTTAAAACATATTATGTGGTTAGAGAAATGTGGTTTTCTGCCATGAATGTTAAATTGCACATCAGTGGAAATGGAGTAGACCTTTCGAGGACAGGATACCATTGCCCTCCTTGTTCCAGAGGCCAGACTTTTTCTATCCCTGCAAAAAAAAAAAAAAACAAAGCATCTATGTTGAGATATGTGTTTTTTGTTTTATTAATTTGAGATCATTCTAAATACTTTATACAATATTTTCACATGCACAAATATACCCATTAGTGCTTTTTGGAGAGGGATGAGGGGTGGGGGAAGTGCAAAATAAAGATTATTGGCTATTTCATAGTTTGCTTTTCCATTTTCTTTATTTAGGATTTAGTTCCCTGAGGCATGGTCAGTGCATCTGAAGTTGCCACGTTTAAGTGAGCAGGTCACGCTACTGAAAAAAGAATGGAGGTGCCTGTATATAACTTTTTCCCCAATCCCACTGTCTGAGAGACTTCAGCCCACACTACATTTAAGGAATTTCAATCAGTTTGTTGTCCCTTGCTATTTCATGGTTGCTTTCCTAAATCCAGTTCATGATTTTATAAATGGTCTTTGCAATAATAAAACCAAAGAATCATTTTCAGGGGGCTGGATGGCTCGAGGGATTAGTAATGGAATACAGAGCCCTTCACCTCTAGGTCAGTGAGTCGGATCCAGCCCAGGTCACTAGAGACCAAAAGTCGTCACCATCTTACGACTGTTCAGTGGCCTGTGTGAAATGAACTGGTGGTCTCCGTCTCCACTGGGTAGCTGTCTGTGACACCAACCAAAGGAAGTTCGAGAAACTGCAAAAAGAAATGTGGATTAGAAAATAAAACATCTATGTCACACAGAAAAGTTAGAAAGTTGGGCACAGCCATTCTCCATAAAGTAACACTGAAAGAAAAAAGCAACTTACAGATACCACAGACATTCCAAAGACGGTAGAGATTAATTTGCTTTCCTTCTGAAGTCAAACAGAACAGGCAAAGCAAAAGCCTATATTGGGTGAGTGGGGAGAGAAATAAATTGGAGACGACGATTTAATCAGGAGAAAAACTTCAGGGGGACCCAAACAATAAGAAAAAATGGGTTTTGACTTTTGAGAGAGAAGGAAATCACAAAAGGCAGCAGGAATTTGAGGAACTAGTGAGAATTAGATGCAAAGGAATGAGAAGTATTTCCCTTTGGAGGGTTAGAAGTTTTCCAGTTGGAAGTAAAATCGTGACCTGTTTGAGTTTCTCCCAGCGCTATCATTGGAATAGCATCACTACTTGATTAAGAGACGTAGTCGGGAAAAAAATTGTCCCGGCTACTGATCTTACTAGAGGAGACGGTATTTAAGAAACTGAGAGCCCCTCACGCACGGGAAACTGAGAAGCTCTTGTGCCGCGATAATCTGCCTTCGGAGCCAGGTGTGGCTGGCAGCGCGTGCTTTCTGTGGCCGACAAGGTGTTTCTTTTCCAAAGGTGTCTGCAGCTAAGATCAGTGGGGATCCTCTGACCGGTTTGTGGTTCCAAATGTCCCGAAGAAAATCAGAGGGTATCAGAGTATTCTGACTTCGTCGGGCTTTTTTCAGAGATAAAATATAATGCATTAGTTACTGTATCACCTAAACTGCCTTTGTTCCCCTTTCAATGGGACGATTAAACAAAGACCTGCTAACCGAATGAAAGTATAAAATGAACAGAGATACGGAAACCGTGCCCCCGCGCATGCCGGCCAATGAAGTCCACTGAAGGCGTGCTGGCTAAGTTTGCAACACAAATAGTTCCACCGCCGATCTCTTTAGATCATAGCAGTCTTCTTTAGAGGTGTAAGTCTAAAGGTAGATGAGTTACCTCGACCGAGGAACGAAACAGAGACTGCCTGACTAACGTCTCTTTCCACAATGGCATCAGCCATTCTGTTAGGAAACTATTTCTTTGAGCATCTCTCATGAGCTGTGTCCTAAAAGGTATAAAGTAGCTATTAATCCATGCGTGCAGGCCGGTGGCTGACATCGAAAGGAGCTATTGAGACAGACAGCTGAACAGTTTATTCTTTTAAATATTCCATTGAGTCTACATGTGAGTTATTAAAACAACTACTAGTTTCTTGTTTTCATCCTGGATGACTCTGTGTTTAATTTAATTTGTAGAACAGTGTTAAACATTTTCATTCATTCATTCATTCCTTATTTGCAGGGCGCATTTTATGCAAATACTAACAAGCAACGCCTATCAGAACCAAGTTCATTTTCAGTAATCCGGTTTCTGAGGTGCGCTAGTCCCTGTTCTCACCCCATGGTTTTGCAATTGTTCCAGCAGTAGACTGTGTATTGTTATAAAACGTATCCAATTCTAAGAATATTCCATACTTTTTTCCCATTTTTCCATATATAGTCTTTCCACCTTAGGTTGCAGCTGGTTTTTAATGGTAATAGAGCCTTATGCTTTTAATTGTTTATATTTACAACAAAATAATTAAAAACTTAACAAATATTTCCACTAACTATCCTAGGAACTAGCAGGGTAGACATATGAAAAAAAAGATAAAGATATATACTGCACAAGATTTAAATGTGTTAGGCTTTCAGAACAGAAGCATATTTTAGGTACTTAGCCCTAAGCAATAATTTCCTACTATATCCCTGAAATCTAGTCAGTATTTTGTTAACCTTTTGAAGTTTTGTGGGGTTTTTGGTTTGGTCTTGCTTCTGATTAATGAAATGTTCATAATGGGACTACCTTAAACAAAAAACAAGAAACTCCACAAACCTGAAGAATGTCATTGTTATTATCCTTAATGAGTTAACTATTGCCAAATTAAGTGGTTTGAAGAAAATGTTTTGCTGGTTCTAGTTAACTCATTTAGAGCATCAGAGAAAGTTCAAATCATCCAAAAATATTATCGGGTTATATTCTGATTATTAATTATTATTATTATTTTTTTTTTGGAAACAGGGTCTCACTCTGTCACCCAGGCTGGATTGCACAGCACAGTCATAGCTCACAGCAGCCTCCAACTCCTGGGCTCAAGCGATCCTCCTGCCTCAGCCTCCGGCGTAGCTGGGACTACAGGTACACCCCACCACGCCCAGCCTGACTATTTATTATTGTTATTTGGGATGCTGATTACACTTTTTTCTGCTAGCTTTTAGAAAGTGAATTCTTTATAACAGGATTTCTAGATACCCAATTCTTCATCTTTCCTTCATTCTATTAATTTTGAACATGGTTATTTACAACATTCACAGAAACAGATATTAGGCCCAGAATGTCCTGCACTCTGTATATCCATACATTTCTCGAAAAAAATGTTCCTTAGTAATTGCTCTGGACATCCTGCACTGTGGGGACACAAAGACGGAAGAGACAGCATGTGTCCAGGCAGCTGTAATAGGAAACATCCCCAAAGGGGTACACACCTCCAAAGTGGATGCAAGCCAGAAATTCACAGCAAGATTATTGGTTTCGACTTCAGTTTCGCCAATTTTCAGCTGTAGGTCAAGAAGCCTAAGGAGACCCTAAAACAACACACACATAAGAATACGTGTTTCCTTGTGCGTACAGTTTAAAAAACAAAACCACACTGTTTTGTTCAGGGCAGCATGCAAAGGTGGGCGATAAGGAAACGGTCCTCATGAAAGTGGGGAGGCGGCTTCCTCTGGGGGAGCAGGGGAGCTGCGGTGGGAAGAATAAGCAAGCCCAGGGCTGCTTCCAGGGCGCAGGCAGTGTCTTTGAACTGGGCAGGGGTCATGCAGGAATCTCTTTAATATTAATAACTAGCTGTTCAAACTGTGTATGTAAGTTTTAGTCATTTTCCGCTTGTTATTTTCTACAGTTAAAAAAAACTTAGAGGCCAAGCGTGATAGCTTACACCTATAATCCTAGCACTTTGGGAGGCTGAGGTGGGAGGATCACTTGAGGCCAGAAGTTCAAGACCATCCTGGGCAGTACAACGAGACCCCATAATTACAAAAACATTTAAAAAATTAGCTGGGCGTGGTGGCAAATGCCTGTAGTCCCAGCTATTCAGGAGGCTGAAACAGGAGGATCGCTTGAGCCCAGGAGTTTGAGGTTTCTCTAAGCTATGATGACGCCACTGCACTCCAACCTGGGTGACAGAGCAAGACCCTGTTTCAAAAAACAAAACAAAACAAAACTTAGGCCTGGCACTTTGGGAGGCCAAGGTGGGAGGATTACTTGAGCCCAGGAGTTGGAGGCTGCAGTGAGCTGTGATCATGCCACTGCACTCCAGCCTGAGTAACGGAAAGAGACCCTGTATCTAAAAAAAAAAAAAAAAAAAAATTTAATAATAATTTTTTTAAATCTTAATTGCAAAAAGGAAGTTTACAAAATTACAATCTGCCCAGGAGGAATTATTGGATCTGAAACTATATAAAAACAAAGAATAGACCTATTAAGAGGAGATAAATCTATTGAAGTATATGCATTCCTGATGCAATATATGTAAATTAGATTATAAATCCAGTTGTGCTCAAAAAAAAAAAAAAGGTATGAGGGAAAACCGTTTTTTAACTTTGAAGGCCAGCTGCAGCCAGAACTCCCCAGCGAGGTTGCTGGAGAATGCAACTCAGCTCAGTGACAGCATCCCAAAAGCCATTCTCCACGAAGTGAAATAGGCCCAGCAGGTGAGGTTGGCTTGTTGTGTGGTCCTGTTTGGTTTTCGGGGAGTGCAGCCCAGAGCTGGAACACTGAATTCGTAAATCTTTAGGTGACCCACACCTCATTCAGTGGGACACCAGCAGGTCACCTGAAAGAAATGTTTTTGGCTTACCATATTTCCACTAATTTTTAGAAATTAAGTTTACTCGGCCAGACCTATGCCCTCTTAAGGTGCTTACAATATTTTTTGATGAGTTTCATGCATTAAATTGGCACTTCTGCTTTATGTCTTCCTTTCAAGGTGTGTGTAGATACTTAACTGCATTTTAAGGAACGTGGGTCGCCAGGCAGCAGCCCAGAGTACAGCTTTTTGAATCAGAACCTGGATTTGAATCCAGCTCTGTGGCTCAAATGCTGAATGAACTTAAATAAATCATTGAATTTCTCTAAATCTCAGTTCCCTTCCCTGTAAAAGGAGAATAAGAGCATGTGCTTTGGACAGTTGTAGAATGAGACGAAATCACATATAAAGCATTTGACACTCGGTGAAAGCTCAATAAATGGTAGCTGCAGTATCTGCTGCGGCTTCTCTTCAGTGCTTTCATGAATTCTGGGTTCTCTGTGAGCCTACAATTTTGGGTTTCAAATCCCATCCAAATAAGTGACTATTTCTTTTTTTTTTTGAGACAGAGTCTTGCTTTGTCACCCCACGTAGAGTGCCCTGGCATCATCATAGCTCACTGCAACCTCGAACTCCTGCGCTCAAGTGATCCTTCTGCCTCAGCCTCCCAAGTAGCTGGAACTACAGGCGTGTGCCAAGACACCTGGCTAATTTTTCTGTTTTTAGTAGAGATGGGGTCTTGCACTCGCTCCAGATGGTCTTGAACTTCGGAGCTCAAGCGATCCTCCCACCTTGGCCTCCCAGAGTGCTAGGATTACAGGCGTGAGCCCCTGCACCTGGCTGAAACGAGCGATCTTGATATTACAGTCGATGCTGGAAAAGTTGAACAAGACTTTAGGCAGCTTCCATTATTGAATGATTTGATTATTTGACATAGAAGACGGCCAAGAGAGAGGCTTCCTCCCAATGTAGATTTCCCGGGTGGGCAGTCCAGTTTAATTCGACGCGTCTGGGGGTAAATGGGGAGAGTAGAGGGCTGAATTTGACACTGTCCCAGACCCTAGAAACGCATCCACTGGCAGAACCGACTGCATGACCGACGCTAACATGCAGCAAGTCCATATGCGACAGATTCGGCATTGGGGTTTCGAATTGTTACACTGAACAATCTCAGAGAACTAAACGGGATAGTAGATCACGGAGAAAAAGCCTGACTTAGGCTTTCCCTGCAGTCTGCGAGTCCATAGTTGCACTTCCATTCTTGAACAACTTCAGGCAGGAAATGCATCAGATAAAGTAAGAACCCAACTTGTACTTCAAGTGAGGAGCGATTTCCCAAAGAGCTGAGAATGTAGCCGAGCCGTAGGGAAGCATCAGCTTACAGAGTGTGCCCCAGTGGAGGAGCTATCACCACACCCCTTCTCCCTGAACAGATATTCAGGGATATGTTCAATATAGAAACATTTATGTTATTTAACCATTGTACTCAGTGTAGGAGCTCAGGCTGTTCACTAGAACTTTCTGTGACAATAGAATTGCTCTGTAATTGCACCGTCAAAAACTGTCACTGCGGCCGGGCATGGTGGCTCACGCCTGTAATCCTAGCACTCTGGGAGGCCGAGGTGGGCGGATCGTTCTGAGCTCAGGAGTTCGAGACCAGCCTGAGCAAGAGC
>NW_012142412.1:293330-338120 GCF_000956105.1 Propithecus coquereli
TCTCGCTCTTGCTCAGGCTGGTTTCGAACTCCTGAGCTCAAACAATCCGCCCGCCTCGGCCTCCCAGAGTGCTAGGATTACAGGCGTGAGCCACTGCGCACGGCCGACCCCCAGTGTTTTTTAAATGTGAATTTGGCTGAATTAACATAAAGAATATTGATCATTACACATTCTGTGCATGTAACAAACACGTACCATAAATATGTAAATTATTGTTAATGTATTATTAACAAAAGGGGAAAAAAACAAAAGCATAAGGAATGGGCTTAAAGTCACAAAAGAAATAACGTAAGGATACAGAAAGTAGGCAGGTGAGCCATCCTTTTCAGGTGGGTGACCCCTTGCAAGAGCAAAGAAAAACAAGGAACTGAGAAGGGAGTTTCTCCAGCGGGGGAAATGCTCCTAGTGGCTGTCTCAGGGGTGGGATTGCAGAGCGGCCAGGGGGCGAGTGCATTTACTAAAATTCTCGGCACAGGCATGCCTCTTTCATGACGAAGCGTTGGGCAAAACAGTACAGCGGCATTCATATTGCTTTACTGCCAATAAAACAAGATGGCAAATGAACAGAAAGAGTTTGACAGTTACAACTTACTAACAACTTTCATTAAGTGCATATTTTATGTATTCAGGAGTCTGCGCTGTGTACAGAATATCAGCTGTCAGTGGTTTGTGTGAAATTTTAGTGAAAATGTTCTACTTCGTTGATTTAACCGTCATTAATAATATGAACACGGTATACACGCGTTCATGCGTACACGCGGAATCTGTGGACACTGGAACCGCTTCCAAGTGGTTTCTAGCATCTAGGAGGTAACGTGAGCCTTCCCCTTTAACATCTACACCTTTTCTTGAATGGCTAGTTATTTTTTCAAATATTTTTTTGTACAAATCATTGTCACTAAGTTTTGTTTCGAATCACTGAAAACAAGAGAAGACCTGCTTACAGGTTACAAAATACCAAAACCCGCTTGAGAGCTTCAAATGACCAGACTCCCAAAACAAAGCTAGCCCCGCGTTTCAGTTCATAGTCACAGACAATACAGCAATTTAATGCAGCAGAAATTCTGGCCGAACTCAAAAGATGCCATTTATGCCGCAAGAGGTTATTCACTTCCTTCCCCAAGCAACTGGGGAATGTGGGTGTTTGACACTTGCCCAGTGTGTCTTGGAGAAGCGTATCTAAGTTTGTGCATGGAAAGCCATATGACAGGTGTTTATAGAAAAGTGCGGAGTGTGATTATTCTATACAGCTTATAACATTTCATACCCATATATGTATAACTTTCGCAATCATGTAGTTTACAGACACCAAAGTCACCTTGCATGGCTGTAATTTTTAATCTGTACAATGCACTTGGGAACAAGAGCGTGGTTGGGAAGCTTTTGCAAGCTCATATTTTTCAGTAAGTTCTTCAGCATGTTTCTTGAGTGCTCAAACATCAGAGGAAAAATAAAAGGTTTGGAGCAAAAGTCAGGAAAGACTCAGGTGAGCTCTTTTCTTCCCTCTTCTGTTCCAATCCTCACTCAGGTGTGATGACAGCCAGTGTCACTAAAACAAACAAACCGCCACACCTCAGCCCTTCGCTTGTCTTCACGGGCATTGGCTGATTTTTTCTTCCATAAGAAAAGCTGATCTTTCATATTAAGTGGAATAATGTCAGAATTAGACCAAGTATGTGTGAAGGCGAGCGGAAACAGTGCTCCTTACGTAAAGAAGCGGCAAAGATTTTAAAAAGCGTTGCTAGAATTTCAGTAACTGATTGTTAAGACTCCGGTGAGGGCACCCACTCCTTCAGCCAAAAACAAAACCAAAATGCACCCCAAACAAAACATTAATCATGTTGTACCTAAGCCGACCCACTAATCAGGAATACAAAACACAGAGTGCTAAGATATTAAGGCACTCCCGAAATGCCACCGGCACACTGAACATGAAAGTAAACTTTCCGAATCCCCCACCCTCTCACATCTAATCTGATAGAGCCACCCAAGGGCTTCACACAAGGTAAGAGGAGCCGGCTCCCCCGGACGGTCTATCGCAGGCTGCTAAATGGCCTGCTATTAAAAACCTGAGTGGACGTATCTCCTGGGATCAGTGTGGCGTTCAGTTGCCGGCCGGCCCAATAGTTTCAGCCGCCCTGCTGCAAACCCCCGCTGTTAGGGAAGCACCACGTGATCACTGGGGTCCACCCCGGCTCTGTTTTCAAGATCTTTCCTGAAAGTTGGCCACATAGATAACCTGGTTTCCATGCTATTTATTGCCCAGGAAGGAGGAAGGGTTGGGCCCAACCCCTTCGGGACGAGAACTTGTGGTTCCAGGGAGTCTAGGAAGCCAAACCTGATGCTTTCAGGACTAAGCTGCCCCTTATAGTGAATCAGACTGGAGTTTTCTCTTAGAACCAAAAAGGGAACCGAATTACAATTGCTCTTTCTTACTTGTGACACATTTTAAAAACACATACACACACCAAAAACAACAGCAACCAAAAAAAAAAAAAAACCCAAAAAAAAAACTTTCCCTAGTACTTTAGAACATATTTAACCTGTGGCTTTTAGGAATTAGTAATTTTTCTACACTAAGAATGAATTTCTTTTAATATTCTCTTTATTAACTCAAACACCATTTCGCACAGGACGTCCGTCCATTTGCTGGTGGCAAATCTGGTTAACTTCGGAGGCCCAGTATCACTTTTTCCATCAAAATTGATTAGTCTGCAGGTTCAGAGAGATTATAAGGTCAGGTCAAACCCCTCCCTCCTCCCGAGTGTTTTAGCAAAGATAAAATTCAAATGATGTTTTTAGTAAAAATGATTGCCTTCTTTTAAAAGATGGCATTAAAGATAACAGTGTAATAATACTTTTTCCAAGAGCACAAAAGTTTGCTCTCTTTGTTACCAGATTTATGAAACAGCTTTTCCGTGTGCACAGAGGCTTCCGTTTTGGATGGGTTCTGGGCGCAGCATTACTCTGTGGTCCCATCTCGTTAAAGGAATGATGATCTTCAGTAGACAAGACATCATTTAAAACTAGGAAAAAAAACAAACAAAAAAACTTACCTACTCAGCTTTTAAAAATAAATCCGTGGTCAGCGATCAGTTTTGGATAAGACTTTGCAACTTCCAACTTGCTGCCAGGACAAGTATCTCTGGCTACCATGTACCTCACGAGTATTGAAAAGCACATTTTTACCTGTTTCTAGTTGCTAGAAAAAAACGTTTGCATTGATTTCTCCAGGCTCTGCCTGTCTTTTAAAGATGTGTTTGTGAGATCCAGGTGCTCAGACTTGCTCAGTTTCCGTGTGGTCGGAAGGTAGCACACCCTGAACAAGTATCAAGGGTCAGTCTGGTGGAGAGGTTCAGCTGATGGGTTAAAATTATTAAGAGAAAACCAGGTGCTGAAGTTCTATGAAATATGCAGAGTCACACTCAGAAAATACTGCCTCCTCGTTCAGAAGAGCTCAAAATTAAGGCCCCACGTCTAGGCCTTTGAATAAAGTTCCCCATTCCAGGATTATTTATCATGGTTAGTGGTGGCCATCAGTCATGAAAAGTTAACAAAGACCTATTGGGTTTATCTATAGGCAGCTAAACAAACATATCTTGCTCTCCTGTTATCTTCTTGTTAACAAAGCCCTATCAGGATGTTCTAAACATCAGCACTTACTGCAGTGGCCCTTTATCTGGGATGATATAGAGAGAGCCCATCAATTAGCGGAGGGTGTGTAGATACCTGCCATATATTCATGAGAGCAGCCGCTCTCTTTTCTGTCTCCTGTCGAGGACAGACACATGGCAGTGTGGCTTTCTAGGTGGTGTCCCTGCTCACCTGCTGGGCTTTGGGTCATCTCTGCTGCAGTGAACTGTCAGAGCGCACGTGGTCCAGGCAGAGCCATGACTTTGAACAAAGCCAATGAACAGGGCTGTTCTCGGCACACTCGCAGGACCCCATAGGACCAAGGTCCGAGGTAGTCATCTTGAAATACAGAGAAAAACACCAGCCTTGCTGTAAATGTCGCTTTGACCTAAGCATTTTGTAAAAGCAATGTTACCGTTCACTTAGTTTACTAAATTTGGAATATCCAGGCAGGCACTTTTACTCCAGGTGTGTGGATGGGGGAAGGGGAGGAGCTGGTCGCTAGGATGGCACCAGAATCTGCAACCTCTTAGCTCATTCTGTTCAGGCTGTTCTTCGGCACAAAGCCCGTCCCTGGATCCCCAAGGCCCACAGGATAAAGCCACTTAGCTTGACTTACGAGGTGCTTCACTGTGGCATGTGCCTGCCTCTCACTGGTGCCCCTGCTTGGGCCACACCATGTTTCTGTGGGTGCTGAACTCCTGTTCCCTTTCCCAGTCCCAAGCCACAGCCCCTGCCTTTCCCTTCTAGAATATTCTTTGCCCTGCTCTGCCCTGGAAGCTCCTAAGCATCCTCCAAGGACCAGACCACGCTTGTCTCTTTGGTAGAACACTTGGGGTCACTCCCTGGCATTCTCCCTCTGGGCTCACACACCCCCAGGCCACGCTTTTCACATAGTTATTGCATCTAGAATGATCTATTTGCTAGTCTTTCTCCCCACTCTCCCTGTGGGCACCTTGAGGACAGAGGAAGTTTCCTACTTGCTAGTCTGAGCGCTTAGCCGGGTGCCCATCAGGGGGACGCGGTGAATGATGAATAAATATAAATGCTCTTAAATCTACTGACACACCTCAGAATACACTGAGATCTGCTGCAAGGAAAGATGGAAATCCAAGCAGTGGCGGCAAGAGCTGGTGTCGTGGTCAGACAATGTCACTTATAAAGAAGGGGTCGGTCTATCTGAAAGGATGTTCTGAGTATGTAGTGGGAGGACGCTTGTAATCTGTTTGGTTTGGATGGATGCAGTCGCCATTATTCTGTAATAACATTATCATACCCTTTGCTGCCGGGGCCGCAGCGCCGGGTCATTTGGGCAGCCTTTTCCTCGGATGAGGTTTCCATCAGATTGGTCCCGCCGACAGGATAACTCGATTTGGTGCAGGGCCGTGGGGCATGTGGTGCCTTAAAACACAGCAGAGGCAGACTGCAGGGACACCAGGCTGACAGCAAGGACCCGAGGCCACCTACTATTGCCATTTCACCTCCACTCACCTGTAAACTCCCGGACAGCACAGGGAGGACACCCCGACACCCTGCTAGGTCCATGCCCTTTCTCCAAGGGCCACTCACCCAGACCCACGTCTCCAGCTCCCTCTGTCTATCCCTGGTCAACAGTCGGGAACTCCACGAGGCCTTGAACCCTGAACCCTCTCTGCAGGAGGGGCGGAGACAGGAACTCTGTCTGCTTCCTTCCGCCCCACTTCCAGCCCTGACCTGCACTCCAGGCGCTTGGGGTCTTCTTTTTAAAAAGCTGGGTAGCCACTGACAACCCTACCTGTCCCGGCTCTGTCAGGACGGCCAGCCGTCACCCATCTCTCCTCTGTGTCCCTCCCTGCCAGGCCTGGGCGCTCTAGACGCGGGCACCCTGGGGCGAGCCTGCCTGCAGCAGGGGGTGCTTTCTAGGTTTTTTACCAGGAAGGGTTGGAGGTGGGAAAGAGAGGGCCATGAAGAGCCCGCTGGCTCCCCGGGGAAGGATCACCTCCTCTCTTTCTCCCAGGACTCCCCGGCGCCAGGCCCACTGCCCCTGCGGTGGGGGCGCGGCTAAGGGGGGCTTGGGGACACCTCCCCCGTCCCGCGCTCTCCAGGTAGGACCCGGATGGGATCGCCCGGTGCACGTGGCATCCGCTCCACCTGCAGGGTCAGGACGTTCCAGATGACCGGCAATCTCAGGTTTGGGGAGGGAGCTTGACCCCTGGAGCCCTTAGAGCGCCTTACACCTGCCGCCCAGGAGCCCGGCCCACACCTGTACCCCGCCACACGTCTGGCCCTGGCCAGCTCCGGTCCCCACCCGTGTCTGCAGAGCGCGGGCCAGCTCGGCGGCCTGGTCCTGGCTTGAGGGTGCCCGCGCAGAGGCGATCGCGGTGGCCCGGAGAGGACCCTTTGGGACGGGTCCCTGGCTGCGGGCTGCCCGAGAGCCGGGCGCTCCGGGGGCTGCAGCGACCGGCCAAGGCGGTCCCTGTGGGCGGGGCAGTGGGGGCTGGCGCCGGCCGGGCCTTCCCTGTCCAAGTTCACAGAGGCTGAGAGGCCGAGACCGCGCCCTAGGGCCCCGGTGGGTCCACCATCTCCGTAACAATCAAAGACGGGTTGGGGGCAGGGTGTGGAAGGAAAGAAAAAGAAAAGGGAGGGAGGATTTCGGTGACGCTAAGAGGAAATAGAGGCCTTGGCCAACAGTGGCCTTCATAACTGCCCTTTGGTTCTAGTGGCTTTGCAGGCTGGGCAGAGAAATCTGTTGCCATGTTTGCCTCAACGTAGACTGGTCTGTACCGCTCTTGCTTGACTGTCCTTAGATGTTCCAGTTCTTCTGTGCACCCCACCCACCGCCCCAGCCCCTCTGCGGAGAAGCGGGGACCAGATCTTGGTTTCCCAGGAACCTGCCCCGCCAGCAGGCCCTGTTTCCTGGCCAAACTGGGGGAAGAAACCTAAGAACCGTGCGCTCCCGGCAGGTGGCTTTCTCGGAGCCAGGGCGGCCAGCGCGGCCAGGCGGCGCCACGGACCGGCCAGGGGATCCCAAGGAGAGGAGGAGAAAGGGGATGGGGGCGGGGTCCGAGACATGGGACAAAAGGTGGCTTTATTTCGGAAGGTACGCCAAGAAGGAGCCGCTTGGTGTTCACTGAGTCCACGTAGCAGAGATGGCTTGGCCTGGGCAGCCAGGTTCCGTCTGCCCTTAGATGTTGCCACCACCCTCCTTATCCTAAAGGTCCGGCGGCGGAGCGACCACTCGCCCCAGCGCGGGGCAGCGGTGCAGGCGCCCGCGGTGGCGGTGTGTAAAGGAGTGTCCCCCGTGTGGGGCCCGTGACACTCAGGGCAGTCAATGCCAACACAGAGCAGGACAATGATACCCCCGTACAAGTGCAAACTCGTTTCTGTGTTGGGGGGAAAAAAGGGAATAAAAGTTTAATAAACGTGTGCTGTGTTGTGGATGACTTTGTGACGACCTCTGTTGCAAATGGCCTATGCATGCGGAATAATGGTCTCCTTGCAGAGAGGGAAATAGCTTAGTGCTATCATCGTTGCCTCGGTAACCATCAGAGTCCCCATCTAGCAAGAGAGAAATGAGTTATGAAAAGGCTTGAGTGAAGAAGGGATTAACACATGATCCCAGGGACAGTATGTCAATCAAAATCAACTGAGAAATTACACTGCTCTATTTGAGAATTTCCCGGAACCCGAACGGTAGTGGAGTTGGGTGCGTTCTCTCTCCCTCTCTCCCTGTCTCTCTTTTAATTTGAGAAGGAAGGGGAAAGTATCATCACGATTATTCTTCATGGCCATCGTTGAGAATTACACTGAAGGAGGGACAGGATCACAAAAAGGAGCGTTATTTAAGAAGACAGGCGCCCCCACCCCACCGCGCACGTCTGGGCACTGGCTCTGCGCCCCTCGCGGTCCCCTCCCTGGTGTCCCTCCCGCAGGGACCCCAACTCCGCAGCTCGTGTCCCCCGGACTGCGAGGCCCGGGCCTGATGCTTGGCCTTTGACGGGCGGGAGCTGCGCGGGTGGGGGAAGGTGCGGGACATGGGGTTAGGGAGGCCGGAGCGACCCGGGTCCCGGCCCGCGAGGACCCAGTGGCAGCCTCGCCGCGACCACTCGTCGGCCGCCTGGTGCCTGGGCTCGGCGTGGGGGAAGTAAGTCGAGGCTGGTGCACGCCCCTCCCCCAGGGTGTAAGACGCCCCCACCCCCGGCACGAACACGCCGCCCGAGCACGCAGACCCCGCACGCGTGCCACGGCGGCCTCAACAATAAGGGAAAAGGCCCCGGCACGCGCAGGAGCGGGCTCCGGTTAATCGACTCCCAACACCGCGTGTGGCGCGGCCACCACCCGCTCCGCCCGGGCCGCGAGTGCCTGGGCTTCCGCTCCCCGCGCTTGAGTCGGGAATTTCCAAATAAACCGGAACCGGCTCCCCACCCCACCCATGCCCCCTCCCCAAAAAGAGAGAACGTTCCCTTAGGAGCTATTGGAAAGGCACAAGACGCGGGGAGGGGCGCGTAAGGAGCTCTGCTGTAAGAGGGGCGGCGGGACCCCGGGTAATCGCGGGGGCCCGGCCGCGCAGCACTGGGGTTCGGGTGAAGCCACCAGAGTAGGGCGCGACCTGCGGGTTGCGTGGCCAGGCTGGGGGTGCACCGGGTGCCCGGGTGACGTGGGTCGGGGTGGCAGAGTCCGGCACACGCCACTCCTTGCTTCCCACCCCGGACCCGCGTCTCGCTCTTGTTCCCAACAGGAAGGGGACCTTGGCCTTCATCTCGTCTACTAGCCCCCCATCAGCAGATGGGGAAACTGAGGCCTGAAGATGCTACAATTACTAAAGCCACGCATTGACAAGGGACAAGACTAGAGCCCAAGTCCCTGAACTTTGATTTAGAAAATTGGCCCTCTTTCAAAGATATAAAAAAAGTTTTAGGGGGACACCTCTGGAACCCAGAGCCTTCACTCTGCGGGGCCAGGGCCGGGAGGTGTGAGGAGGGGCAGGGCGCGGGAGGGGGCTGGCTCCTAGCTCAGGCCAGCCGGTCGGGTCCTCCCCTCCACCACCTCATTCATTCGTTCATTCATTTGTTCACTCGCCCTCCCTCCGCCGCCCCCCTCCCCCGCGGAGCCCCACACCGGTTTCCAGTGCTGGGGCCCCGGTGGTTAACCAAATCGCCTTGACCCCGGCGCTATTTGATATTTGCCTCCTTGACACTCATTTAGGAGCTCGCAGCAGCAACGCAGACATTGGACAAGTCCAGCCTGAAACCGAAGCCTCGCGCACGGGGGGAGATGGGGAGAACCTGATAGCTGGAAACTCGTTTTCTCCAAAGGCTTTCGGGACATTTTAGCCCGGCTCCGGGTCCGCGCAGCGCCAGGGCGCCGCCAGTGCGGGTGTAAACGTTAAATGTTAGCTATTTGTTCCAGTGATTGGCATGAAAATCGACTCTCGCCTGTCTTCTTTTTTTCCTCCTTTTCCCTCTTTCCTTTCTCCCTCTCGCTCCCCCACGGATTCCCACAAATGCTGATCCCACCGGTGGCTCCTCTAATCCGCCTTCCCTCCTACCCGCGGCGCCACCCAAGTCAGAAAACTCCCGATTTGGAGAAAAAGAGCAACATAACAATGACAGCCGGGACGAGGCCGGGGGACAGTCTTCTGGTTCTGTTCCACCTCTGGAGGCGACACTTTTCATCTGCTCCCAACTCCCTGCCTCCTCTTCTTCTTAGTTCCTTCTTTTTTCTTTTTCTTTTTTTGGTCTTTCTTTTAAACTGGGCTGGAGAGAATGAAAAGTGTCAGCAGCATATTAGCAACTCAGGAGTGCTGTGCTCTCTATTAACGAGAGACAAACAGATGGGCAGATAAGAGAGTCACCTGGTTGCAAAAGTTCCAGTTTCTGCTTAAGGGGAGCAAACAACGCAGACGTCTTACTCAGAGCATGGTAACTGCCGCTCCAGAAAGGGAGGAAGGACCCTCAGTCTGGGGCTGGGGACAAACCGCACCCCCACGCCCCTGCCTGTCCACCCTCCAGGTCGGGGTTCCAAGCTCCCCTGAGCCCAGCCCTGCGCCTCTCAGCGGTGACACACTCACTCCAGGCTCTACCCATTCCGGGAGGCTGGGCCTGCCCCCCCCCACCTGCATTCTCCATTTATCTTATTTGCTCTGTCACTCCCCGTACCTTGCTGTAACCTTTTCAAACTCTGATTAGTGGAAGCCTCATTCTCCTCACTCACGCTTTCCCCCAATCCCCCTCTCTCCCTTTCTGTCTCCTTCTTAAAAGATTTTGGAGCCGGGAAGATAAGATAGGCGCTCCTCTATCAGGAATCCTGTGATATTAAAGATCAAACGTGGCATCAATGGAAGACCAAATGCAGGGGGAAACAAAAGGGGGAGGCTGAGAGATGCTCATCAGCTAATTACAGCTGCAAATATTATGCAAATTTATCTTGGCACAGAAATGGAGAAAGCGAGTTTAAGTGCGGAGATAATGCCGGAAAATTGAATGTTCATCTGGGCATGGGAAAAGGCCCAGTAGGCTCCACTGGTTTGTTTCATCTAGGGAAGCCCCGTTTTTATGCTCCTATCAGATCATCCGCACTTCACTGGTTGGGGCTGAGAAATTAATATTACTTATAATTGATACTTGAAATTCTTGGAGTGATGTGTCATAAAGAGAAGGAAGAGGGGAGGGAAGGATCAGGGAGAGAGGAAAGGGAGAAACCTGAGGAGGAGAGAGGGAGTGGGAGGAAGGAGGGAGAAGTCATGCAATATTGAACACAGGGTTGGAACCCGAGGTCTCAAGTCTACTCTATTGAGGCCAAAGTGAACTGAAAGATAAAGGAAAAATATCCCAGAAAATCAGGTGTCTCCCTCCACCATCACCTAAAACCTGAAACATCTTTATAATCAAGATTCAAGCTTTTTTTTTTTTGAAGAAAAAAAATCTATAATTATTTGGCTGCCTACTCTATTTATGAGTGTGGGACATGCTCAGAAATCGAGACTTGAACTTGAGATGGATGGGAACCCTGGGTAGCCCCAGCAGAGGAAATCTTCGTGGTGGGAAGGCGAGACCATTCCGGGATGCTCTTGTGGATCTAAGCAGAGGGAGGGAAGGATGCTTTGGAGCCACAGAACCTCATCCCTGGCTCCAGCCCATTTCCTCCATCCATCCTGGCCCATGTCAACATTCTTCAGTCTAGTCAAGAACTGTCTAGGAAGTTACAGTTCCTGAAAATAAACTCCAGGTCCTCCCAGTTCTGAAGTAAATGTTCTGAAGTGTAGGGAGAGAGGGAGACAGTAGGACCTACAGTGAACAGAAGATTATTCTTAAAAAAATAAAAAAAGTCCTCCTCCCACCTCCCAGTACAAAGTCTACTGCAACCTAGAGAAACGTGGAGAATTTCAGAGGAGCATTATCCGGGTGCAAGCCATCCAATTACCGGAAAATTAAGCTCTGACGTCAGGGCGAACAATTGGAGAGTGAATATGTATGAATCTCCTCTCCCTGGTTTGCATATTTGCAACGATTGTTTAATCCAAGCAACCAGAAAGTAATCAACAGGCACAAAAAGCTTAAAGAGCAAATTACCAATGACTCCTGCCCCTTCTAGTTCCAGAAGCCGGGATGTTGCTAGTGTTGTCAGTGTTGGGGGGACTCCGGTATAGGCTTGGATTCTGAAATCTGTCCTGCAAGAGGAGCAAGTAAAGCCTGTTGCGTTTTAGATGGCGTTTGTTCCTTTGGCATTACGGCCAAAGACAAAAGAAACAAAAATGCCAATTATTGGAACTAATTAACCATTAAATGAGATGTGTGTCCTCTTCTCTAAGACTCTAAAATGGAGGGAAGTTGATGAGGGTAGGTGAGGGGGGTGTTGGGGAGAACCCACCCACCCTGCGCTCTGAGAAAAGGAAACCTATGCGTGCATATTCTGCATGTGTTAACAGACAAAGCCAAGAGAGCTGAATATATACATATATACTTTTATAAAAGAGAGCACTAAACTTGGAGAGAAACCTGGAATTGATTTTTTTCTTGTTTACTTGGAATGGGGCTGGAGGGGACAGCCATTAAATAGGGTGGGAGCTGTGTGAGAGCTACGGTGAGGAGAGAGAAAATCTCAGAAAAATTAACATTATTGGTATCTTTCTATATAAAGATGCAAATGGCATTTTATCTTAACTTGGCCCTGTGCTTTAGTCAGTGTTTATGATTAATTATCTCCTTTTTCGTAAAAATAAATCATGTTAAAAATTAGGATCTCCACGTTGGGGAGAAACTAAGGGCTGGTTTCAGGTCGATCTTGTTAATTTCAGCCTGAAATTGACACACTAATTAAAGAGCAGAGTGGTAAAGCACAAGCAGGCAAGATTATACCCAGCTCTTTTTTTTTTTTTTTTATCAGATCTACCTTATATTTTCCCAATTAAAAACTGCAAAAAGCAGTTTCATTGCCCCGGGATAAAAAATAAGGGCCCCCTTTTCACAACATTCTACCATCACTTTCTACCATCAGATTCATTGTGATGTATTAGATGCAATAAATTATCCCATGTAACAAAACATTGGGAGCTGAAAGGCAGATAATCTGGAAAGCAGAGATAAGGATTCATTATTCCAAATCATTATGAATCCAACGTTGCCTCTGACTTCTTTCTTAATCAGCTCCTCTGATCCTGGATATGTGAGCAGCACAGATAAGGAAAGAGTCGTTTATAATTCTCCACCTCGTCTAATATTTTAAAATAAAGTCAGAGGCAAGAAAACGCCATAAAACACTGGTGAGCAGGCAAGCGCCGAATGAAAAATCACTTCCATGTTATTATATCCACAGTAAGATTTAATTAAAATTCTCCACGTCCACGTGCTTTATTTTCAGATAGGATTTTTTCCCATCACGTAATAATTGATAGGAATTTGCAAACGGGGCTATTTATTTAGGTCTCCTGAGTGAAATAGGTCCGATTTTTTTTTTTTTTAATTTCCAATGGTTGCTTTTGCAACTTTCATTTTCAACGTCCATAGTTCCCTAGGACCCAGGCCCCCATGGCCAACTGGCCCCCAGTCCGGCTGCAGTTCTTGGTTGGAGGAAAATAGCTATGGCCACCATCCTGAAAGTTGAGTTTAATAAAAATGCTCTTTTAGAAGAGGAAGAAGAAAACCGGGTTGTTCCCTTCTAATGTTTCTTTTTTTTTTTGATTTCAGGGTATTATGAGGGTACAAACATTATAGTTTCTGGTGCCTCATTTACACCCCCAACCCCCCCATTTGTAATAAAATAAATCTCAATGTGTGGGATTGAAAGATTAGAACCTTTAAACCCAGGCTAACACCGAGTGTGTGTCTTCATATGGCAGTGGGCACTTTAAAGAACTAAACCAATCCATGGGTATACACAGGAAGGTAGAAAAACTGAAAAGCAAGGTGGTACCAAAGGCTAATGGGCTGAAAGAAAAATATTATCTGTGTTTTAGGGAAAAGAAACAAGATGTTGGAAATCTGGAAGAATAAATATAGGGGTCCCCCAGTCCTATACCGAGCAACTCCAAGTGGCCACACATTCTTAGAAAGATTGGAGATTCTGCCACCGATTATTTCTTCCTACAGGGTCTCTTTTTTTCTTTATCCAACAGGTGAGCTTCATATCTACGCGACCATCGCAGAGATCTGGACACAGTGTTTCTATTATCTATTAGTCATTTGCTGATCCATCTTCCACCTCCACATGATCAGTGACTTCCCTTTATATTTAAAATCCAATCAAATGCCTTAGCTTGTAGGAATGTGGTCTCAGAAAACTTGCTGGACGCACCTGGGATTTAAAGCAGCTGATGCCAATTAGGATGAGACCAGTGCCTCCAGCGAGAGTCCCAAAGCCAAGCTCTGCCTCCAGGCCCGGCCCTCTAGCTGGTTCAGCTCCGAATCCACGTCTGAGAAGGATGCGCGTCTGCCCAGGGAAAAGGGGTTAAAGACTGTCGGTAGGTGCTCCATGAGGGGAAACAGAGTCAGGGAGGCTTGAAGCAGGGTACTGGGCACGAGCTGTGGGGAACAGGTGACCTGCACTGGGTATCGGTGTCTGTGTGGCTGTGAGGGGGTCTGGGCTGGGACACCCAACGAAAAGGTTCGCCGGAGAGAGTCCCAAAATCTTCAGAGTAAAGCTACCCTGTCCCCTCAGACGTGTTAGGGTGGAGCAGGCTCTGAGCAACCGGGCCCCGTTCCTCTTAGTGTGTGACACTAGACAGTCGCCCCTGAAGAAGAGTGTTACTTACTCTCTCTGCTAGCTGTCGGTCACCTCCAAGTATACACACACACAAGGACCTGAACCGCCAACCAGCAAGCCAGAATGGTGGCTTTTAACATTTAGAAAGTGACTTGTAGCTTCATTAAAGCACTATCTTTGCAGTGGGCCAGGCCCAGTGTCCCCTCATCGGGAATAAATCGTCAGCATTTCTGCCGGGGAAGTCCAACTAAGGACCAGGAGCTCCCGGCTTTGCTTTCTTCTCAGAATAAATTCTCTCCTTGCTTTACCCCACTTCCTCCCCACTCTCCCCTGACTCTCCTGGAATAATTCGTCCTCATTAGCAGCATTTCCCCACTCCTGAGCCCACCAGGATGATGAGAAATGCCCAGCTGGGCTGAATCTCGCCCCTGCCTGATCATTAAATTGGAAAAGAGCTGTATTTTTATTAAGTCCTTTGCATTTTCTTTTTAAAGCCCGAAAAAAAATCTATGGCAGCCAGATTTCCTTCAATCGAGGCTTTTTTTGCTAAACGTAGAATTGGGGCGATGGCGGGGTGGGGGGGGGCGGTGTGTCTGCGATCAGATTTCTAAGCCCCTCACCAAGGAGTCACTTAGAGCCGGAGACAAGCAAGTGCCCGCGTCAGCAGAAAAGGAACAGGGAGCGAGGCCGCCAGACCGACGGGAACCAGGCGGAAGGAGTGTCGCTGGCGCGCAGGGACCGGTGGCCAGCGGGCAGGAGAGGGAATGAGAAAGTCTGCCTTGGGTCTCAGAGGGTGCAGTTGCAGGATCCGGACTGTGCGGGAAAGGGGCTGTCCTGCCGGCGGCGAGGCTGCGGTGGGGCAAGGGAGGAGGGCTGCGAGAATGGGAAACTGGAAGGGGACAAGAGGCGGGAGACGGGAGCTTGGAGAAAGACGCCAGTGGCCCCTCCGGCCTAGTGGGCCTCGAGCTGCGGTATAGCTAACGCCCGGGTCAAGGAGACAACTGTCGCCGCCCGGGTGCCAAATGCCGCCCTCTCTGGGCCCTGTCCTAGTTCCTACGGGGGCCAGCGCGCGAGAAAGAAAGAGGCGGCGTTGGGGACCCTCTGGGGTCCAGGGTGCCAGCGACACTCCTCTTCCCGGCGGCGGCGGCCCCCGAGGAGCGCCAGGGCAACAGGTTGGGTGCCAGCTGTCAAGAGAGTGGTCTTCTCCCGCGTCCTCGAAACGCGCGGAACAACGTGGCTCTGCCACTTGGTGGCGGAAGGCGGGAGGGACAGGGCAGGAAGGTGGAGGAGGAGCTGCGCTCATGACGATGGGCGGACTCCGGGGCTCTCTGGAAGGCTGGGAGACCCCCTTCTCTCCCTGCCAGGTTGGGACGTGATGCGCTCCTCTCCCCTACTGTGGGCTCAAAGCGCCCCGAGGGTTCGTGCGCAGCGGGGGCACACGGCGCTGGGCACACAGGCGGCTGGTGCTTCCAGCGGAGGCTGGCTTCGGTTAGGCGGCCAGGGGCTGGCGCGGACCCATGCGAGGGGGCCATGACGCCTCGGGTGCCCTTTGGCCTGGCACCCTCTCTCCACCCCGCGGTCCACGCTCAGCCTCAGCCGCACCCACGCTTGGTGGCCGTCCCGGGCTGCCCGCCTCGCCCGCGCCCCACCTCCGCCCGCGCCACCCTTCTCCCGGCTGCGCCGACCAGTGTCCTCCCCTCCGCCTCACCGCCACCCCCAAACCCTTTGCCCCAAGAACCGGGCAACTCCTTGCTCCCCAACCGCTTGGTGCACGAGAAACTTCTTGGCTTCCTGGCCCAGCCATGGACACATTTTGTTTCATTTCTCCCCAAAGATTTATTTATTTTTAAAGTCAGTCTCCATATTCTTATTGTATAAATATTGTGAAGGGAAAACTCTACCTGTCAAAACAAATGGACCCTGACCTTTCTACCTCAATGTTTATGGAGTTTCATTTTACTCTGGCCAAAATTTATTCGCGACAGTCTCTCTCCCCTGGATCGTTTTGATCTCCTCGCCGGCAGGGGCAGGGATGGCACAGGCTTTGCGGGGGAGGGCCCGAGTGCCCCCAGCCAGTGGGTCGCCCGGTAGGATCATTTACCCTCAGACATTTTATCTCCAGAGCCACTTCTGATTCTCACTCTCCTGGAAGGTAGATTTTCCATGGAAGTCTTAAAAAGTGGGAGCCCCTAGAGAACTCCCCCAACCCCTAGTGTGTGTGCCCACGGATACCCGTCTCCAGATGCACTGAGGCCCATCTGGGCAGCGCCAGCGGGCACAGCCCGGCAGTTACTGGACATCCTGGTCTAGTAACTTTTACTGGCCAGCCACGGCCGGGGAGAGATGAGGGGACAGTGCGGCATTTTGGAGGCGTCAGCAGAGACACAAACAGAAGAAATAGTGGGGAGGGAGAGGGCGAGCCCTGCAGGGCAGGACCCCTAGTTCACTGGCCCTGCCAATGGTTACCACAGGCTACAGCCCTAGACGCTGCCTGGGGTCCCCACTGCTTCCAAAAGTGAGAGGAAAATGCCACCAATGCGTTTATGCCTATGGTAATGACCCAGTCAACACTTCTGATGACATTTATAGTGTTAATTCCAACCCTGCCAGAAGACAGTGGGCTGTGTAGGCGCCAGGGGCAGGTCACATTTCAGACCGTCTTTCCCCACCCCCCCAACTCTGTCAGTCACACACACCCCTCATGTGCGGTCTGCATGTTTGCAAAAGGGGGTGAAATTCATTCCCTCGCTCTTTCTTCTTCCCTCCCTCCCTTTTCCTCTTCGCAACCCGGAAGAGCTCGGCTCTCCACAGTGAGCAGGAGACGCGCAGGGGAGGGGGTTCCTAGGAGGATGCACAGCACCCAGGTTTTACCTCTCGCTGGAAGCCCGCCTGAGGTGCGGTGAGCAGTTCCAGCGGCGAGGGCGGCAGCGCCGGCAACGGTGGCGGACTCTGCCTGTCATTTCTGCCTTCGGATCTGCGGCAAGCCAAGAAAAAATAAAAACCAGCTGGCCCTCGGAGCGAGCTGCCCAGGTCAGTGAAAATCGCTCTCTCCCCTCTAACTCTGCACGCCCTCTCCCTGGTCCACGTGGAGAGAATTAGGAGGAGGTCTCCTCTCCAAAGGGACAGCTGCCTCTGGAAGAAAGTGAACTGGAACCCAGTCCTTATTGTTCTTTCTGGTCACTGGAAATCGTTGGCTTTCTGCAGTGACCTTGGGTGAGTGTGGCGTGTGAGAATGTGGGTGTCCTTGTTTGGAGGAAAACCTAGTAGAACGAGGGATGCAGAGAAAAACTGAACAGGAAAATGAGAGCCAGCGGGACTGCCTGGGAAGGCCGGGGCATGCTTTCCACTCCGGCGAGGGCAGACCATTGGGGAAAACACCCATTTGTCCAGCGCCCTTCTCCTGAAGGTGGCTGCAGTGTCTGAGTGTCAATTTTGTGTTTATTTTCCTCTGCTTACAAGTGTGTGTTTGGGCTCATTGTCTTTGCATATAATTAAGGAAACAGCTGTGCGCTGTAAGATAAAGTTGGAGCCCAGATGTGGCGGCATCTGGCACCCCCCTCCTGGGAGCTGGTGGTCAGCGGTGCCTTTGCTTCCAGGAGCACCCTAAGGCGGGTGAGAAAACCACAGCTTCCTTGAAAGAGTGCCCAGGGGCATCAGAAGCAGAAGGGGCAGAGGAGACAAGGTTTAGACTTTCTCCCCAGACACGAGAACAACAGACGTCTAAAAAGGCACTTGGAGGCAGTTCCCCACGGAGGCACATAGTGTTAAAATGTCAGGGAGGTGAGGGAGTCTGAATAGGACAGTTGCTTTTATACTTTTCTTTCTCTCGGATACCATGGGGTTCTGACATAGGGGCGACTCTGTCTAGGGCAGGGGGTGGAAGTGAGTCTAATCACAGCATCCTCCCTCCATTTAGTTCCTGTATATCCTGGTCCTCCCAGTTTCCCACACTCACTAGGACACTGGGCTTGTGGATGGGAGATTAAGAACTTTAAAGGGACAAATAATGAAGCAGCATTTCTGAAGCCCTTCCACCCCTTAGCAGTTGCTGCAGAAAAGGCGATGGTGGTGAGTGGGCCAAGGGAGTCTGGCCAGGCAGGCAGAGTCCACCCAGGCGTCCGTAAATGAGATGTTCTGGGGCCCCGAATGGCTCCATGTGTGTGTGTGGGGGGGGCTCACCATTGAACATTTGTGCCATTCAGCAGAACGGAATTGTTTTCTGTCCACTTGAACCTGGTCCCGGTGAGGTGTCAGTTCAGACAGACCAAGACCCAGTCGGTGTCCAGGGTCACATGGGGTCCGTTTATTGAGTCCCGCAGTGGGATCAAGCAGGAGGCTTCAAGCCAGCAACCCTGCCAGGCCTCAGGTTCCTGGCCTGAGAAGCCAGCTGGGCTTGGAGAATGAGGGTGAGTGGCTGCATTCCGCAGGCCCACCCTCCATCCCACACAAGATGTCCCTGCCAGCCCCAGCGCTGGGGCCAAAACCCCGGAGCCCCTGCAAGCTGTACTTTTTTTTAAAGCTGATATTTCCACCCTGCCTTCTTGCAGAAGATATATGAGGTAGGGGTCATTCAGAGGCGCAGTGAAAGGATGGGAGCGGGTGCCCCTGGGAGTTCTCTGGTAGCGCCCTTCTGTGGGGATGCCACACAGAAAGCCTGGGGAAGGGACAGGTTTGCGGAGCTGGGTGGCTGAGAACCCGTCTTCCAGTGGTTAAGGCAGTTTGTGTGCTAGAACTGTGGGAGGTGGCGGGGAACTAGGGATCCTGATAAGGTATGTGGGCCAGAGTCCCAGAGCCACCTCTGTTGCCCAGCACTGGGTTGTTTTGACCATTTCTGGGCTGCACTGAAGTGATGTCTCATTCTCAGTGTCTGGGCCATTTTGCACACACATGTGCGCTGCTCTCCTGCTATGCTTTGTGTGCTGACCAAATACTTCCAGTCTCCTCTTTTTTCCTTAATGGTTGGAGTAACCAGAGAGAGGCTTTGCAACTGCTGGGGAGCAAGCCAAGGGACCCCTTTTTGCTTTGGTGCTGGGAAGACAGGGGCTGAGGGTGCTGGCGGTGGGTGCGGCAGTCAGAAGAGACGGAAAAGAAACAGTGTCCCCAGGCTGTGAGCCGAGGTCCACCGGGTGTCAGTCACTGGGGGCCTGCCGGCGCTAGTGAAGAACAGGCACACGTGTCTGGTTGCTGTTTTGTTTTATATAACAAATTGCTTAGGGTCCACGAGGTGGCAGGCGGCGGAGAGCCCAGCATGAGCCGGGGGCCTGGCCGGGAGAGGCGGCAAGCAGAAGGCAGCCCGTGCCAGCGAGGGCCGGGAGAAGGGGCGCGAAGACTTCCCCTGGGCACCTGTGAACCGGGCGGGTCACAGATTTTACCGTGGGGTCCCCAGAGTGTCCAAAGAAGGACATGAACTGTTTGCGCTTTTAAAAGCCCGCCTTGCTGTCCCCTGCATCTGAACGGAACTACCCTCCCCCATTTTTCCTACCAGGGTTGTGAACACTCCCCCCTGCCCTTGACGCCCAGGGCCAGCCGATCGTCCCGCTACAGTCACACCCCTTCCTCAGGTTAATCCAGAGGAGTCAAAATACGTATCTCCTAGATGAAGCCCTCCTTCTCCTCCGAGGTGCCAAATGCAGTGGCCGGAGGACAGTAGGCGCACGGGGCTCCAGGCTGTGGCCGGCCAGGGGCTCTGGAGATGGGTGCCAGTGAGGTGCTGGGCGACCCGGCCAGGGGAGGGGAGCAGGTGGCTAGCGCTGGCCGGCCTGAGCCCCACACGCGCCCTCCTGTCGTGAAGAACGTTAGGGCCTGGCGGTCCATGCGTTCAAATGGGTGACTCCCCGCCTGGCTCCAGGCTCTCCTGGCGCAGGGGCCTGAGTCCCAGGGGTCTTCAGCGGTGCGGCCTAAGGCGACCCCCAGAAGGAGAGGCCGGGTCTGGAAGTAGCAAGCCCCAGGCTAAAAGTCGGTCAGTGACGCCGCTGGGCTCAGGGTAAGCGGCCTGCGGCCCGGAGACTCGGCCGCGCCTGGCTGAGCCGCTGCCATCCCATCCGCTTCTCCTGTGGCTCCCACCTGTCCTCCAAACCGCCGAGGCCAGGATGGAGGGGGAGAGCTGAAAGCTGCACCCTTCCTCCAGTGTGACTCGAATTCCTTTGGACTGGCCTTCAGGGCAGCTCTTTCTCCCCTGCCCAGCCCGAACCTCCCCTTTGGCAACCCCCTCACGTGCGCACTGTCAAACCCGAAACAGAAATCCCCTGGCTTCTCCCTGCTCGTCTCCCCCTTTCCGCTACACCCTTTACCTACCCAATTGTTATCTCGCTACGATCAGGGGTTTTCTGAACCGGGGAAAAGGTGGCGGTGGCGGAGGGAGGGCCAGGATCCCTCGAAGCTGGAGGCCCAGGCTAGGGCTGGGGGCGGAGTGCGGGCCGGGGGGCGGGTAATCTGTGTGCGCATCTCCTCTCTCTTTGAGTCTCCACATCGCTCGCCTCTCCTCCTGGCCCGGGCGGGTTTCCTTCCGAGTTTTAAACGGTGATAGATGAATAAGCAAAAAAAGAAAAGACAAGAAAAAAGGGTAAATCAAACCACATACCACCCCCAAAGCGATGGCTCATTTCATGGGGAAGGTAGACCCAGGGGCCAGGGCGGGTGGGCGTGGGAGCCGGGAGGAGAGCTGCGCGTGGACAGCTCTTTTTGCCCGAGTTCCTGCGGGTTTCCCCCTGGACGCATCCACCTCCAGCATCTTCCCATTGCCAGTGAGTTTTGGGGTCCCCTTTCTCTGCATTGATCCCAAGTTCTCTGCTCGCTGTTTTATTGAAAAGAGCCGGCACAGTCCTCTGACCGATGCTTCCTCATCGCGTTTAGATTTTACTCCCCATTCTCTGCATTTCGGCTCAAGCAGGAACGAGGAAGGGTGCTTGGGTGGGCGATGCGGAGAGAATATGTATTTAACCTGCGGGGCCCCGGGCGCAGCGCCTGGGCGGGCTCCCCCGCGGTGTGGCCCGCGCAGCCGGGGCCGGGCGGTGGCGCCTTGGGCCGTGTCCCCGGCATAACCCTCGCGCCCGGCAGCCGGCGAGCTGTTTATACAGCTTTACCTGTGCTAGTCTCGTATCCAGTAAAAATCCTCGCCCGGCCAGGGTAACCTAATCCGGGGCCCGGCGGAGGAGGGGGCAGCGAGGCTGGCTTGGGCGGAGAGGGAGGTGTGTGCGCGCCACAAACCGGGGTCTCTCCTTTGCCCCTCCTCCCACCCTAGGGAAGGAAATCTGGACGTGGTTCGGGTGACCGAGGTGGGGACCCGGGGCTACGGAGGAAAGAGGCCGGTTTCCACGTCTCTCTCCTTCGTCTTTTCTCCAACAGGCGTTGGGGACCAGCACAGCGGCCGCAGCTCCGGGCGCGTCCCGGGGGCGCCCTGCCCGGGCTAGCGAAGCCGGGGACGCATTTCCCGTCCTGGCCTGGCTCAGGTCGTCCTGGCCCCGGTTTCGTCTTGCCCCAGTCGCCCTGAATAATTCCCACACCGAAGACAAATCGAGCGAGGGAAGGAGCCAGCGCCTCCCCAACCAGACCTTCCCTCTCGGGCAGCCTCGGCCACTATTCCTGAGCGCCCCGGTCCAGACTGCATCCGGCGCGCGGAATCGAATTAAACGCCTCTTGGCGGTTATTGTCTCTCGCTAATTGCTCCAACAATGGCCACTATTAAAATGGAGACACCCAATTAAAGGCCCCGCGGAGCCTGCGCTCCGCTCCCGGCCCGAGGCTTGCAGACTGTGGGGCCGCGAACCGGGCGCCGGCGCCGGCCTCGACACCTCCGGCCTCCACTGCTTCCCCAGACGCACAGCGACAGCGGCCGCTTCACACCGTTTTTATTGACCGATCGCAGCCCGGGAAGATTAACCGGCTGGAATGGGAAGGGATTTCTCCTCCCCCAGCCCCGGCTCGCCAGGGCCTGGGGCCGAGCTCCAGTTTCTGGCCCTCGGTGTGGCTCCCCGCCCCCAGCCCCGCAGGTTCCCGGCTTCTTTTCTGTCTTTAACGGCGCGGCCGGGTCCGCCCAGGCCGGCGCCGCGGCTCCGGGGGGAGGGACGCGGCGGCGCGGCCCGGCTCCGCTTCTTTCTGCCGCCTGCAAATATTTGCTGCCTCGCTGGAAATCCGACTATTTCGCGCGCGCTCGGCTTGCAAAGTCTTTAAGTAAACACGCTCGAATGACCGCCCCGGGCGGCCCGAGGCACGCTTGCTCCCCCTGCGCGGGATTAGTAACTTTAGCACTTCGACCCTGGGGCTCCGCTGTGCCGGTTTCGCTCGGCCCGCAGCGCGCGGGTGCCTCGGGCCGCTCCTGCCCGCACCTCGGCCCCGCGGAGCTCGCCTGGACGCGCCCGTCGCCTGGCTCCGGGGGGTGACGCTGGCTGCGCAGATCTGGGCTCTCTGGGTCCGCGACCCTAGGGCTGAGCCCGGGGGACCCAGTCCGCCTCTGGGCGCCACGGCCTCCGGTTTCTGCGCGGGACTGGGTTCCCCACTTCCACCGGGACAGGGTCTCTGCGCCCCCGGGAGGGCGTGTGGGAGGGACCTGCACATGGCGTGTGTTTGGGGGGTGGGTATGTGGGTCCCAGCTTACCCCAGCCGAGGAGACAAGAGTCGGACTCCATGTCTCGCCCTTTCCCCAAGAGGACACACATACCCCGCTCAACTTGACGCCTAAAGCGGCCGCCTCGAGGCCTGAGGTTTCAGACGGGCCAACTGGCTGCCGCCGACTCACGCACCGCACTGGGACCCAGCCGCTCCGGGGGCGGTGGCCAGGCCGTCGCCTTCTCGGCTCCGGGATGCTTGCCCCCGGGGTCCCAGGCGTCCAGGCCGCTCGCCAGCCGCTTACCCTGGTGAGGGAGGCCTCGCGCCCTGCAGGAGCCGGGAACCCTGCGGCGGCGGCGGCGGCTCAGCATCCTCCTTGGTCGCCTCCTCGTTTTCCTCCACCCGAGCTCAGTCGGCTCCTCCCGGGGAGGAGGGGGACTCGCCAGACCAGGCCGGGCCCGGTACCTGGGGCGGGGGCGCGTCGGCTCTGCGGGAGGGCGCAGAGGCGCATCCGCAGGAGACCTGGATCGGCTCTGTGGCCGTGGCTAAGGGAGACTCGGGACCACCTTCCCCCCTTCCCCCCGGCCACAAGCCCCCTCCCCTCCCCCGCCGCCCTGGGAAGAGGAAGCCCGGCCTGCATTTGCCGGCGAGGCGGGTCAGGCCGGCGCCTGGTCTGGCCCGGACCCCCGCAGCCCGGCTCTCCGCCTCGGGCCACGCGCCGCAGCCTCTCCGGCCTGGCTCCCTTCCCCCTTCCTTCCCCGTGGGTCCCGAGGCCGACCTCGGCCCTCCCTCCTCGGCATCCCCCTCCCCTGCTTTTCCCTCCCCCTTGCTCTGTGCTGCCCGCTCTGGGGCTGGGCCCGTGACGTCAAACCCAGTGTGGCGTCGGCGAGACTGGCCGGCGCGGGCCATCAAAAGACCAACGTCCTCTTTCCCAATTACCCACTGTCAGTCCGGGAACAGGGGCGGACCGGCTGGGAATTAAATGTTAAATACCCCCTACAGGCTGGCTCCATTACCCGGGGCATCCAGCCCCAGGCCCCCCACCCCTCTCTGCCAGCCTGCAGCCACCCAGACCTAGAGGGGCCTTCGAGATCTTTTCTTTCCCCAAGGTGGGGCGCGGTGGGGGGGATGCCCTTCTCCAGCGCAGTGCAGTTCCGACTCGGTGCCGGCGAGAGAATTAAAACGAATAATCCCCCACCCGGACCACAGTTACCAGAGAGGCCTCCCCACACCGGAAGGCCTCCTCCTCGCACACAGTTTCTTTCTGTCTTTTAAAATCGTTTTTTAGCCTCAGAAGTTAACATTTGCAAGACCCGGCGTCAGGAGCTTTTCTGTCCCGAGGACGGGTCTCTTTCGCCCCTTCCCCGGCTGCTGGGTCTGGGCGCAGAGGACCCCGGGGACGGCGCGGAGGTTTCCCGCGTGGCCGTGAACTGGGGGCTGCTTGACGTGTCCACATCTCCATGGGCGCGCAAAGAAGCACTTTTTTTTTTTCCCCGGCTTCCATCCTTAATCTTAATCCCGGGCCTTTTAGCAAAAGTGCGTGCGCGTTCGTTCGTCCTTGTTTATAGAGTGGTTTCCGGTGAATGTTAGCAACATTTTAAATAATTAAAAGGTTTGGAGAGCGCCGTGAGCGGGAGGAGAGCTTGGCTGGCCCGGAGAGAGGAGTGGTCAGAGGGGAAATCGATGCTCCTTTATGGGCCGGAGTAGCGCGGGAGGCCAAGTGGGCTCGGGAGAAACGTGCAGGGAGGGTTTATTATTATTATTATTTATTTAAGAGTTTTCTTCCTGTTGGAAATTCTAGAAATCCAACCTTGATTTCAAAACAAATATCAGATAGAAGAAGGTGCGGACTCAAGAGAAGCTCCAAATCCAGGACCGGGAGGACCCAGGTTTCCACTACTCTCAAATACATTTTATTCGCGTTTCTGCAAGGATTGTGTTTTAAAAGAAGACGTCCCCCCACACCAAGTGGAAGCTCAATATTGTTTTTTCCTCCCCGCATGAAAGGAATCCTTCAGAACTTACTTTTAGGGACGGCTCCTTCTATCTGGAGTTTTTGTGTTTGTAGGGAATTGATTGCATGGGGTGGAGGAGGGAGTGAGGGAACAATGTCTTCACATAAAACCCCAAATCAGGCTCTCGGCTCCGTGGGTGGGATGGCCTGCGGGAGGACCCGCACTCCTCCTCTCCCACGTTGGCCTGCAGTGAGCAGGGGGTGGACCTGGAACAGTCTTCTGTTCCCGCCTGACCCCTGCGCGCCCGGGCCGCGTTTGGGGGCCCGCGGCTGCAGCAGCCTGGGCGCCGCTAGGGGAGGCAGCCGCTCCAAGGACCGAGCGGGGCCGCGCAGGTTGGAGCGGGGCGGGCCAATCGCGGCCCGGGCGAAGCCTCGCCCGCTGATTGGCCCTCCTCGGCCCCGCCCGCCCGCGCCGGCCCCGCCCCTCGCAGGGCTGTCCCGGAGCCGCGCTCCCTCCTCCCGCAGCCGCCCACCGCGCGGAGACCAGCTCCGGACCCCGCAGCAGCGGCTGCCCGGCGGCCGGAGCTGGGACCGGGGAAGGGGGCTGGCTTGCCCAGCCGGGGCAGAGGGGCCTGGAGCCCGAGTGAGTGGGACTCCGGGCGGGGCGGAGGGGGAAGTTCGGTCACTGAGTGGAGACCGAGTTCTTTCTTTCCACCCACCCTGAGTGCACTCGGGAGCGAGATAGGGTCGGTGTCTCCTCGGTCCCCTCGCTGCTGTTCCCTCCAAAGGCAAACACTGATTGCAGATATTAGGCCGGGAAGGGCAGAGCTGCAATAGCAGATGCATGTTTATTCGAGAGGCTCGAGAACGCAAAAGGCTCGGGAAAATAGTGACAAGGACGACAAGAGTCACACGGGCGCGCCACTCCTGGACGCACTCCCTTTGCCAGGTTCCTCAGCCTCGTAGGAAATTGGCCCGAGAGGCAAATCCCCAAATCCCTTGACATTACTGCTTTTTTTCCCCTGATCAGTTTTCCATGCACATAAGCCCCAACATCGATAAACTCTCCCCAATACCCTGAGTTGGATAATTTAATCATAAAAAATGTTTGCGCGTTAAAAAAAAAAAAGTCTGCAAAAGAAAAGTCTGCCTGTGCAAGTTAACTTTATGAATGGGGCAGGCGGGTCTCTCCAGGACGCGGCGATCTCCCGGCCCAAATGAATCGGCAGGAGCAGGAGCCACATTTAAAGGGCCAGAGCGCGAATTCGCTCGCGCCCGCCCCTCTGCCCCCGGCCCCGCGGGCCGCGCCCACCCTGCCCGCCGCCCCTGCGCCGGCGGCCGCCCTCCGCGGCGCCCCTTTCCGGTCAGTGGAGGGGCGGGCGGAGGGGCGGGGGCGTGCGGGGGGGTGGGGGGAGAAGTCCCGGAGCGGGTTTGGGTTGCAGTTTCCTTGTGCTGGGGATCCTGTCCCCTCCTCGCCAGCGCCAGGCTCCTCCCCCTCGGCGCGATGACACTAGAACCTCCTTAAGTTGCGTCGCGCCACAGCTGTCTGCGAACACTGAGCTGCCTGGCGCCGTCTTGATACTTTCAGAAAGAATGCATTCCCTGTAAAAAAAAAAATACTGAGAGAGGGAGAGAGAGAGACAGAGAGAGGAAAAGAGAGAGACGGAGAGAGCGCGAGACAGAGCGAGCCAGGCAATCTGACCGAGCAGGTCATACGCCTCCTCCTCCTCCTCCTCCTCTCTGCTCCTCGCTGCTCAGGTTGGTACTGGTGACTCTTCTTTTTTTTTTAAGTTTGATCCCCCCCCCTTTCACTTGGGAGGACTTTAAAATTTGTATAAAACCGCGACTCTCCTCTTTTGGAGGTCTTGTAGAGGCTGGAAGGAAGGTCCCGGGACCGGTGTCCCCGAGGGAGAGACTTGTCCTCCTCGTTGTGACCGCTCGGTCGGCCCGGGGCTCCCGGGAGCCGGGTCGCTGGGGTGTCCCTGGGAGTCTCGCTTCCTCTGCGGTCGCCGCCCCGCGCGCGCGTGCGTGTCCCGGGTGCGCAGGGCCGGGCGGGCGGCGCGGGGCCGTGGTGCCCCTCCAGAAACTCGGGTGCTAAAGTAGCTACCGGCTCATCCAGGTCTCCTTCTCTCCCTTGCAGGTGACCCGAGGGGAGACTCAGCCTCGGAGCCGCGGAGGAGCCCGGTGCACAGGAGCCTCCCTCGCAGGATTGCAGAGTCCTCGCCCCCTTTTACAGCTTGGCCCCTGTTATCCTGTCGTGCCTGGTTTTTTGGATTTTTTCCCTTCCCTTTCTTCTCTTTGCTAAACCACCCCTCAAGGATTTTTTCAAAGCCCTCTGGTTCGCTCACCTTTCCTTCCCAACCTTCCCATTCCCCCACTGAGAGCGAATCATTAAGCGACCCCCGGCCCTCCGACGGCAGGAGCCCCCCGACCTCCCAGGCCGACCGCCCTCCCTCTCCGCGCGCGGGTGCCGGGCCCGGCGAGAGGGCGCGAGCGCAGCCGAGGCCATGGAGGTGACGGCGGACCAGCCGCGCTGGGTGAGCCACCACCACCCCGCGGTGCTCAACGGGCAGCACCCGGACACGCACCACCCGGGCCTCGGCCACTCCTACATGGACCCGGCGCAGTACCCGCTGCCCGAGGAGGTGGATGTACTTTTTAACATCGACGGTCAAGGCAACCACGTCCCGTCCTACTACGGAAACTCGGTCAGAGCCACGGTGCAGAGGTACCCCCCGGCCCACCACGGTGAGTCCCCCCGGGGTGCAGGGACCCCGCCAGCCGCGCCCGCTCTCCGGGGTCGGGGAGGCAGGGAGGGACCGGGGCCGGGAGGGGGAAGCCGGGCGAAAGGCCCCAGCTGCAGCTACTGGTTCATTTACCAAAAAAACTGGGCCCCGGAAATGGGCGAGGAAGCCGTCTCTTTGGTCGTGAGATGTGTTTTGAAAAAGAGTCGCAGCAGCCGCCTCTCCCCGGCGCTGTCCCTGGGGCCTGGCTCACCTGGCGGGCGCCAAACCGCAGCCCCCTGTCCCCGCGCGGTGGCCGCAGGTTCGGGGGCCCGCGAGGTCCCCGGCGCGGGGCGCCAAGTCTCTGCCTCCGCCGGCCTAGGCGCCCGGGCCCGGCAGCCGGCGCCCGCCAAGCCGGACTGGAACTCGGCTCTGCAAAGAGCTTCGCTCCCTGATACCCGCCAGCTCTTCTAGGTGGGCTTCTGCCCGACGTCCTCAATTTACTTCTCCAGACACATTTTCGGAAAGGCCCCAGAGACGTATTTATTCACACCTTTCTGTTTGACCTTTTCCCAAAGCTAGTGCATCTGGTTTTTAGACGGGTCTCCTATCTCTTGGCTTCGGGAATGGAATTCTGATGCTTGGAGGGGTTTTGGGGGTGGGAGGGAAGATCAATGTCTTGAGAGACCCGAGGTTTCCTAGATTCCCGGCTGCACAGAATTTTCCTGCGTCTTTTGCCTCATTGCCTGCAATTCTTGCCTTGCTCTGCCTCGGGCCTACAGCAGTGCGTTAGGCTCCCGCATGAGATTTAGGATACACCAGGGTTCCAGTAGGAGCGATACCAGTGTTCTGGTGACACCCCCCTTTTTCCCTTTCACCTTGAGTTTAGGAGAGTTCTGAAATGTAAGAAAAAAAACCAGACCAGTACAGTTGGGGGAAAAAAGATCTAACACTTTCCAGCTGTAAGTTTTGTTCCTGAGGAAGAAATAGGAGCAAAAATTGGGGCAGAGAAAACGTGAGGCTTTCTCAGGCCGGCCAGACCGAGGTCTGCCCTGGTCCCTGTACTCAGAGGCTGCTTTGGCGCCGATGACATAGCCCCTCCGGCAGCAGGCGTCCTCTGCCCTGCAGTCGCCAGGTTTAAACAATCGTTTCTGCGGATGGGGCGCTCTTTGCCCACGTTCTGCGCAGATCAGCAGTTGAGTGGAAATGCGGCAGATGCAGACTTAATATTATTTACTATGCTACTTCCTGCATAATACGAATCTTGACCCTTGGTGTTCAGAGAACCCTCCTTCCCCCTGAACTCTCCTCCCCTTCCTCTCTCTTAAGATTTTAGTTTCAGTATTGTTCTTAATGGTGGAAGAAAATGTCAAATTCTGAGGCAGGTACTGCTGGATTAGAAGATCAATACGTGTGTGGATTTGCACTTGCAGTTTAAATGTTCTCCTCTCAGCGTGTAGACCTGTGTGAGTTATGGCTACCTTAAAATTGTGTATTTTAAATGAAAGCTAAATAGGCTTGGTATGAGTCATCCTGGGTTTAAAATATACACATCAACTGGAATTTTACGTCTCAGGGACTCAGGTGGAAATTCACATATCACACCGGTGGAATCACAGCTTTGAGGGCATGCGGGACTTATTTTATTTGCTTCTCCTGTACCATTTGGGAGGGTGAGAAAAGCAGGTGAAAACTGCCACCCCAGAGTCTAGCCTTGGAAACTTGCTTCAACAGCCCGAGCAGCTAAACATTTCCTTGCAGATCCCATTTCAGGCCTTTTGGAAGCAGCCTTGCAGATTCTGAGAAACCTGCGTTAGGTTTCTGGGAACTAGAAGCTTCTCTGTCTTCTTTCCCAAGGCCTCTCCTTCCTGCCAGCGAGTGGCAGGCAGGCGTGGGGTGGGAAGCTGGGCCTCTCTGGGGTGCTGAGCGGCTGTGTGGCCCGGCTCCATCCTTCAGGCCTCATCGTTTGCAGCTGACCCTCTTAACAGGCTGGCTGGGATTAAGTCTGGGCCGGGGGATTCTGGGCCATTGAAGGCAACCAATAAATCAAGTGAGGCTCTAGAGAGAGACCTCAGGGAATGTGATTTAGACGGTGTATCTGGACAGGCCAAAGAGGCCGAGGGGCCCTTCTCCACTCCGGCGCAGCCCCTCTCGGGTGTCAGGCGCAGGCCCTTCATTCTGCTGGCTGTGAGAGATCATCCCTGTGGGGGAGAGGGGTGGACGGAGTCTTCCCCTGCCTCTTGCCCCCAGGTGTGTGGCTGGGTTCTCCTGGGACCTCTTGGGTTAGAGAATGGGCCTGTGCTTGGGCTTTTGCTGACAGGGAGGCTGGGGCCTGAGGGGGAGAGTCCCCAGGCTTGTCTGGGGGCCTCCCAGGACCACCCTCACCCTCCTCCTCTCTCCTGTCCCTTCCCCACCGCTGCAGGGAGCCAGGTGTGCCGCCCGCCCCTGCTGCACGGATCCCTGCCCTGGCTGGATGGCGGCAAAGCCCTGGGCGGCCACCACACCGCTTCGCCCTGGAACCTCAGCCCCTTCTCCAAGACGTCCATCCACCACGGCTCCCCGGGGCCCCTCTCCGTCTACCCCCCGGCCTCGTCCTCCTCCCTGTCGGGGGGCCACGCCAGCCCGCACCTCTTCACCTTCCCGCCCACCCCGCCCAAGGACGTCTCCCCGGACCCATCGCTGTCCACCCCGGGCTCGGCCGGCTCGGGCCGGCAGGACGAGAAAGAGTGCCTCAAGTACCAGGTGCCGCTGCCCGACAGCATGAAGCTGGAGTCGTCGCACTCCCGCGGCAGCATGACCACCCTGGGGGGGGCCTCCTCGTCGGCCCACCACCCCATCACCACCTACCCGCCCTACGTGCCCGAGTACAGCTCCGGACTCTTCCCCCCCAGCAGCCTGCTGGGCGGCTCCCCCACCGGCTTCGGATGCAAGTCGAGGCCCAAGGCCCGATCCAGCACAGGTAGGAGCGGAGCCCTTTCTCTTCCTCCCGTTCTCCCTCCTCCTAAATAAATCCAGGGCCTGGGTGCAGAGAGGTCCCCTCTGGGGAGCTGGGATGTCCCAAACCCTACCGAGATTCCATTCCTTCCCATTTTTCCAGCCGGGAGGAATGCCTATGTCCTCCTGTCCGTGTGTCCTCCTGTCCTCGGAAGCAGAGGGGAAGTGGGATCTGATTTAAAACCCCCCAATGAACTGGGAAAGGAAAGAGACAAAAACAAAGCAATGCGCTCTCCTGCATGTGGCGGGACTTCTGCGTTCTGCTGGGAACCTTTAGTCAGTTTCCAAGACCAAATGGAAGGCCGAGGGAATAAATCTTTAGTGTTTAATGCTAAAACGAAACCTCCTCAAACCTAAACAAACACGGGTCCCTCCTGTGACCCCTTTGGCCTCTGTCAGTCTGACTGTTCCTCTCTGCTCAGCTCTGAGGGGGTCACACAGGAGGACAGACCTTTATATAGACTTGTATGAATACAGTGTGTATATATAAATTTTGGGGGGTGGGGGCAGAAACTAGCAAAAGCAGCACACATTCCTTGTGTGGAAAAGGGGGCTCTGAGCCGAACTTCTGGAAGAAAGAGGTGGCTTTGCATTGGCGACGCAGAGTTGAATGAAAATCTAATGTCTCACGGCCCAGTTAGTTACCTGCAGCTCTGCCAGAGCTCTCGGTGTGGGCAGGGGCCGGGGGCAGGGAGCCTTATTAGGACATACTCCTCTGTCGCTCTGAAGCCAGGGGAGGTAGAAGGGACTGGAAAAGTTCTCCAGGCGTGTCTCTGCTTCCTGAACTTACTCCCTTTCCAAAACGTGCACCCTGTCTAGCAGCACGCTGCATATTTATCCCACTGGTGTCATCCCTTGTATTAAAAAAAAAAAACCCAAATATTTTTGCTTTAAAAATAATCCATCACCCATTTTGTTTCTAATCAAAGTAATTGAGTCAAAAGAGACAGAGAAATCCTCTGAGACAAGAAGGGACTGTGTTTAGACAGGATTTTGTGAAGACTGCGATGTCTCCTTAGGTACATCCTATGTCCTCTCCCGTCTCACCTCTGCCTCTCTCTGTACGGATCCTATATAACAAGCAGTGGTGACAATCACTTGTCTCTTAAGGGTGAGATGAGCAGTCTAGAATCGGAGCTTCCAAAGCTCCCGGGTTGAAAAACTTCAGAGGGAGGGCTCTGGGAGCCCAGTGACCATGAGATCAGTTTTCAGGGCTTTTTTTTTCCAGAGTGACATTCACTCCGACTGCCTGGGCAGGACTGTCTCTATTTAGTTGATATGTTTTAGCTAATCCAATTATTTTCAGACTGCTGCACGCGACAGTTGCATTGTTTATCCCGAGCCAGGAACTTTAATAGAGTCCGGATGCGGTTAGGCTGAGAGAAAAACTCAGACCTGCATGTTCAGTACATGAAAGTAGGCAGGAGGCAGAGGGAGGCAGGCTGGCTGATGGAGTCAGAAAGAAAGCAAGGGGATGGGAGAGCCAGGGAGGAGGAGAGTGGCCCGTGGTGCCTGGCGGGGGCTGGCCTTGGGGGTGGAGGGGAAGGCTCGGGGGGAGATGGGGATGCAGCCTGACCCAGAAAAAAAACAGGCTGGGGGCTGCACGTAAAGAGGGCAAACCTGTGTATTTGGGGGTCATAATGGGATTTTTTTTTTTTTTAAACTTCTCTTTTCTGGTAGGGCTATGAGGCTGGGGGAAGAGCGTGGTATCTGAGGTCGGTGCCGTGGTTTGTGTGGGGGAGGGGACAGAGTGACTTTTCCAAGAGACTCTGGTTTCTTTGCCCTCATTTCCGCGTTTGATTTCTCCCGCTCTCCTGTACACACTTTCTGCCTTCAGTTGAGCCCTTTCCCTTCTCTCACCTCTTCCCTTAAGACTCTGGATGGGAAAGGTGGTTTCCCTGAGCCGCAGCTAGGGATATGTAAGCACCTATTTTATTTTTCTGGCAAGGCAGAGAGGAGGCCATTGCAATTGGCCCCTTTTACTTCCTCCTTATTCCTTTCTCACAGTCGGCAAAAACCAAGAACAGCACACCTGGCCAGCGAGGGAGCTGGGACTTTTGGGAGTGTGGAGGGAAGTTTCGAGAAGTCCCCCTGTGTGCAGAGGGTGGACACCGTGGGAGTTCTTGAGGAAGGGATTCTTTTGGTTTTAGTGGTTGCCTTCTTTCTTTCTTTCTTTTTCTTTTTCTTTTCTTTTTTTTTTTTAAACCTCTTCTCTGCAAATGCGTTTGCTGAAGGAGGATACAGAGAGAGGGTTCTCGGGGTTGTCGCTGGAGAAACGGTTGAGCTGTGGTTAGGGCACCTATTGCTTTCTGAACGCCTGGGCTTCCAGGGCTGGGATCCGTCTTTGCAAACAAAAGACAAAGCCTTTTTGCAAAGGGCCATTTCTTTGGGCACCTCCCTCCACCTTCCTGGGAGCAATCTCCTGCCCTGCTCCCTACCCCCTCACACGGCCCCGTTTCAGGCAGGCAAGCGGCCTTTGCAAATGGCTGTTGAATGTCAGGAGGCCTCGCAGCTCTGTGGTTCTTGTCACCTAAGAGAGAGGTGTCTGCCAGAGCCGTTCGCAGCAGGCAGGGGGCGAGGAGAGGGGAGGAGAGGACGCAGGAGGGAGTCGGGGCCTCCATTAGGAAAATTGGCTGTTTGCTGAAGTCATAGACCAGAGGCAACAAGGAAAAAAGAAAAAGAAAAGCCCACACAAAGCGGTCGCAAACTTGCCGAGTGAATCAAGACAGAAAATTGCCCTAGTGTGCAGAGCCTTGTTGAAGAGGTAACCATTGCTAGCTTTCAAGGTCCCTCTGAAACGGAAGCTGTCATCCTCCCCGCCGCCCTGCAAAAGAAAGGAAATCAGACTGATTGTGTCAGGCTGGGAGGTCCCCCAGTGCCAGGGTGCTGGCTTAGGGTGCCGGCTTAGGGTGCCTGGAGCCACCAAAGCCTCACACAGCCCCCTGCCCTGTGCCTAACTGGGGTGGGGAGGTGAGCCTGGCTGGCCCCTGTCTGGGCAGGCCCGGGAGTGGGCCTGCAGCCTCAGCTGACGTGGTGCCCACTTGGCTGCCTCCTGGCTGGGCTGTAGGCAGGTGGCTTCTCCTCGCCCACTCGCCCTGCGCCTCCCCTCGCACCTCTCCCACATCCAGTCTACCACCTCCCTCAGGCTTCTGACCCCAGCTAAGGTATCTGGGTATGATTCAGTCCAAAGCCTTTTTGAGAAGAGCTGTTGGCTCACCAGTGCGATGTGTTTGTGTATAATCATAGGGGTTCTTGGACAGAAGGCTCTCCTCCGGAGACCCCAGGCTAAGAACCTTTTTGGAATCTGGAGGAAAAAAAAAATTCTCTTAGCTTCTCCAAATTTTTTTGAAAAAGCAAAGTAGATTAAAACTACTCAGCACCAACCCTGACTCTAATGGAGGTGGAGGCAAGACCCTCTCGTATTTGCAAAAGTCTTTAGCTTCCTATTGATCACAGGCTTGCAAGTGGGACCCCACCAGTTCCCTCATACTTGCTCAGGGGGTTTCCAAAGGCCCTGTAGGTCCCAGAGCTGCCAAGGCAGACTTCTCCTCCTTTAGGGGAGTCAGAATTCGTAAGGCCCCTTGCAGGTTCTCTTCTCCCTACTCCAGTCTTCCTCCTAGGTTGTGAGTGGTTGATTAATCTCTTAAAACAAAACAATCTTCAGGGCTCATCTCTCTCCCCTGCTCACCCTCCAGTATCTTCTTCTGGGCCTCCCCTCCTGGGGGGCCACCTTGAGTCGAGGGCTTCCTCCCATACACCAAGAGAACTGGGTGGGTGGGCCCTCTGCTCCTCCCCAAAGCGAGGAGATTCTCCTAGAAAAGCATGAAATCAGTTAGCAAACTGCCCCAGTCCTAAAATGGTCATTTAAGGGATTCTTCCAAGGAACCTGCTGGGGGTGGGTCTGGGTGGTGAATGCTGCCCAGAGGAACCCAACCCTGCCTGGCCGGTTTTTTGTTTATTTTGTTTGTTTGTGTTTTTGGAAAAAGAGAAACTGCAGGCAGGCCTTGGTTAAGGAGCCTACGGAGAGCCCCCACGCTGTCCTCCCAACCCATCCCCTCTTGCCCACTCCCTCCTTTCTGGGTTCCCTACTCCCCTCCGCCCCCCCAGCAACCCCTGGCTGGGGTCACAGTTTAGCTTCAGTCTTGTAACCCTGTCTGGAAAGCTATGGAAATCCCTGCTGGGTCCTAATCTCTTCCTTTCCAGCTAGGGACATGTACAGTTTGATTAAAGTAAAATCTAAAGCCCTAGCTACTCAGATCAATCAGCCAATTGATCAATCGATATGTCTATTTATTGTCTGTTTATCTATCTAGCCATTGATTAATCTTTCCTTTCCCCGATCCTAATCTTCATTATTTAATCAATCTATATAGACAGACCTACTGATGATAATGGGTCATCTCTGTTTTTCTTTTTTTCCTTTGAGGGAAATGAATGGCGTGTTTTGCTTTTGCCACCGTCCGAGGCTCAGAATTTTCTCAGGGAAGTGTTTTGGGTTGGAATCTGCCTTCCTCCTTGGTCGGCCTGGTCTTCCTCATCCAGGCCAGGAATAAGGCTCTTTGGCTGCGGATGCCTCTGTCCCTTGTGTCCCAGGGAGGGTCGTGCCAGGCATGGCAGCCACTCTGCTCCACTTTGAAGCCCCTTAGAAGGAGGTGGGGATGGGATGGTCCCCAAAAGTGGAGGAAGAAAGGAAAAAGTCCCCAACTTGACTTTGCTCCCCAAATTCCAAATGCTGTCGCCTTCCCTGTGTGTTCTCCTGCCATTAGTGACTTATCTGTGGTTTTGTTTCCAGAAGGCAGGGAGTGTGTGAACTGCGGGGCAACCTCCACCCCACTGTGGCGGCGCGACGGCACCGGGCACTACCTGTGCAACGCCTGCGGGCTCTACCACAAAATGAACGGACAGAACCGGCCCCTCATCAAGCCCAAGCGGAGGCTGGTGAGTTTCGCTGGGGAGGACTGACCCCTTGCCACCCGTTTTGTGTTTTTCATTTCCTGTCTTCAGGAAGGGACAGCCTTTTTCAGGAAATTGGCAGGACGGCTCAAAATCGTGTCAGCTTGCTTGGGACAGTTTCTTTTTGCTTTGCAAATTAGATATACAGAAAAGCTTTCTCTCTTTTTTTCCTCTCCATGTCTTTTAAGCCACTTCATAGATCTTTAAAGATGCTGACTTCTTGGTTGTCAAATCTGCAACGTAGACCCTAATATAACAACTGCGTTAACGAGACCAGGATGGCTGATTCAACATGCTTCGATAATCACTGTTTCACAGAAAGAGGAATTTAGTACGAGGGTGTCCTGTCCTAGGAACCATCTAGAACATGTTCCCGAGGTGGTGGCATGTGGTCTCCGAGGAAGGGTCACTGGCTCAGTGCTGATTTCTTCTACTGATGCTTTAAGATAGACGGGACGGGTGAGACGAATTTCAGACGCAGCAGCCTCTACTGAGCCCAGCAAACGTTTCCTTCTTTCCTGGTCCTAGCACTGTGGACCTTCCACTGGCAATTCCTGTGGGAACAGTCTTGTGAGTCCCGTCTTGCTGCAGTCTGACCTAGCATTTGATCTTGTTTTCTCTTTGAACTCCTATGAAGAGGGTGATAGGTTTTATTATTTTTTCCCCTTCTTTTTTTTTTCTTTGTAAAACTTTTGACCATTAGGAATCCTTGAGTAAACCTGGCTGTGTCAAGCATTTATAGGGAAAACTAGCAGGAGAGGTCCATTCGGAAGCTTGTCCTTGGAACCTTAGGCCCGTTGAACAGTGAGTGTCTGTAACAGAGAAGTAACAGCTAACCGCAGTCCAGAGATCAAAATGCCTTTGGGGGTGCTGACATTCACCCAGGCAGAGACTCGAGGAGGGGCGTTTCCCCAGGCAGATTAATGGATGAATTAGCATCCATCCCATTCTATGGGAGGAAAAAAAAAAAAACCACACCACAACCATCCTGTGTTCTTTTTAAAGAATTAGTTGTCCTCCCCATCAGATTATGGCTGCAACTCAACACCTTTCACATCCCTCTTAGAAGAAGGAAAAACTTTCTAGGGATGGAAGTGCCCACATGACTTTAATTTCTGGCAACCATGGATCTCCAGGATTCATTCTCCCTGATCTCTGCCCCTTTCTCCAACTTTCTCAACCTTCCCCCACTTCTCATACACTTTGGTATTTTTTTTTTTTTCTTCCTTTCTCTCATGTGCAAAGCTAACTTCCTAGGAAAAAGCTGCCGGATATCTGAGCACTGGAGATAACTCATAAACAACAACTCAGCTTCCCCAACCTAAACACCGAGATGTTTGAACGGATCAGAACAAGAAGTGTTTGGAAAAAAAAAAAATGGCTGGAGGTGTTAGCACAGAATGAATATGATCACACCACAAAAGAATGTTTTGAATCACTCAAAACCTGGCCTTAGTAAAAAAAAAAAAAAAAAAAAAAACTAACAACAAAAACCTTCTTGTTAAAATATGTCATGGTACCATCATAGTTTTTTTTTTTTTTTTTTAAGGGCAAAAGTAATGAAGAAAGAAGGGTTAAAAATCTCAAACTGTGAGCTGATGGATGAGCACCAGTTCATCTGACATTTTCTTGGGTTTTCTCCTTCTGTCTGTACAGATTGCAGAGGAGGGTTCTACTTCCATTTTACATAATTTTGTCTTCACTCACCTTTCATAGGAAATCTCTAGAACTCTGAGTAATAATTGCTTTTAATTCTAGAGTTCATTGGCTGTCACATTTTAAGCCGTCTGTTCTTTCTGAATCATCTGTCCTGGGTGCTTTGATATTTTTAGTTCTATAGAATTCATATACTACAGGGAGGACACATTCAGATTTTTTTTTTTTTTTTTTGAGACAGAGTCTCACTTTGTTGCCCAGGCTAGAGTGAGTGCCGTGGCGTCAGCCTAGCTCACAGCAACCTGAAACTCCTGGGCTCAAGGGATCCTCCTGCCTCAGCCTCCCGAGTAGCTGGGACTACAGGCATGTGCCACCATGCCCGGCTAATTTTTTTTTTTCTATATATATATTTTTAGTTGTCCAGATCATTTCTTTCTTTTTTTAGTAGAGACGGGGGTCTTGCTCTTGCTCAGGCTGGTCTCGAACTCCTGACCTTGAGCGATCCACCCGCCTTGGCCTCCCAGAGTGGCGTGAGCCACTGCGCCCGGCCTATATTTGACTTTTGAACACCTAGAACGTTTTGTTTTTTCTTTCCTGTATTCCCTAGTCCTTCACCCCAGCTCCATCTTTTCAGTTTGCTATTTTTGTCTGATACATTTGCAGATGCACTGAAGACCACCCAGCCCATAACGTAGTAGCTCTTCCCTGAGATGCATATCTAACGCTGAATAAACTCATGCAGGAAATAGAAGAGATAACCTAAGGGAAGATCCATTCAGTTTTTTTTCCTCCCCTCTGACGTTGCCAGGATTTTCATGTCTCACAACTAGCAAAAGTCGGAGCAGCTTGCTCTATTAAATACTCTGCCTTCTGCTAGGGAACCAAACAGCACGGCTTTAAGAGACTCTGTGTCAGTTCCCGTAAAGTCTGTAGCACTGGGAATATATTCTGAACCTGCTTGGATTTATTTATGTGACTGTCAGTGTAATGCTGAGAATTAGAGAGCCCCCTCCGCTGGAGTTCTAATCTTACCAGTTGGTGTTATGTGGACGTCCTACACATTCTAAATTGCTGGGCTGGGAAATCCAGATGCGTGGGTAGATATTAGTCTACTCTATCAGAGGATTTATTTTAAAGGAAAAAAAGACTATATGAAGGTAATAATAATCACATATCATGTAATTGTCAAAATCATTAAGCACTGGTTGTATGCAGCACTTTCTTTCCAAGAGTACACAAGGGAAACAGTTATTTAAGAATTAAATGATCACGTTTCATGAAGGCAGGTAGGCGTAGGCCTATGGCGTTGGAATCAGCTTTCTTGGACTGGTGAATGATTTTCAAAACGGGCAGCAAAAAAGTAGAACCTTCTCCGTTATGATAGATCAGGACTATTTTTAATTTCCATTTTCTTAGAATACAGAAAAGAAAGAAATTACTTAAAAAAAGTCATAACTCTGTTGTTTAGAGCCCATAGGAGCCTGTCTGTGGAATGCCAGTGGCTTTGAAAGGAAAGGAATCAGTCTGGTTAATTCAAAATCGCCCCTGGGTTTTCATATCTGGCAGCTTTGGGTGTTTGGTCCAACTTTTTGCTCAATAAAATATTAACAGCAAAGTGCACCAGGGTCCTTGTAGTCCCCATGCAACGTTCTTAGAACCGTACCGGAATTTTCTTCATCACAGATAAAGACTAGCTAAATTCTGTCTCCTCCTCTTGCCTTTTGCTCGATAATATTTTTCAGTCCAGAAGCAGGAATAACTTTGCAGTTAAAATTTTCTTTCCATGGTGGAAGGTGAGGAGGAAAGGGAGGTGTGTATTAGAAGTGACTCAACTCCATTATCTTTCGACAGTTTTTGAGTTTTGTTTTTTTTTTTAAGTGTGCACCTAGAGAATAGTCCCCTGACCAATTTCAATGTGTCAAAAAGTGAGAGAAAAATCTGCCTTTTGAAGGAAATGAAGGCTGTAACACAACCAAGGAATAAAAATTCACGTGGAGGCTGATATTTGAACTGCAAACTCTTCTACTCGGGGAACAGCTAATAGGAAATACCTAATTTCACGAAGGCGACACGAGACCAGAGGAGGCGGGGAGGCCAGGGTTTCTGTTGAATAGCGAAATTACTTGTTCTTTTGAATTTGTCTCATTAACTGACAGCCACCTAAAGGGACTGAGGGTGGCTGTCCCGTGAATGGCAAGTGACCGAGTCTGAGAGCGCAGGCTGTGTAAATGCAGGACCGTGTTGCAAATGCGACAAGGTCTTGTTGACTCAGGGTGTCCTGCCCGGTGCCTGCTGGGTTACGCCAGCCACGAGTGTATGCCACACACAGGCACGGACATCCTCCCGGAGAACGATTTAGCGTTGTGCTCGCGCCTGCTTCTCTTTATAACCCGGTGTTTCTTTATTTGGGATCTACACAGTGCTTTGGAAGCTCGGGTTTGTTCTTTTGCTGTTAGTGTATCCGGATAGCCGGGAGCCGGTTTGAGGATTAATATTCTTGGGAGTTGGGCCTGAAAAAGACCTCTTGTGGCCCCGGGCCTGCTGAATAAGGCAAGACTGAATGGTACCCAAACTAGTAGGACTAATTAAAAATTGCCACCCGTGAAAACTAACCCTCCAGTGCACTTCGTGAGACAGGGGTAGGGAGATAACATTCCCAGGGAGGTGGCCTTGGCTTTCCCATCCTTGCGAGTTCTGCCCTGGTGAGTGGCAGGTAGAACTCTGTGCTCTGATACCCTCCTATCCAGTGGATTGGTGACATTTTTCTTCTCAAGGCAGCTTTTGGGGATCTTTATTACTTTCATGTGGGCCACTTGCTAGTTTTGATTTCAGTGATAATTCTTCCTTCCTTTTTTTCTTTTTCTTTTTTTAAAGCCTGTCTCCGTAGTTATGACAACACATTTAACGTTTGTTTTGGTTTTATCCTCTCTCTCCCCACTCCCAGTCTGCAGCCAGGAGAGCAGGGACGTCCTGCGCAAACTGTCAGACCACCACGACCACGCTCTGGAGGAGGAATGCCAACGGGGACCCTGTCTGCAACGCCTGCGGGCTCTACTACAAGCTGCACAATGTAAGTGGCACTGGGACCCGCCAGGTGGGGACCCTTCCTGACAACGCCCAGTAGGCAGCATCACCACTGGTCCCTGGAGACCGCCTGATCAGGGTGAATTGCCCACCTTGGGGCCAAATAACAGGCCTCACATGATCTATGCAATAGGACTAGTTTGGAAAACTATTTTGTCTGGCGTAGCCTTGCTGGGGTGGAGGGGGTTGGAAGACACAGCACCGCAGCCCCGTGGCATGTATGGGACACCACCACGCGTGCTGCGGGAGTCCCGAATGCCGGGTGGGACTGTCTGGGTTTTGAAGGGAAAAAAAAAATCTTCCCCTTGGAAAGCAAAAAGAAAAAAAGTCACTGGTTCTGTTCTGTTGTTTCTTTGCATTTTAAATTTTTTGCAAAAAGAGAAAGCGTGAGCTAGGGAGAGAGGGAAAGAGGAAAAGCTTGTAGAATTGTGGCGTGGGGCGCGCAGGGACTCTGAAACCGAGAGGAACCCTTCAGCCGCTGAGGGGTCAAAAGTCTCGCCTCACCGTGTGCTATGAATGTTAAATGGAGTCTCTGTAGGAAAGACAGGGAATGAAAGTGTGAGAGATTTCAGCGAGATGTCTTTGTCCAAACTAGCTTTCACGTGGGGAGAACTCCTGAGCCAAGTGGCGGGGGAGGCTATCCCAGCAACCCTGTCTTTTTCTTCTTCTATGTACCATTAGCAGTGTGACAATTGCCAGTCACCTGGCTCTAGCTGCGTCATTTGCAATCTTTCAACTCCGGGTCTTCTTATTTTGTAATATCTTCATCTTAAAAGAAATTTTTTTCAGGTTATTTTTTTCCTGAAACAATTCTGGCTAACAGGCCATGGCCCTAGAGTGGCCTCAAGTTTACGTTAATCCCAAAGAAAAAATGGTCATTTCTCTCTCTCTCTCTTTCTTTCTCTCTCTCTTTCCTTTTTGGCGCTTTCTGATTCTCCTAAAGTCTCTTGGCCAACATGACTTTGGCACAATCTGGGACCAAACAGGGAGGAGGTACAGAGACTTCTGCCTGGGGCGGTTCTGGCAAGAACTCCTCTTACTCAGGATTCCTGGGAGTTGGGGAGGAGCTTTTCTGGTTAGAGTTTTTTGAGTCACAGAGAACTTCTCAAGGTTGACCCCGGCACCCTACTCTGTATTCGCTTTTTGGGAACAAGTTGCTGTGATTCTGAGGGACCCTCTACCCTCATCTTCTTTTGACACGGTCTGGTGAAGTGCCCAGCGCTAATGAAACCAGAGTCTTGCTACGATTCCGTGTTCTCCCTGGGCTCCTGGGACTGTGGCTATGTAACGTTTATCAGCAGCTAAATCCAAGTTCTGTTTTCACTTTGGGGAATTCGCTCGCTGACTGCAGTAGAGATAGAGATTCATGATTGAAATCTGGAAGGTTTGGGGCGTTAGAGTTTATTAGCTCACCAGTCATCAGCACTGCCTATGAAGTTATTTTGGGGGCTGTAATTTATGGCTTTCAAAGAACTTTCGTGGTACTTGATTACATCAGAGCCCCAGATAGTCCCTGTTGTAGACAGGGCAGAAATGATTTTTATTTCGGTTTTACATGAAGAAATTATGCCTGAGTAAAGGGAGTAACTTGAGCAAGGTAGCGTGGCTGATAAAGTAGAAGAGTCAAAATGGATTTCCAAGGGTCCAGGAGGCTTTTTCCTGGGAGGTCAGTAGTGGCAGGACTAAGGCAAACTGTTGGAAAGTAAGCACTCTTTTATTTTAGAACACAACAAAATTGTAGTGACTTGTGCATGCATATGTATTTCTTATTTCCATGGAAGTACAGGAATTGGGGAAATTAGCTAGCTATACATTTTTTTTAAATTGTTCGCTGTGCTGAGATGTGATCCCACTTGTGTCTGATTTAAACATATATATATATATAGATATAATTTCTGAAGAATATGAATTTCTCAAATCTTAAGAAAAGCCAAGGCATCCCCTCCACTGCTCACTCCCACGCTGCCGTTAATTAGCTCGGTCTTCCTGGCTGTGCTCTGGCAATTAGGAGAGAGAAACTTCCTCATCCCCAAGAGTGGTTTTTTTTCCTGTCTCCTCTGGCTTAGTAGGACCTCAGGAAAGCAGGCGATTTATGTGTATCCAACAATAAGAGATACTGATCTGTGAACGTTTTCATCGCCCTGCCCATCCAGATATCTATACGGGGATGCCACGAGCTCCTTTCTCCTTATCTAGGTGTTTAGATAACTGCCTATCTCGGCATCAGTGTATCTAGGTGGTGTTGTGACTAGTTACCTGGGGTTGTGTGGCTATCGGTGTAACTAGATATTATATTTAGATATCTGGCTATGTGTATCTAGATATCGGTGGCGGCCAGGGCTGTGTATCTAGACATTATCTTGGGGAAGATTTGATGTGGGAGTAGATTCCTGTCATCTCTACAGGCTGCTGCTTTATCTGCAGGATAACTTTGAAGGAGGAACCCTGAGACGTTTCCCTGGCAGTGAGTGACCTTTCTCAGCTCTTCTGCCGTCAGTCGGTCATGTTGTCTTCCTGGCACGGTCGCAGCTGCAGCCTGGGGCTCCGTTCCCCTCTCCAGACAGGCTGTCCCAGCTACTCTCAGCAACCTGGTCCCTCTTGGCCATTTGAACTCTTCCTTTCTCAACCATCATTTTCTAGCTTTGGAGGCAGACAGGTGGAGCCCAGAGCCGAGGGTTCTCGACAGGGTGAAACGGGGGGCGTTTTCACCCCAGGCGGTCATGGTGTGCAGTTTGCTCTTTGGGGCAGGTGTCTGCTCTTCAGTCGGGTTAATGTCACTCTGGGTGGGGACCAGCTTCTGTGCACTTTGTAAAGTCCCCTGTCTTGATTCCGGCCCGCCTCCCTCCAGCTGATGTATTTTAAAAAGACAAATGAGGTTTGTGAAGAAGAGAAAAGTGGTAGCTGTCTCGGAGATTGAAGTCTGGTGAATTTGAGAGCAGGGCCTGGCCTCTCTCTCTTTAGTTCATTCTTGGTCTTTACTTTTTAGGAAGAGCGTACTTCTACGCTAACACAATCTTCGCACCCCAAAAGTGGTTGTTAAATGCTGGTTGGTTGGCTGTTTGTCTTGTTGGAAGGGAAGAGTTAGAACTAGGCAGAAATAGCAGCTTTCAACCATCGCAGCTGCTGCTGGAGTGACTCAGGCAAGGGATTACTTTTTGGGAAGGCGTGTTTTCTTAAAGTACAACCCTGGAACCCCTAAATTCCAGGAGAAGATTTTACTACGGCACCTGTCATTGTGAAAAGGCCTACGTGGAAGAAAGGCAACCCCCAAATGACTCCGCAGAGCCGTCCAATCCCATTTCCTCCCAGGCAGATAGACTTAAACACCTGAAGATTGATTACCTTGGCAGCGCTTTTAAAGTTCTGAAACCGATTTGTCAGAGGAGTAGACAAAATGGTATTTCCCTCTCGAAGATTCCTCAGTAGCCCCTCCTCTCTTGCGATAGTCTAAGGAAATTCTCAAGAAATAAGACAAGTTATTCTATTTGAGTTACCGGAGAAATGCAATCATGCTAGGTGGGTCTCTCGACTGGTAACTAGATCTGTCTGAGTTACTTGGTCCCCGGGAAGGAGGCAGGAGACAGTGGGAGGGAGCAAGGGGCCCTCTGAAACCAAAACGGATCCCCAATCTGGGGCGGCTGGTGGAACGCGTGTCGGTGTGCGAGAGCGCGTGCATTTCAGAGACAGCATGAAAGTAAAAAAAAAAAAAAAAATTGATCTTTGTTTAGATTAACAGACCCCTGACCATGAAGAAGGAAGGCATCCAGACCAGAAACCGGAAAATGTCTAGCAAATCGAAAAAGTGCAAAAAGGTGCACGACACGCTGGAGGACTTCCCCAAGAACAGCTCGTTTAACCCGGCCGCCCTCTCCAGACACATGTCCTCCCTGAGCCACATCTCGCCCTTCAGCCACTCCAGCCACATGCTGACCACACCCACGCCCATGCACCCGCCGTCCAGCCTGTCCTTCGGACCTCACCATCCTTCCAGCATGGTCACCGCCATGGGTTAGAGGCCTGCTCGACGCTCACCGGGCTCCACGCGGGAGTCCCCGAAGCCCCTTCGACTTGCATTTGTGCAGGAGCAGTATCATGAAGCCCGAAGGCCATGGATATACGTTTTCGAAGGCAGAAAGCAAAATGATGTTTGCCACTTTGCAAAGGAGCTCGCTGTGGTGTCTGTGTTCCGACCACCGAATCTGGGTCCCATTTGTGAATAAGCCATTCAGACTCTCATCCCCTATTTAACAGGGTCTCTAGTGCTGTGAAAAAAAAAATGCTGAACATTGCATATAACTTATATTGTAAGAAATACTGTACATTTGAGGAAGACTCTATTGCATCTGGGTAGCTGTCAGGCATGAAGGATGCCAAGAAGTTTAAGGAATATGGGGGAAAATAAAGTATGGGATTAAGAAGAAACTAGGTCTGATATCCAAATGGACAAACTGCCAGTTTTGTTTCCTTTCACTGGCCACAGCTGTTTGATGCATTAAAAGAAAAAAAAAAACAAAAAAGAAAAAAAGAAAAAAAACAGAAAAAAGAAAAAAGCAAAAAAAAAAAGAAAAGAAAAAAGTCGTAGGCGAATCATTCGTTCAAAGCTGTGGGCCTCTGCAAAGGAAGTGTCTATCGGTTCCGGGCAATCAGTGTTAACGCTCGCAAATGCCATCTGCCATCGCTGGTGTCCGATAGTCCTTCTCTAGGCCCACATGCTTTGTGAACAAGTCCCTGTAATTGTTTGTATGTATAATTCAAAGCACCAAAATAAGAAAAGATGTAGATTTATTTCATCATATTATACAGACTGAATTGTTGTATAAATTTATTTACTGCTAGTGTTTAAGAACTGCTTCTCTTTTTTTGTTTGTTTCGATACTTTTCCTTCTCTCTCAATTTTTGGTTGAATAAACTAGATTATATTCAGTTGACCTAAGGTGGTTGTGCTCTGGAGGGTTTATTTTTCCATTTTGTTTTTTGGATGATATTTATTAAATAGCTTCTAAGGGTCCGGCAGCATCTGTCTTCTCCCTTCTGCAGCCTGTGCTGAGGGTAGCAGCGTGTGAGCTACCC
>NW_012142412.1:339800-376270 GCF_000956105.1 Propithecus coquereli
TTTTTTTTTTTTTTTTAAAGCAGATCAGAAAACAGAGAAATCAAGACTCCAGTGATGTCATTCTTACTCTGTGACATTTACACTGTTATTCCCCTTTAGAGCGAACTGCATGAACTCTGGCGAGGTCCTCAGTTGGGCCTCCCGGTTAGTCCCCGAGCAGGTACCTCGTAGAACTGGAGATACCCAAAGGTATCTGTGTCTGTTTCTTCAGAGATCAGTGTCTGTTTCTAAACCTTCCTAAGGTCTTAAAATTATTTTTCAAGCTTAGTCTTCATCACAAGACTCCATTTTAGTATTTCATCCGTCTCAAACTGTGGGAAGGGATTTGGCACCTGACTTGGGTTTAGTAGAACACCTGTTCCCAAATCCCAATTCACAAACTCAGGTGCAACCCATTGCCTGCCTCTCATGTTCTCAGAGTGGTGAATTATCCTATTTACATTTCAAAGACGTGGAGGCAGCTCATTCCTTCGTTTTCTCTTTTGTACCGTCCCCCTGTCTTATGCCCTCAACCCCAAATCCACCCTGTATCCTAGAGCCATTTTTGTGATTCTTCTTGGACAGAAGACATTGCTGGCCTCTCTGCAATTTCCGAGCTCAGGAGAGATTAAAAGACCAAAAGAACACATTTGAACGATGGCCTGTAATCTTACCCACCAGACAAAAATGCTAGCCGTTATCGAAATCAGCTGAGCAACACGCCGCCCCTGTCCTGCACTTGTAAAAGAAGCAAACTTCTGAAATACGTCTCCATTTTTGTTGATGCCATCTTGCTCCAGTGGGGCAAATACACCCTTGGATTTGACTTGTCTACGCCTTTTGCAAAGAGCCCAGGTAAGACAAAACCCTGGAATTCTGAGACACTCATTGATCATTCCAACCTATTGCGACTATCGTCCTAGGAAACTTGGGCTTCGTTCCTGGCTCTGCCACGAATTAACGGAATGATCTGAGGCCACTTGTCTGATTTCTCTGGGAGTGGGCTCCTCATCTATGTAATTAGACGAGATGCTCTGTAAGACCCATGTGAGAGCAAAAATACCATGATTCCATTGGATTTATTATAATTACTATTTTTGAGAGCATTCTTTATTAGGAAAGGCTTCCTCACACCCCCTGCCAGAATTCTGGCCAGGGTGTTTGAAAAGCCCGGAGCTAGAGTAGCCCAGAAGGTTCCAGATGGGTTGGGGTAGTTCCATGCCCATCTGTCCTTAGTGCTATCTTGGGAACTGCAAATTAACTTGTATTTTATGACTGTCAACCCAGGATAGGAGTCAGCATCTCAGTCTTCAGCGTCTCTGCTCTTTCTGCGACGTGTCCGGGCTCCTCTGGAGCTAAATCCACAGGGCTTGCTTGTCCTGCTGATTTTGGCAGCCCGGGCTCATGTTTCCCTCGTCCATTGTGTGGAGAAATTCTGCCCGAATTGCTTACAGGCTATTCTAGGGATACAGATGGAGTCTGGTCTTTCTTTTTCCCTGTGCTTTCTCTCTTTCTCTTTGGAGAAGGGGATAAACAGGGGAAACAGAGCAATGCTCGAAAAAGCTGTTCCTTTTAGGGTGCTCTGTGCGGAGTCTGATAGACTTGGCCACTTCCTGACTCTCCCTTGAGCTCCTTTGCAGGGGACCCTGGTCCATTAGCTACATTGTCTGTGGCGCATTTTGACAATGCCCTGTCATGTCTGTGTGCATAGTCTGGCAGGCTGCACGCTGGCGCCGGGGTTTGGAGAGTGGCCCTCTCACCCCACCCCGCCCCGCCCCCCGCAGGTCTCACACGGAACAAAAGCCATGCGCTCACCCCTCTGCTCTTGCTGGTGGAGCCTGGTCCCCAGCTAGAGGCCCAAAGACGTATGCTTCAAAAACACCTGGGGGAGCGTTTGTGTTTCTAAGGAAGCAGCTTTGGGCCGAGCGTGGCATCATTCAGGGGCAGAGTGTGGAGATCAAGGCCACTGGCTCCCAGAGCTGTGTGCTCATTCAGTGAGTCGGTCCAGAGGGGACCCCACTGCAGAGATTTGGTGTGCACAATGCCTAAACTGCCTGGGCGTTGCCAAAGAAACCAGCCAATCTGTTTTGTGTGTGTGTGTGTGTGTTGCAGGGAGGGGGTGTCTGTGAGCATAAGAAACTTCCAGAAAATGAAAGGTTTTTTTTCCTTTCTTTCTTTTTTTTCTGATTATAGAATGAGTTCATATTTATTGACCAAACTTGTAAAGCACCAAAACATTTTTTAAAAGGAGGAGAAGCGACAGGGTTTTCTTCATTTTTGATGAATTAGCCATGCGTAGTCCAGTGTTTTGAAAGTTTGTCTTGAATGCCTCCGTGAATCTGACGGCCCCCGGGGGAAGCTCTGGGGGAGGCCTGGGGACAGCGTTTGCTTTTTGAGGGTCATCAAACTCCACTTCATGAAACTTAAAGGGTTGTTAAATAAAAGCCACCTTGTAAAAGGTGGCCGTCCTTGCTGTCCTTATCGTTAGCGGAGGCTCCGGGCCTATTCACCGGGACGGCTGTCCCAGGGCCATCCCGAGGACAGCTTGGGCACCGCGTGAGCACTGGCAGAGGCGGCTCGCGTGGCTCCGGACACAGCAGCTTTCACTGCCGCCCCCACCCACGGTCGCTGCCGACGCCGAACAGAGGCTGGCTGGCTCTCTCCACAGTGCCGACCTGCTCATTCTGAGTCAGAGGTCCTGCGAGTTCTCCTCCACCACGCAGCCTGGTCCTGTGCCAGGCACGTGAGCCGACCTGTCTTTTATGAATCTGAGACCCGAGTGCGTGAAGCTACCCCGTTCCTCACTTTGAATCTTTGGGCTCCCCCGTGGCGGAGTGACCTGGGGTGCAGTCAAGCAAGCTGGGCCTCCTTGGGAGAATTCCGAATTTCCCAGGAGGCAGCTGATCAGATTCAGCTTCTGAAGACCGGACTTCAGGACTCCCGACGGCTGCCTGGAGCCATCGGCCGTCCTGGAAAGACGGGGGGACTGCTTCGCGCAGTCCAACACCTGGGACTCGCTTAGATGGGACGATGAGAGGAACCAGACTGAGAAAATGGGCTGGGGGCTGTTCTTACTCAGCACACAGGGGCTAACGAACAAAGTCGGTGACAGGTCGCACCGTGGGCAGACGCTCTGTGGGTGGGTTTTCTCACTGCATTCTTACTACTCCCATTTTGGGGGTAAGAAAATTGTAGGTAAGTAACTTGCCCAAAGTCGCACCCCTGTGAGGTGGAAGGGCGGAGATTGGAGCCAGCGGAGTGCAGGGCTGGACCCGACGGGGGGGTCACCAGCCTTGGGAGGTCACTGGGTCTCATTTGTTCCTCGCTGAGTAGCACAGTGGCCGGTGTGAAACACGCTCAGTATGTTTTGCTGAATGCATGAGTGCCAATGTTATGCTGCTTTGAACATAGGTTCCTTCCTCCCAGGAGAAACAGAAGCCACCCATTGGACACCATGACTTCCAGTCTGACCCCATTCTCGCCAGGTGGGAGGCGGTGGGGGCTGTGAGGCACACGGGGTGTGCCCGCAGTTCCTCAGAGGCCTGGTGACAGCCCACAGGAGCAGCAGTCTGTGGCCTTTGGGCAGACTCTTCCCGCACGTCCAGGGCTGTGCCTCCTTGGAACTAGCGTCTGTATTAGTCTCCTGTTGCTGCTGTAACGTGTCACCCTGAACCCGGGGGCTGACAGCAGCACAAATGTATTCTCTCACGGCTCTGGAGTTCGAAGCCCGAAATCAGTCTCGCTGGGCTGAAGTCACGGTGTCGGCGGGGCTGGTTCCATTCGGAGGCTTTGGGTGAGAATCGGTTTCCTTGCCTTCTCTGGCTTTGGGAGTCTGCCTGCATTCCTGGGCTCAGGACCCCATTCTTGCATCTCTTTGACCTCTCGCTTCCGTTGTCACATCTTCTACTCATCTTTTGTCAAAAAATGGGAACTGTCCCCAGCTGGAGATGGGGCCTGTAATTATATCTTTTTTTTTTTTTTTAGAGACAGGGTCTTGTTCTGTTGCCGAGGCTAGAGGAGTGCAGTGGGTGTCATCATAGTTTACTGCAGCCTCCAACTCCTGGGCTCAGGTGATCCTCCTGCCTCAGCCTCCCGAGTAGCTGGGACTACAGGTGTGCACTGCCATGCACAGCCAATTTTTCTCCTTATTTTTTGGTAGAGACAGGGTCTTGCTATGTTGTCCAGGCTGGTCTCAAACTCCTGGCCTCAAGTGATCCTCCCACCTTGGCCTCCCAAAGTGCTGGGATTACAGGTGTGGCTCACTGTGCCCAGCCCCATGATTATGTCTTTATTTGCCTAACGCATTAATCAATTGAAGTTGGCTTCACTGACTGTAGGTCTACCTGATACCAAGGTATTGGTTACAGAAATAAGAAAATGAAGAAATTCCTTTACCCGAGCCCAGGGTGATTTTATACATGACTTCTAATCTCATGGGGTAACTCTTGTTCTTTGGACCCCAAAGTGAGATGAGAGAGCGTGATCTTTTTCATTTTATGATGAATGTCTTGAGACATTCATGCGAGAACTCTTGGTAGGGCAGGAAGGAAAACCTTCTCTTCTTGCTACCTGGGGCCTTTCTACAATGGTGGAGGGTAATCAAACGACAGAAAGCTCTGTTATTCTGCCGCTTTTAATTGGGTATAAATGAAGGCATTTTCATGACAGCATTTCAACCCAATGAAAGGCTTTTTTTAAAGAATGACTCAGAGACCCGCGGTGGGTGAGTTGCAGGAAACAGCCTTCTCTCAGCTCCCAATAAATTGTGCCAAGTAAGTGAGCAGCTAATCCAACTATGTGTGAAGTCCACCCTTCCCTTAAGAGGTTTACAGTCTCTTTGGGGTGACAAGATGTGCCTGAGAACAATTGAACCGTGCATGTGTCTCTGGCTCGCTGGTGGAGCAGGCTGGGGAGCTCACTGTGGACGGGAGGGCCGCGCCTTCCTAATTGGATCAGGGGGCCTGGAGCTGCCTCCTGGGCTCTCTAAATGGGATTGTGGGAGGCATGAAGGGATGGAACTCGGAGCTTAACTCACTCGGCCGGCGCCCCACACCCTCGACTCCGTCGGAGCCCGGCCGTCCAGTGTGTGGATTAGACGGTGCTGCGACTTTTCCTTCCAGAGTCCAGATCCGGCCCAGTCCTCTGCCACGGAGCACACGTCCGTCGAAGCGGGCAAGGAAGGGAGGCAACGCCAGTGCCCGCCTGTTTGATCACGAGCAGCTCTGATGAAGGGAGAGGTTTTAAACTACAGTCGTGTCTAAGATGAAGTTTGGGGATTAGGTGTCTCTGCTTTCCATTACCCCAGATAGAAGCGAGCTGGCGGAACGTCTGCCCGCAGAGCCAGCTGGCCGGCCAAAGGTGAAAGCAGAGGAGAGAAAGAGGCGTGTACGCGTCCACTTTTTCCATCGGCGCGGTCCTCTAAGGTAGACCGTCGGCCTGTGTTTCCTCTCTGCCGCGACCCCGGACACTGAAGCTCTGGGATGTGTCTGAGTTACCCAAGGACACGGGAAGCCTGTCTCCAAGGGCCTGTCCTAGATTGTGAGACTGTTGGTATATCTGTTCTCAGCATTAACAATAAAGAATAGAAAAGAAAAAGCCCACAGTGTAAGCCTTAAACGCAAGGGAAATACCGCATCGGCTTACCACTGAGGAAAAGATGTTTGATTTCTAGATAAAGATATCCCTAATGGAAGTTGTCACCTTGATTTCACATCTTAAAAAAAAAAAAAAAAAGTCTCATTTTTGTCAATGGATGTCCCCTTACAAGTATAATTGTGCTTTGTACCCATCAGTCAGTGAATTTAATGTCTGTCCAGGGTGTGACCAGAAAGAGTCCCCGGCTTGATTGTAGAAGCAAACCACGAAATTTTTCCTGAAGACAGACAGCTGTAATTTAGTGAGAAAAGATGCTCAAATTGGGCTGAAGTTTGCAAATCGATACAATGTGTTAGCTTGCTGGGAACTCCCCCCATTTTGTTAAGGATTACATTTCTACATGGTTTGCAGACTAGATGTTAATCAGGGGCTGTTGGCCAGAGAGGGCAAAGCTTCCCAGCAAAGAAATGCATTTAAGATGTTAGGAAGTGACCAAAGAGAAATATGTATGCAGGGACCCGAAAAATATGAAACCAGTTAAGAACTCAAAGGTCATTTTGTTCAGGGCAAAATGCTTGTGCCTGGTGCTGACAGTTTGCCCTCTGGGTGTTTTCAGAGCTTAAAGGATCAAACTTGTCCACATGAAATATGGAATGTCTAATACAGAAGCCCCACGCACCCCTGCAGACCAACCTCTCTGCCCTGTAATTACTACGGCTCCGGCTTCACGTTGGGTACCACCCTGCCGCTAGCTGTGGCCCAGGCGTGGCCTCAGCGAGCGTAGGGCTGGCGCGTCTGGAGGATCCTTTGCAGAAATCTTCAGTAACAAAACAAAATAGTCCGTAGCTTATTTGAGGCTGTGTGAAGCGGGGGAGGGTTATCTTTCTCCACGTATGAGACGGGTTCCCAGCGATATTGGCGCTTCTTCGCCACTATGTAGAAATCCCGCCAAAGCTTCTCACGTCACTGTCGGAACGGACTGCCGTGCTAAGAGGGGGATGAACTACGACCTTCCGCTTTTGAAAACTTGATGATTTTCCTGCGGGTTGACAGGATAGAGTAGGCGTTTATATTGTGGGATGGTGACCTTAACAGTCACGAGTTATGCCAAGAGATGGATTACGAAGAGATGACTAATTCGAGCAGGTGAAGTTTGCTTTGGATTTGCTACCACCCCCCCAATTTCTGGCCACCCACCTATTCCCTTTTGGTATTTGTCGCCACGAGGCTGGTGCTGTTCCCCATTCAGCTGCAGAACCCGGATGCAAGCAGAGCCGGCTCTCTGGGCCCATGTCAACAGAGCCTTCCCTCTGACAACAAACCTGAGCTGTGTTCCTAATTCTGAGCCCATGCATTCTTTTGAGCTAAGATATTGGTGACTCTTTTTTTTTTTTTTTTTTGAGACAGAGTCTCACTGTGTTGCCCAGGCTAGAGTGCCGTGGCGTCATCCTCGTTCACAGCAACCTCAGACTCCTGGGCTCAAGCGATCCTCCTGCCTCAGCCTCCCGAATAGCTGGGACTACAGGCATGCGCCACCATGCCCGGCTAATTTTTTCTATATATTTTTAGTTGTCCGATTAATTTCTTTCTATTTTTAGTAGAGACGGGGTCTCGCTCTTGCTCAGGCTGGTTTCGAACTCCTGAGCTCAAACAATCCACCCGCCTCGGCCTCCCAGAGAGCTAGGATTACAGGCGTGAGCCACCGCGCCCGGCCTATTGGTGACTCTTAATGGCTTCCATGTTACCGTTCTTTGTTGAGTTTTGCATGTAAAAGGAGCCTTTTGCGGGGGCCCTCAAACATAAACCAAGCAAGTGCATCCTGTGGGAATTCCGGGCACCAGGGGAGATGCGATATTTTTGGGCAGAGATATCTTTCGACACCTAGCACAGTTTCATTTGTTGAATAATAGTTATCAGTTAATGCACAAGGTGGCCACCAAGTCTGAAAACACAGAAATTATTTTAACATGTAAGAAAATTAATATCAATGAACCATGCATGTATTCCCCTATGTTTCTACACTTCATGGCCGCCCTGAATTTTGAGCACTTTCTATTGCTTTAGTGAGTGCTCTCGCTTAATCCTCCCAACAACATACGATGTCGGTATTATTATTGATCAGCCCTGTTTTACATACGAGGACAAAGGGGCTTAGAGAAGCTTAACCGGGTAATTAACTCATAGCTAGTCAGAAGCCCTCACTGCACAGCTGCGTTGCCACCCTCTGCTTTCTAACTAGCAGAGCCGTCCTCCTCAACCCAAAGATAGAAGCTACGGAAAGTGTCTTGAGCTCATGTGTACCCAGGCTTCTGGATTTTTCTTTTCTTTTTTTTTTTTTTAGAGCTCTTTTCATTGGTTCTTTCCACTGAGTGATTATCTTGCAGTTACTCCTTGTAAGGCAGCCTAACCATTTAACCCTCCCTCCCAAGAGGTCGCTACTTGCTGAACATCTCAGGCAAAGGTCAGCACGGGGGTCGAAGCTCACAGCCATGGTGCTCCGGCCGGGCATCCCTTGGGGAATGTTCTTGGCAGGGGCAGGTTAAGTTTGGATTCGATTGCTTGGTGGTCATCGGCAGTGCTCGGGAGCCCGGCTTCGTCTCCGGCGTGGAAGGCTCTGATTTTAAAATTCCCTTCCAAGGCCAAGGAGGGATGTGTTTCCTATTGGACAGCCTGTCCCAGACAGAGTGGTCATTTTCCTGCAAGGCGCCTGCTTGCCCACACGCTCGGGTGGATAACGGGGCTTCAGGCACCATGTGGAGACTTGCCGCCCGTAATTACGCCTAGGCTGGTAAAACTCAACCAAATTCATCCCGAAACACTCAGTCCAATAAAAGAACCCTCTTTTTATAATGGAGAAATTAACCATTGTTGAGCAGTAGAGGTTAGGGAACTGCCATAAGATATAATTATAACCGTAATAATATTAATAGAGGTACAGCGTGCATGCCTCTCGCCTTTCGTCCTGGATCTGAGAGCGACTGGCTAATTAATCTTGGTTAATAGGATTTGGCCTTGTCAGGACTATATAAGGGCCTAGATAGGGAAGCAGGGATTTTTTTCTTAATTTGTTTGTTTGCTTTTTGGTTTGATCCCAATCTTGCTTTCTCTGTCTGTGGGGTCGGGGTGGAGGTAGGGGTGGTGGGCTTAACATGGTTCCCTCCCCCTTCGGGGGCTGAACAGAATTCATAAGAGGACAGAGTTTCAGAAGCCTGTTTCCACCCTACGATGCTGCGTACTGCCCCGCGGGGTGTGCTTGGTTTCCTCCCCAAGGCTTGCTGGGCTTGGCCCAGAAGCTGGTTTGGGTGGTGGTCGCAATGGGCTCTCCAGGGCCCGGACCCGGGGTGCTGCTGCTGCCTCGGGGGGGAGAATGAGCGTGAGGGAGGACCAGGCATGTGTGGGCACCTTTCACAAAGGGTCTGCCAGGCTGCCTCCCTCTTGTGCCTGTGGGTTTGGGGTGGGAGGGGGAAAGCTGGAGGTGCACACTCTGCAGAGACGCCTATCAGATGGGAGATTGGGAGGAGATAATGATGGGGGCCAGAGAGACGCCCTTAACCTGCAAACGGGGCCGCCAAGGCCAGAGTCAGCCCTGGAAGAGGCAGCTGCTTGTCCCTTCACCTTTCTGGCTGTAGCACAGCGCTAGAGAGCAGGTGGCCCGGGGGGCAGGTTCTGGCCCTGTCGCTTGACGGCACATTACTGAGCCTCCCGAGGCTGTAGCTGCTTCATCTGAGACGAGGCTCTTCGTGCATTTGGTCATCGTGGGGATTGAGTGAAATGCTACTCGTAATGTCCTCAGAACCACGTTGGGCACCAATTCAGCCCGTGGCGTTGAAGTGTTGTTGTCATCCTTTTAACACTGAAGTCTTCCCAAGCTTTCTGGTGTTGGGGCACCAGTGGATTACCTGGCGAGAATTAGTTAAAGCAGGGCCACAGGAAAGGTGTCCTGGGGACAGGGAGAGCAGAAGGCTCCAAAGGGACATCCGCCTCATCCTAGCTCTGCCATTTGGAATCCTGTTTGAGGATCCCACGGTCCCTGAGAAGAGGACTTGAAAACCGCTCTCACCTGTTGGTGGACAAAGGCGGGAGTGGGGCGGGTGAGATGCTGAGTGACCCCAAATCCACTGCTTTGGAAAATGATTCCAATTAATTTATTCAAGATAAACATCCCGGATTGGGAGAGTGTTCTGGAGTCAGCGTGGAGGACAGTCGGGGATGGTGCTGGGAGGAAAGTGTGAGCAGTGAGGAGCGTTGGGAGGAATGCGTTTCTGTCTCCAGTGTGTTTCAGAGCATGTGAGTTACAGAGGAAGCCGGGATTGAAGACCAGTCTTGCATCTCAGGGAAGGCCAACCACTCACTGTGTATTTTGGGGGGTTGTGAAGAAGGCCAGTTACCCTCTGTGACATCCCAGGATAAGACCGGGTGTTACGACTCACTGTCTTGCTGACTCCTGGAACCAGTGCACCCCCTGAACCCAAACGATCCCATACCGTGTCCATAGGTGGCTCCAGGTTGGCTTTACCGTACATTATATCCATCAAACAAACGGATACATTCGTAATAAACCCGAACTAAATGAAACTCACAGCAGCTTGCCTTCCGAGCGGCTATTGGACTTCATAAACGCAGTTACGGGACAGCCAGAGACTCAGTTGTGCAAAGGCAATAAACAGGAACATGGAGGCTGCTCCCCACCAGGCATTGGTCAACAGAGTCAAATTTCTCGATGTCTGATGTCTGAAATTCCTTTTTAAAAAAAAATCCTAGCGTTCTAAGGATTGGTAGAGCAACGCTAAGTACAATTCAGGTTTTCATTGGTATTTCTTTCTCCGTCAATGCTATCAAAAGGCAAAAGCAAAAATCACGAGTAGGAAGAGAAATGGATGTCTGCCAAGGGCTTGGATTTGATCCTGCAACTTCTCTTTTCTTCTTCTTGGAATCACGAGGTTTCTGAAAGAGAGCGCTGAAAAATACGCAGAATGTCAGAGAGGCTCCGTCTTTATCCCCACTTTGCCTGTTACCTGATCCCAGACGAGGGGCTGACTTCTCTTGTGCTACAGTTTTATCCTTTCCGGACATGGAATATCACGGCAATTACAGCTTTTGGGTCCTCTGGGGAAGGGGGTATCGATAAGAAAGTGTTGTCAGCTCCGTCGTGGCCTATTTTGTTAACCTCAGGGCTTGGTAGTCCAGCCTGGGGTAAGGTCGAATAATTGGAAAATATTTTAAAAATACTATAAGGCATCATGCTATTCGGCTCAACATCTAAATGTACTCTTGGCATCAAGAGTAAGCTATGGGTGTGTGGACATCACCCTGGACATGAGCCCCACACGTATTCAGGATTCTCAGAAAAGGAAAAGGTGGATCAAGCAGAGCACTATCGAGGTCTTGGCCTCCAATAGTAGAATCTGATTCAAGCCACACGGAGGAGAGTCACAGAAGCGGGTGCGTACCTCGGGGAGAGTGTGTGCCTACATCTTCCTCAGCGGGTGTGCCGGTGTTCACTTGTTTGTGTGTCCATCTTGGCATTCCAGATCCAAATGTACATTGGTTTAGGTTTATTCGCTGTCCCGAAATGCCTGTATTTTTTTCCTGGTTGTGTCAGAGCAGATATCAGAAGCTCAGTATTTGGGTAGAGAAGAGAATATTTTTTGGGGTTGCCCTCTCTTTAAGTGGAGCTAAACTCACTGGAGGAAAAGGATGTGAGATCCACTCTGATTCGCTGGTGTTTGGGCGGAGGACCAGCTGTGATAAGGACTCAGGGGATTCAGGGCCCTGGTCCCCCAGGTGACACAGGCCTAGGGGAGTGTGCTGTCCCGTCTGCGCACGGATTTTGGCTCTGTGCACGTGCTGGCTGCATCCTTCCCCGTGCAGCACAGAGAGGCTGAGAAGAGTCCTTGGGCTCTTATCTGAGCCAGTTTCCTAAAGCATTCAGCCAAGGGCTGCGATCTGCCATCACGTGGGGCTCAGATCTCTGACTCTCCCAAACAGAGCAGTCTTCGAATCCCAGAGGCAGAGAGGAGAAACGTACTTTCTCTTCTGCACTTTTGGGAGATGTATTTCCATGTGAATAAGGCAAACCGTGTGGTCATATATGACAACTCTGTGTGCATAATAATTCAATTACATCCTAAAAAGGAAAAAAAAAATTCCGTAAAAGCACAATGTCCTCTACGTCCGAGACAGTGTGCTCTGCCTCAGTGGTGCCCCAGTGGTATGAGAGAGGCATGAAACTCCAACACCGAACAAGAAATGATTCAGACACATTAAGACAAACAGGTTTGGCTGCTTCTCTTGCCTCTGATATTGTATCGACTCGTGGCTAGAGCTGATTAATAGCAGTGGCAAATTCCATATGAGTGGCTCTTCATAAAATGAATTAGTGGCTGCAGAATCTCAGATATTCTTAAAATTAGGCACCAAGGCTCATTGCCATTTACCTCCCCTCTTCCAAAGTTTAAGTGGGGCTTGTGGCCGTGGGGGTGGAGAATCAGAGAATCATACATTTTTGGGCTGTAGAAAATATATTAACATTTTCTCATCTGTAAAATGAGGGTTTTTATGAAGATCAGGTGAGATAACATGGGTAGAACATTTAGACTAGTGCAACGCAGAGAGCAGATGTTCAACAAATGATGACTATTATTATTATTATTAGAAAGGCCCAATTATCAATATATTTAATACCTTTGAAAATTATGCTGATATTGCCACATAGATGTCATTCAAGACAAAGATGTTGGCTGGTGTGGTGGCTCACGCCTGTGGTCACAACACATTGGGAGGCCAAGGTGGAAGGATCGCATGAGGCCAGGAGTTCAAGACCAGCCTGAGCAACATAGTGAGACCCTGTTTATACAAAAAAATAGAAAAATTAGCCGAGTGTAGTGGTGTGTCCCTATAGTGCCAGCTACTTGGGAAGCTGAGGCAGAAGGATCGCTTCAGCCCAGGGGTTTGAGGTTGCAGTGAGCTATGATGATGCCACTGTACTCTAGCTGGGGCGACAGAGTGATACCCTGTCTCAAAAAAAAAAATCCCAAAAACAAACACAAAACCCCAAAAAGCAAAAATGTCTGTGACCAAGATGTTTGAGTCTAGGACTCTGTAGATACAGTCCATGATTAAAACACTTTCCAGCTGTGGGATCCACAAGTGCTTACTGAGAGTCGGCACATGCAAGGCTCACCGCCCGGGCTCCAGGGAGGATGCCGAGAAGGAAAAGGCTCAGTCCCTGCCCTGGAGGAGCTTAGAATCTGCAGGGAAGGCGAATTACGCGGTAGCTGACAATACTGTTAAGTGGGAAAAGGGAGGTGCAAGCTGGAAGATGGGCTGCAAAGAGTGAGACCAAGGAAGACTTTGGAGAGTGCGGGTCACTGGACGTGGATTTCAGCAGGATTTTATCGGACAGCGTGATGTGCAGAGCAAGGGCTTTGCGTGCAGGAGCGAGGGCGCGAGCACAGCGTGCGGGCAGCATCGCAGGAGCCCCTCGCCCCCAGGTGCTGTCCTGGTCGCGCCCATTGAAGAGGTGGAAGGCAAGAGAACAAGGCCAGGCAGGCAGAGAAGCCGTCTGGGAGGCGAGAGGAGAATCCGGGAATAGCCGCCTCCCGGAAGCCAAGAGAGGAGACGTTTCAAGAAGGAAAGCAAAACGCTGCCGCAGTCAAGGGTGGAAGAGTGAGAAGAGACCACTGGCTTTGGAGTCAGGCGGCTAGCAGAAGGCTTTGCCCTGCCAGCTTGAGGTGGGATCGCGGGCATCTGTGTCCCGGCTGCCCCGAGACCCCCTGTGGGTTACCCGGCCAGACTCTCGTTGCAGGACGTTTTTCCCTCTCTGAAAGATGAGAGAGAGAGACTCCCCCGAGAGACAGGAAAATCTGGCCCAGGGTCCGCGCTCCACTCTGCTCATCCCAGCGGCGTGTCTGGCTGCTTTATGGCCCCTTTAATAGGCCATGTTTAATCATCACTGTCAGGCCGTGAGGGGCAGCCATCAGCAGTGAAGGCCTGGTGGCCGTTTATAGTCCTGGGGCCATATGGCCCAGAGTGACATTCAGGGTTGCAATTTTATAATGACAAAGAACAGTCCCAGCGATGAGACTGATGAGGATCTGCAGGTTGTTTTGCATCAGGCTGGCAGAGCCGATCCCACCAGGGGTGAGTTGTGTTCAGATTTAAAGCCATGGTCCACATCGGTGGTCGTCTGAGCTACCCACAGGGAGTCCACCAGAACTTATAAGGTGAGCCTTGTAAGAGAAAAAAAAAATACAAATAAAAGGAACTAGTTAATGTGGATCAGGAGCACTGTAGTTGGACTCAGAAGACCTGGATTCATGTCTACATCGTGACCTCTGGGCCTCAGACTCACCATCTGTAAAATGGGTACACTAATGTCCACCTTGTAGCCTTATATTGGGAAGATATACGCGATAGTCTCCGAAAGAGTGATTATGATACACACTCCTGTGAGGCCATCATGGGATGCAATCATTGCTTGTTTTTAACACTTGTCTCCCCAACTACACAATGATACCCCCGAAGGCAGGAACCTTGGGGGTAGGTTGGTTATCAATACACAATTGTTGAACGAATGAGTTGCTGGATATTGACAATGCACATCCACTAAGTGTTTACGTGCCAGGCTGTGTGTTGTCTCCCGGAGTCTTCATAACAACTTTACGAGGGAAATATTATTATTGTTTACAGATTTGGATACAGAGGCTTAGAGAGGTTGAGTAAGCTGCCCAAGTTCACACAGCTATTCGGTGGTGGAGTGACCTCTTTCCTGCTCTTCCAAAGTGTCTCATGAGCGAAAAAGGAGTTGAGTCTCAGAGTGGATCTGTGAGACCCGGTGACCCCGAGATGAGGGAGATGTCCGGCCGGGAGTTTCCTCCAACACTCTTCAAGTTGCTTCTCCTGGAGCTGTGCGAAGAGCGGAGGCCACCTGGCCTGCACAGCAGCTGCAGATTAGGTAGGAAATACTTAGGGACTGTTCACACCAACGGACATCAGAAAGGTCGATGCAGTGGACAGCCACTGCACCAGGGACGTGGTACCGCCCGGCGGGGCTGGGTGGGTCCCACGATCTGGAATGTCCGCCTCGGAGTTTCCTGCGCCCGGCCTGCCGCTCTCGTGATTAATGGGGCGGTGGAAAATTCCTCTCTTGGTTTATTTTTTTCCCTGGACTGAGAACTCGATTTAGGAGCTGAGAGTGCCCCAGGGTGATGCTTCCCCATTTGTCAGGACGGGGCGCGCCCCACCCTCACCTGGACGATGGCTCATGTTGCAGAAGGGCAAGGTGGAGATGGGGCCGGGCGCCGGCTCCCCTGGGTTAGGCCCAGCTGCTCCGGGTGGGGGTGGGGCAGGGGGCCCTGGGAATGCGGGGCTGTTATTTTCCAGGTCCTCAGCTTTCGTCATCATGCCACACGGAATGCGAGGTCTCAGATGGCAGGCACTAAAGCTCAGCACCGAGGGTTCCTCGATGTGGGAGTAAAACGTCCTGCCTCTGCATAGACGCTTGTTTGTACCATTTCAGAAGGCAAAGAATGTTTTCTGTCTTTAGAGAGCTCTGGAAATATGCCCCTGTATTAGCAGAGGCTACTTGTGTGGTGGGATTATGGGGGCTCCTACTTCTTTATATTTTCCTTTCCAGATTTTCTACGCTGAAATTTTTTTTTTTTTTTGAGGCGGGGCTTCACTCTGTCATCTGGGCTCGAGTGCAGTGGCATCGTCATAGCTCACAGCAACCTCAAACTCCTGGGCTTGGGCAATCCTCCTGCCTCAGCCTCCCGAGTAGCTGGGACTACAGGTGTGAGCCGCTGCACCTGAATTGCTTTCGTAATCGGAGAACTGCAGCATAGCGCTAGCCTTTCTTTGTACTCCGGATTTCTCACTGGTATTCTTTGGGGAAGACAGAGAAACTGGCCATCCCTTTCCTGTGAATGTACCGTACTTTGTTTTACCCTTAAAGCAATTCCTGGTCTTTTCATTTTTCTTTATAATTTTCATTTAAAACCACCCAACCAATCAACCAACCAATCAGCAAGCAAGCAAACAAACCAACTTGATAATCAATCTAAAAATATTTATTGGGCTCCTAGGATGTGTTTAGTCTCTTGATTAATTTCTGACTTCCTTTTCACCTTTTCTGCATTTATGTAGGATCTTCCCTCCGCATGTCCTCCCTTTGGAATAATGCTTCTGAGAATGAGTGAATATTTGCCTTTCGATGCTATATGTTCTTCACCATAAGACAGGCTTTCTCGTCTATGCCGTTAGTAATTATTTTCCACCCACAAAATTCCTCCAAAATCTTTATTTGGGGCATTATGGTTGAGGCTTCGCTCTGGTCAAGAGATAGCTCAAAGATGGGGGAAGTTAGGAAAGAAGCGAATCTATCTGATTTCTCTCCTGATCTGCTCCTACCCCAAAGGCGTTCTTCCCATTGCCGCTCCCAAAGTAATGTCCTTTATGGAATCCGAGGTGTCCTTAGAACAATATGGAGATTAGCTGCATACTTCCATTAGGTGCATACTTCCATTTAAGTAAAACTTATTTATGAACAACAGGAGGAATTCTTTGCTTTGCAAAAAGATGCTTTGCTAATAAGAAGGATTCACCATAGGATTCCTTTATACAGTCAACTTCCCAGTGCATGGAAATGCTATCGTTCCAAAAATTCAATATAAGTTCGATAGTGCAGAATTTGCAGGAATTAAGGCATCCCTGCTCTGTTGGTATTATTAGGAATGCCAATATCGTGTTTTCTCTTGAGACTTTGGGACCACTGTTTTGTTTTGTTTTTTTTTTTACCCCAAAGGTGATGTTGCTGACAGTATTTAGAACTCAAATTGTGGTTGTGAGTGCAGTAAAACTAGCCAGCGCTGTGCTCACAGCATAATTCTATATATGCCAGCGCAGAGGGGCTGCCTAATTCTGGTAGTGCTAATTTCGTCTTCTTAAGAAGACTGGATTCAATGCTGGTTCAGTCAATTCCTAGTGAGTGCTCTTGGGCTAGTCATATGGCCCTCGGACACCCTTTGTATGTCGATCTAATCAGAAGTATGGCCTGGGGAGTCTCTGTAGGCCTTTCTAGATCGAATTTATGTACTCTTTGATCACATTCAACTTGTGGATAGGAGGCTAGTACTCTTCTGAGAGTTGCACAAGCAATTTTGGAATTTTACTTCGTGTGGTTATAGTTCTATTGCTTTAAGAAAATTTATAGGAAGTGTAGAGGTAATAAACAGCATTTCTAGAAGATGGTGGCGTTTCATGGTTTACGTACTCTCAGGAAGGGTGTGAAAAGCTCAGCCTGGGTTGACCCCACATAGAGGATCCAATGGTACAGACATTCCCGTTCTCCCAGGAGGGCCTGGCAAAGGGAAGTTGAAGTTCTTGCCCCACAGACCCTGGACTCTGAAGACGCCAGGTCACAGGAAGGCCTCTGGAGAAGAGGAGTCTTCTCTGCTATGGCTCTCATCATCCCTAAGGTGCAACACTTCCCTGTTCAGCACCTCAGTTTCCCTGTCTGCAAAAGGATGCATTTGTCAGTTCTCAACTTGACGCATGGAACATTCGTGTAGAGTATAAGACGATTGTCAACTGCTCTGGGCGAGGAAGATGCGTTCGATGAGAAGAAACACCACAGAGGGTCCACGTTCACGGTGGAGCAATCCTGCCTTGCAGACACATCTTGGAAGAAGGGATGCAGCCAGACACTTAATGATGAGTGACTGTCTTCAAGAAGAATCCCCAAATCCCCTCAACTGCTTCCGGGAAAATGTCCCCTTTACTCAAGCATCTAGTGACTGGATTTTTGGCAGAAAGGAGCTGGAATCCCTTGGAATTTCAGCTCAAGCTCAGCCTAGTTGACCAAGGATTGAGCTTGTTCCCATCCAGAATGGAATAGACACAGGCCACGCGTGGCTTGGACGTCCCCGAGGGGCCCGAGGCATGACGGACATCATCATTGTGGTAAAAAAAAAAGTCAGCAATTCCCGGATTAGAACAATGAGCTCTTTTGGTCTTTTAAAAATCGTAATTATTTCAAAACTCCAGGACCCTTTCTCTTGGGTGGATTTCTAGGCTGGGCCCCTTTTGTCACCTCCACTGACCCCTTCTCGCCTTCCTGTCCTTCTTTCTTTTAACTATACGTCATGGCATCCTCTGGGCAGGCTTTCCTGGGAGCACTGGCCCCTTCCAGTTGCCTTTCCCTCTCTAGGCTGCCTTCCGTGAAGCACGTGTGGGAGGTTTGGGTCTCTGGGGCTCCCTGTGTGTCCTTGGAATCCACTTTCCTTAACAGCTCCCTCCCAGTGAGGCCAGATGCTTCCCCCGCAAGGCCACCTGTTGTGTCATGGGGCAGTGGCTCTGTGCTGGAGGGGCTGCGGTGGCCTGGCGTGGGGGGCTGTCCTGTGCCCTGCGTGCACGGGGAAACAAGGCAGGGGTCCACGGACACACATGCGCGCTGTTTCCTGGAGGGGCCTCCATGTTGCGTCTATTCATTCTGCTGCCATCACCCTCCAGACACGACATACAGGTGAAAAATATCCCCCACCTGAAGCTCTTTGTGCAGAGCGTCTGCACGGAGCAGATCCGACCGCCCTCTTCCACCCTCAGCCTGCATGTCCTTGAGGAATCCTTTTTCCTCTGCTCTTCCCAGTGTGGGAATCAGATACGGGGAGAAAAAGTGGTATGTCCTCCCCAAGTCTTGCTCTGGCAGGGGTGAGATAAGACGTGGAGATTTTATCAAATCTCGGGGGCTGTTTCTAAATCTGACTACCCAAACCTCAGGCTCCTGGGACAGACCGCCAGCTCCCCCAGGGCCAGGCCTGCCTCCTGCGGGCTCTCCGGGTCGCTCCAGCGCAGGCCTGCAGGGACAGAGGGCAGGCAGCCCGAGCCAGAGGCCGATGGAGCATAGGAGGTGGGATTCATAGAGCTCACATGGCTATGGAGAATTTCTGCTTCTGAAGGAGAGTTCTAGATCCCCTTGGAAGTGGGGCCTGAGCCCTCCTGGCCAGGAGGGGTTGGTGGCAAAGAAGTGCAGGAGGGTGCGGTCTGGATCACCGACTCCAGCCTTCTGCTCTGAGAAAGAAGTTGGTAGCTGAGGTCCCTCCCTAAGCCAGCAGCCCTAGGGGGCCCGAGGGAGTGGCTGGGACACCTCCCTAGCCGCCCACTCCCACTAGGAGGGAAAAGGGAGTGGCAGGAGGCACCTGCATCTGCCTCTTGCCCCAGGAGAAAAGCCAGAGACACCTGCTGGGGCTGCTGCCCTGCTCTGGGGAAGAGGGGAGAGGGAGGGAGCCTGGGGGAAGGGGGCAGGGAGGGGACAGAGAGATATTTGCAAAGGTCTAAAGAAGCCAGGAGCATATCTTGGGGTGGTGGATGTTTCCTTGGAGAACCTTGTCCAGAATTTTCTAGTCCATTGGAATTGCTCTGAATTTAGCAGATTCGGAACCTGGAAGAATGCCCTTTTGGAAGGAGGAACCAGAAGCAGGAGGATCCTGTCCTCCCCAGCTTTGGCTCTGAGCCTGTCGGAATTTGCCCTGTGGTCTAGCTTGTTCTCTCCCCACCCACCTTTGCTCCTCTTGGAGAAGGAGCAGCAGAGACAGAGGATGTGTCTGGCTTGCCCTATCCAACATTCCCGACCTCCCCAAATGCTGCGACCTTCCTACTTGCGGAAAAACCAGGTTGCTGGGTGGACGAGAGAGGCCCTGCTCTCTACTGGGGCTAGGACAGCCCAGAGCGGCAGGGTGACTTCTGTGCTGGTATTTGATGCCCCATCTCTGCAACTTAGCCCAGGAGGCTTATCATACCCTGTCATCTGATCTTGTTTTCATATCCAAGCTATCAATTGTTCTTAGGTATTTTTTGGGGGGGGTTAAGATGAGTAAGGGATTTTTCGGGGGGGGGGTTCCAGAAGTTGAGAACTTGGAACAAACCCCTTCCCACCCCACAATATCCACTGCAAACAACTGTGCAGCTGGTCAGTCTCAAACGCAGAGTTCGCTACCTAAAGTCTATTTTCTTCTTTTGGTTCGGGGATTTTTAGTGACTCAACAAGCCAGGCGGCAGGCGGAGCTCGCAGAGCCTCCTGGCAGCCCATCTCATAAATATTTGTGATTGAATATTAAAGAGGGTATTGAGTCTAGTTACCCCCGAGGCCACACAATGCCCAGCTAGTTAGCGACAGCCACAAATGGAACAGAAATCCTGTCCAGCGGAAGAGGGAAGACCCACGGAAACTTCCATAAGCCTGAATCTTAACATCTCACCTTCTTAAAAAGTGGACTCCTATCTGGTGGCTAAAGACTCATGTCCTTAGGATATAAAAAGAGAAAGCCTTTTCTTGCTGTTTGTTTTAAAAAATGGTGTTTAAACTTCCTTGCAGACCCCGGGGAGAGGAGATAGGGGGCTTGAGGTGGAGGCTTCCAGGACGGAGTGACTCCCAACTGAGGGATGCTGCGGTCATCTCGGAGCCGGGCAGGGCACAGAGCTGGCCAGGAGCAAGCAGTCACCTCCGAAGACTCTTCCTTATCCTCAGGAGAATCTCAGACATCAAAGAGAACTCGCATTAGGAGGGAATCAGATCCCTCGCTGGGATCAAATGCTGGAAGAGGTTCCAGCCCAGGTAGCTGAAACTTATCATCCCGCTGTTATCTGATGCTGGCAAAGGGGTGCCCTGAGAATGACCAGGGGGCCTTCCCCACAGTGTTCTGGGAGCTTCTGACCCTGCTGAGTGTGCAGTTGGGCTTTCTGCAAATAATAATCATAACCACTAACGATGGCAGCCGCTGCCCACCCCCTGCCACCCACCCCAAGCCCTTTCTCTCCAACCACCGATCTGCACCACCCAGAGGAAGGAAGCAGCCCTTTGACAGTTCCCCAAAACTCCGATCTGGTGAGGTAACTTCATCAGGGCATCGCGGTCAGGTGCGTTGGCTTGGGAGGCATCAAAGCTGAGATGAAAGGTATTAATTTGAGTGGCAGCTTTCAGATGCCCGTGTTGCCTCCGCAGCTTGGGCCGCCCTAGGCTTGTTTTCTCTGGAAATGTGAGATTGAAAACACCCAGGCACAGAACCTCAGACTCCAGGCCTCTTCTCCTCTCCTGGCTCTGAACTGAGCCCTGGGCAAAACCTCCCTTCCTCTCCGGCGACAGTGACATCTCCCCTCCCAGCCGGCCCCTCCAGGGGGACCAATGAGGGACACAAACGTGTACAGCATGGGGGCTTGTGCCTTCCAGGGGGTGTTTAGAGAGGCTCATTGCAGGATTCCTTTATCCATTGCGGGAGGCGCTCGGCGTGGAAGCCCCGTCTGGGGAAAGGGCCTCGTGGAAATGTCACAGGGCGTGTTCTCCCTCCCCCTGTGGAGACAACGCACCAGCATCCCATGCCCCCGGAGCCCAGACTGCAGAGACAGTGCCCTGTCATTCTCCCTGGCACCTAGCGTTGGGGATCACGAGGAACTTTCGCTCCCTGCGTTCCAGGTGGGGCTTTTGCTAGGATCTCGCGCCCAGCATCATACCTGCATGATGGTGTAACGTTTTGATTGAGTGCAGAGTTTCGGGGGTCAGATGGGTCTAGGTTCCAGCTGCAGAGCTACCAGGTTGCCAGCTGGGTGATCTCTGCCAAGTCATCTGACCTCGGTCTCCATTTCCTCATCTGAAAATGAAGATAACAAGATCTCGCGGGGTTATCAGGAGAATTGAAGGCAATCGTGTGGTCCAGCTCTTCGTACAGGGCTTGGCACTTAGTAAGTGCTCAGTAATGAGTAGCTAAATCCTTAATCCCCACTGGCACCTGCTGCAAACCCCCTGCCTCCTACCTCCTTCATCCGCAAGCTCTGGGTGCTACTGCCAGGGAGGTGTCTAGGGCGAAGGTCTGTGTCCACCTGCCCACGGTGCAGGAAAGGCTAGTATTGACTGCAGAGGGAGGAAGGGGGCAGATAACTTTCACTGTCTCTCTTTTTATTTTTATTTTTTGCCCTTTTGTGCTTTCTGTCTGGACAAGGTCTTGCTCTGTTGCCCAGGCTAGAATACAGTGGCATCATCACAGCTCACTGCAGCCTCAAACTCCTGGGCTCCAGTGATCCTCCTGCCTCAGCCTCTATGGTAGCTGGGACTATGGGTGTGGGCCACCAAGCCCGGCTAATTTTTCTATTTTTTGTATAAACAGGGTCTCACTATGTTGCTCAGGCTGGTCTCCAACTCCTGGCCTCAAGCAATCCTGCCACCTCAGCCTCCCAAAGTACTGGGATTACAGGCATGAGCCACCACGCCCGGCCAGGAACCATTTCTTTAGAATAAAAAGGGTGTGGGATATAGCGGCTTAAATACAGAATTAGGCACCTGCAACTTCTAATTCTAGCTCAGAAGCTGACTCTGGCCTGCGGCAGCTCACTTAAAAGCTGCCTCAGTTTCCCTATCTATAAAGTGGGAATTATAACTGTAGTCACCCAGGCAGGGCTGTGCCTTAATTAGCTAATGATCGTAAGAGGCTTTGAAGAGGCTCGCAGAAGTGGCAGTTGAAGGGTGAGTATTATTATTAGAGGGACCACGCCACCAGGCAGCCAGCCCCGGGGAGACTTACGATGGGCCGGGAGTCATCTCTTGATCGTCACAGAGGCTGTGCTTCAAAACACGGGGGCCCTGGGGAAGAGTGACACATGGTAGCACCTGGTTAGACAGAGACCAACCAAATGCAGCTCCTTCTCTCTCTAGAACAACAAGCCATGGTGCTGAGTCTTGGCAGAGGCAAAGGACACGAGGGAAAGCCGGGGCCGGGCAGATGGCTCGGAACCCGCAGGGGAAGCGGAGTTCATGACATTCAACACATGGTCACCGAATTCCAAGGGCGCTAGGACGAGGAACAAGAGGGGATTTCTGCCCTCAAGGAATTTAGAGTTTAGTTTGATGTCGCAGGCACCAGTGTTCACCAAAACGAACAAACAAACAAGGCAGGAGAAGGTAGATTTTAGAGGCAGGAAATTCCTGAGGTTCAAATATGAAAATAAACTCTGTAATTGTTCTGCGAATGCTGTAAGCTCTGGAGGGCTCTCCGGAAGTCGGGCGCAGGGCACAAACTGTGCAGAGATGTTTCCCTCTTGCTTTTCTCTCAACAGATACTAAATCCATTGGGAGGGTGTCTGACTTTGAATTTCAAGAGCAATCAAAATTGCTTTTGGTAATCACAGTTTTTTTCTTTTTTTTTTTTTTTTAATAAGTTTGTTCCTTATTACAAGAGTGATACAGGTCCCAAATCCCACTCATTTTGCTCAGAACCTTCTCTCTTCATGTCTATTTCTCTTCCTTTCTGTCTTCTCAAGCTGACACCACTGGGCCCCTGTTCCTATAATCTCAACCCTTCTGAACGCTTAGCTCTGGTGCATTGATCTCTGTACAAATCCGACCCCCTTACTCGAGGGCCTACTATGTGTCAGAGGCTGAGGCACGTGTCTTCGGATAACTACTAAGGGTGACTTTTTAGGGGCGTTACAGCCATTATTAGTTAAGAAGCGGTTCTTATAAAAGAGTACCAAGTCACACACACAAACCTATCTTATTCCTCTAATTGATATTTATTAATTTTCCACCAACTGTGCTTATTCTTGTTCCACTTACAGATGAAAAACCCATCGAAGACAGGGACCTGCTCTCTTTTTTTAATCACTTAGTGCCCACGACCAGTGCTCATGCGTTAACATATTTAGTTTTCTTGAAATCTTAGGAGGCAGATACTCTTATCACTGCATTTTACAGGACATTGCCAAGGTCATGAGCTATCAAGGGGCAGAGCCAGGACTTGACCCAGGGCCAGGCCTATGGTCTTGGCCATCATCAGCTCTGGAATCCGAGGAATTTTTTTGTTCAGATGAGGAAGTGCCCAATGAAATGGGTGGCTCTTTTGAGTTTCACAGCAAATTTTCCAGCTGGGACTAGAACCCCGGTCTAGTGACTCCTAGTCTAGTGCTCTTAATGAAAGAATAATCCGCTTTGTCTTTTCCCTGCTGGGAACCGGCCCCGGGCCCGTCTGGCACCCTACCGCATAGCACAGGGCCACCAATGATACGTCTGCAGCAGCCGAGTGCCCGGACTAATTACTTTTAGTCACTGCTTCTTGTTCCAAGACTTCCCTTTAAAGTGAGGTGGTGCAATGAATAATGACCTCTCTTCTCCACTTAATGACATGATCTTCAATCCATTATCTTTAATGATAGACAGTCACACGGAGACATCACCCAAGCACAGGGAGCATTTGCTGTTCAGGTTTTCCTTCTTTTGGGTTCCCCAAAAAGTGAGGTTCCTGAAAGCCCAGAGGTTGAGTCTCCCAGTGAGACCCTGACTCAAATCCTGGCAGGGGACAGTGGCCACCGACCCCCACTCTCTGACATTCCTTCTCCTCTGGGCGTTGCTGGCCTTGGGAGCGGATGTGCTGTTGATGAAGGCTGAGCTACTCGTGGGAAGATCCTTCCGTCCACGGGGGCTTCCCGGTTTGGGGCTGGGGGCCGGCAGCTTAGGCCTCAGCCAGCACGGTGCCCATGGTCCCGGATCAGCCTCCAGTTTGGTGTTTTCTATCCTGCTTCCTTTTACGTAGGAGCCATTACCCTCCTCTCTCCCTCCGCGCCAGGACGGCAAGTGAGTGGCATTCAAGGGCAGTGTGGGCCCAGGTCCTCCAGCCCCCGGCTTCCCCTGGTGCAGATGGAACTTTCTAGTGCGTGTTTCTCCCCACCACCCAGTTGCCGTCAGCACACTGATAACGGCCACGTTACTTCCTGGTTAATTCCCTTCATTCCTTAAGTTCCTCTCAGTCCGTCCCCTCCCTCTAGCCAGAGGAATGAGTTAGTTGCAGCCCTTGACAAGGAGAACCTTGTCGACTTCTGTTCCTTACCCGTAACTGAGGATTAATAATTCCTTCTGACACTCACGAAGAGGAGGTTCCCAGGTAATTTGGACCTGTCTCCCCTGGCCAATGCAAGATGGTTTCCTGCCAACATTTTCTTCTTTCTTCTTTTCTTTTTTGAGACAGGGTCTTGCTTTGTCACGTGGGCTAGAGTACAGTGGCATCATCACAGCTCACTGCAGCCTCAAACTCCTGGGCTCCAGCCATCCTCCTGCCCCAGCCTCCCAGAGTGCTAGGATCACAGGTGTGAGCCGCCGAGCCCGCCCCCGCCAACGTTTTCTAGGGATTCACAGAGGCCACTCCCACGATACCCCCAGTCCGTGTGCTGAAACACAGTTGAAATTCCTCGAGTATCTGCAACGTTGAGTATGCATGAGACCGTGTGGCAAGGTGTGAATTATTTCATGTAATCTTCATCATAATTCTGAAAAGTGGCTATTGTTATCTACAAAAGAAAGGCCAGGCATAGAGAGATCGAGGAATTTACCCAAAGTCACACAATGAGTGGCAGACTAGACTTCGACGGCAGGACGACCGGGGCCTCTCTGGTCACGCCGTGCTGCGCGATGATGCACAACCGAGCTGACAGTCACCCCTGTGCCACTGCAAACGTGTGGGAAGGGCCTTGTCTCCGTGAGCAGTGGCTTCACCCCTGGATCCCTTTGGGTGGTATAAAGCACCGGCCTGTCCGCAACTCCAGTTCATTTGTTTAGACTCCAACACGCAGTATGTTGGTCTCGAGGAAGGAGGCGGAGGCCGAGTTTTGACTGGGTCCTCTCCAGCTGAACTTGCGACAAGGAGAGAGCAAACTGACACTGATGAGTTTGAACCTCAGGGACTTTTCGAAGAATTTTCACTAGAGTGACCTAAAACCCAGCTTTCTTTTCCAGAGGATTTAGCAGCGTTAATTTATTTAAAACTTTTCAGATGGTCAGGATTGTCATGGCAACATTCATTTGGAGGCTCTTGGAGGTTGAGCTGGGACATAGAATTTTCTCTCTTGCAGATACTGTTGAGAATCCTAGATCGGAAGGTGCGTCCCAGGCCTCCTTGTCTAATATTTTCATTTTACACATGGAAAACCGAGAGCAAGGAAGTTAAGGCACTTGCTCAAGTCCACAAAGGTGATATGTGGGAAAAGCAGGAAGCCACATGGGCACCCAGGAGACTGGACTTCCGGTCGATCTACGCTGCGTCTTGGGGCACGTTTCATGTTTTTGTTACTGTGACAGTCTACGACGTTAAGATTATCTAATAAAAAGTTAAACCTGTTTTTGGTAGTAAAATCAACTCCAAAGTAATTAGATATGGTTTAAAAAGCTCTGGCGTAAAACTAGAATTCTAGAAAAGGCCTAGCGCAAACATCTTCCCTCTGGTAACCAGCTGAACACTGCCAGGGACAGGAGACCCCACAGAGGATGGCCAGGGCAGGGTGGTTACCATTTCTGCTGCTTTTGGAAAAACAAAACTAACTCTCCATCTCCACAGACTTTAAATGGTCACTTGCGCACAGACCAGACCCACTTTCTTTCATTTGTGAAAGGGAGAGCTGGAGGAGAGATAAGAGCAGAACTCCTGGGGCGACATGAATTCGGTCTTCAGGAGCCAGAGTCCTCCACTAACCAGCAGCCACTCCCCTGAACGGTCTGATAACAAAGCTTTTACTGTCACTGGCATCCTTTGTAACAGATGATCATTGCCCTGCAGTTTATTTAATTTTATTTTTACAAATCTGATTTCAGGATGAAGCTTTATATGTTGCTTGGATTCTTCAAACAGCCGCGTACTGCCTCCTATGTGTTTGTGTGTGTGTGTGTGTGTGTGTGTGTGTGTGTGTGCGCGTGCGCGCGTGCCCAGCCTGAGCACGCTGAGTGCCACCACCCAAAACTAGACCTCAGTGTTTTCTTTGGAGACAGGTACACACATGACAGATAAAGACATGGATTTCTAGGCTCACGCCTGTAATCTCAGCACTTTGGGAGGCTAAGGAAGGAGGATCGCTTGAGGCCAGGAATTTGAGACCAGCCCGGGCAATGTAGTGAGATCCTGTCTCTACAAAAAATTAAAAAAATAGAAAAATCATGGGTGTGGTGGTGCGTGCCTGTAGTCCCAGCTACTTAAAAGGCTAAGGCAGGATTGCTTGAGCCCAGGAGTTTGAGGCTGCAGTGAGCTTTGATCACATCATTGCACTCCAGCAAGACCTTGTCTCTAAATAATAATGATTAAAAAAAAAAGACATGAATTTCCCAGAGATATTTCTTGAAGTACAATCTTTCTAGAAATGGTCAACTCTAGGAGAGCCAGCCTAAGGCTTGCATGGCGAAATTAGTTTTGGAAATATCTATGTAAATGGTAGCCAATGGTAGTTTCATTCTTTGTAGTGTTTCTACTTCTCCAGTGGTTGGTGCCTTCAAGGAAATCCAAAAAGATGTAGCATTTAATCTGTGATTACTAATGCCCTTTAATTTTTATCTGCTGATTTTAGGAATTTAACACTGTTGCTTGAGTGAGGTTGTGCTTGGGATTGAGTTTGTATTGTCTTTCTTCAATCCTAAGTAATATGAATTGTTATTGAGAACGGGAAGAATGGGAAAGGACAATTGTTGGGTTTCTTGGTCTGGTAGAAGCAAATCGTCAGAGAAGGAATGAGTTGCCTTCATTTAGATTTGGGGCAGCACCCATTGCCTTGGTGTCTGAGTGGCCATAGCACTGACATCGCTTCCTAAGCCTGGGATGGGTGACATTTGACCAGGTAGGGCAACAAGTTGGGTACCCGTCAAGGATTATTTATTGCGAAGTTATACAGTGAAATAGTGCCTGTCTTGGAACTTAAATAAGCCAACTCGATTCTTCCTCGAGTCTTTGGATTATGAAAACAACTTATTGGAAAATGAAGCCAAGCCAAATATACAGTATAATATCCAAATGTTTGATCACCTATTTATTTCCAATATATAAGAAAAGTAGAGCTGTTTCAACACCGTATAAAAATAGATCGAAAAGGAACTCATTTAGCCCATCAAAAGCTTAAGCTTATTTATTTATTTATGCATTTAATTTACTACCAAAGGAATGGAATTAAATGGTTGTTTTGGCCGTAAATAAACTCAGCCTCAGGATCACACCCCCTGCAGTCAATCTTCTACTGTAGCAGGGATAATCACTACTGAGGGGGAAATTGCCAGGTTTGAAATTATTACCGGGGAAAAAAAAAAAAGTTGGTAAAAGACCACACTTGAAACTCTTCAATTCTATGTCCTTCTCAAAGCTTCTGGATGGGAGTTCGTTAATGTGAAGAAAAGTCCTTTAGTGGAACGTTCAAAATAACAAACTTCAATTACGCTGTGTGCTCATTGGCTGCCTTTCATCTTCAGACCTGAGAGTTCTCTACCAACACTCATTAATCCTTCCAAACGCTCTGCCAGGTGGGCGTTAGCATCTTCCTTCCCACTGAGAGGGAAGGGAAGGTGTCAGGAAACATTTCTTTTCCCCAAATCTTTCTCCTTGCTGTGGGGCGTGGCCATCGTTTTAAACGTGCATTTCCCAAACCAGAAAGTAGGAGGTGGATCCAGACATTTTAGCAAAATGAACATAGATTGCCTTGGGAGAATTCCTTAGCATCCTAAAAACTGATGAGTGGCAGCCTTAGCCAACGTCGTTCTCTGAAATAGGACCAAACCCTCTCAGGGAGATATGCCGTATTTTCTGAGACATCTACAATTTTATGTGGAATAAATTTATAGCACGGCCTGTTTACTGTTAATTATATACACCCTGGCTATATATCTAATGAAGATACCAATTTGGCTTCATTTATGCAAAGACATTAGTGAGTTTGGAATCCAGCCTCTATTGACATTTGCGTGCTCAGAGTGAGCACCAAGGCCTCCCGGTAAAACCTTTCCTTCCATCGCGGCCTTTTACATCGTTTCGCTTCAGGAATTTCTGCCAGTGGGCCTTGCCTGCAGTTCAGTGTGGTGGGCTGGTTGGTTGGTGCACCGTGTTGACGTCTCGCCCAGAAGCAGCGCTTCTCTGTGGATTGCTCAGGCTCGGATCACATGGAGGTCAGAAAGAGCCGCAGGCTGAACGAAGGAACCGGGTTTCCCTATTTTGTCAGATGGCACTGAGAGCCTCTCTGCCACCCAAGCCAGAGCCTGGCAGGTGTCCACGAGTCCTCCTCGTTCACCTCTAATTGGTCATAAAACCCTGTTGATATTACCTGAAGAACTATTCCCGTGGCATCCGTTCAAGTCCTCATCATTTCCTTAACCTAGATTTTTTGCAGCAGTGTCCTAACAGGTCTGTCTGTCTTTCATCTCGGTCCACTCCAATTATCTCCAAACTGCTGCCAAAGAGAGCTCTCTACGTGCAAATGTGGGTACGTCCCTCCCCCGTGTAGCAACGTCCACTGGCTGCCCATGATCCTCACGCCGGCATCAGCCCTTGAGGGATGTGGAAACAGTGGGCGCTCTCTAGCCGGGGCCTCATTCCCGTGTCACCCCTTCCAGAAAGCCTGAACGTCCCCCCGCCCTCAGATCTGGAATGGACGCGGCTTTTATTTGCTCCAGCAGATCCACGTGTTCATCTGTGTCAAAGCATCGATCCAACTCGCATCAGCATCCATTTCTTTGCCTTCCCCATTAGACTGTGAGCTCTTTGAGGGCAAAGAATGTCTTTCATCCCGACATCTCCACGGAGAGCAAGGTCTATAATGGTCCAGAATAAAAGTTTGCAACATGAGTGCATTAAGAATTTAGAATTATGTCTTTATAGTTTGTAGAAAATGGTTCAAAAGTTGTCCGAATGTCATAATTGTTGACTGGTATATTGGCACATATATTTGTGGATACACCTATTTGCGTATTCACAGGTATTTCTGTAGAGTTTAGGATTCTCGCATACATTTCCAAATTGGATCCCACAATTTCCGATTGTGGGATTTCTAAAGACCAAAGTTTTACTTTGATTCACTCAGTATCCACAGCAATTATGGAACAGAAAAGTGATTTAAAAAGGTTCCGTGGGGGGAGCGGGGGGCAAGGGCAACATACATAACCTAAACATCTGTACCCCCATAATATGCTGAAATAAAAAAAAAGGAGAAAAAAAAAAGATTTAAAACCAAAAAAAAAAAAAAAAAAAAGGTTCCGTTAGACTTTCTTTGGAAACGCCAAAAGGCAAAAGCCAAAAAAGCGCCACCCACCCCGCTTTGCATTGAAGATCAGTATTATTTGTACTGACTTCTCCTCTATTTTGGTGGAAATGATTTTCCTGCAACCCATTCTCTGCATGCATCTAGGTGTGCCTGGTTTACGCTGTCAACGTTTTAGAAAGGACCCATTCAATTCACCCTGGCTCGACTCTTTTCATGCTCCGGTTGATTGGCAGAAAGGTGGGCTTTCTTTGCCTCCTGGGGGCATGAGATGATGATTTGGGAAGATACGCTTGGAAGAAAAAATTAAGAGTCGTCATTTGAACCCATTTGGTGTGGGTAGCGTTGAGACCTCTAAGCGGAAATGCTAAATTTCTGTTGGAGAGATGACTCCGGATCTCTCCCAGGTGGGAAGCCCAAGCCACAAATCTAAATTTGGGAGTCCTGACCATGCAGGTGATATTTTAAAACACAGTTCTGTCTGAGAACACCTGGGAAGAGCTGTGGCGAAGGGAAGGGCACCCAGGGTCCTCTGACTTGAATTTTCTTCTTCAGATAGTGCAACGTTCCGCATTCCTGTGACCACAAGGACCCGGGATGGAGAAACACAGCTCTGAGGCCTGGGCTGACCTTGGTCTTTTTTGGAGTCCGTGTGTCAGAGGGAGTCCACGATAAAGTCCCCAAGTTTGTGGATGCTAGTTGGCGCTTTTGGATAATAAAAGAAAGAGCAGGGAGAGCCCAGGAGGATGGAAACAGGAGGAGTAGCAGCAGGTCGTGCTACCGTGTGCGCAAGAGGAAGTTAATGAACCGAGAAGGACACTCCGAAGCCTACTTAGAGAAACCTTGACCCTGAACTCTCACTCACGAACCTGGGTAGATCCAGGACTGCTGTTGGAGTCACGAGCCAGCGAATAACCCACAGGATACCGATTCAATTTTTGAGCAGCAGGTGGAGGTTCAAGAGTTGAGACTTCCCAGGCTCCACCAGCAGAGTCTTGTGAAAAAAACAGATATCATTATCCACAGTTGGGGGGGAAAAAAGGTTCATTTCTTGAATACTTTGTGTGTGATTCAAGTTCTAGAACTGGAGAAAGTCCAGAGAAGGACAGACACAAATATTGAGGTGTCATGTGGGTTATACTTGCCCCACTCGTCGCGGGGATGTGTTTCTGAAGTTTGGAACATCCGCACCATAGTACTTGGATTGTGTTTTAGACAGTTCTGATGGTCATTGACAAGGAATGTAGAGCTATTAAGATCATTATTAAGATTAAATCCTCCTTGTTAATATAGTGGTGAAAACATGTATAAATAGTCAATTTAAAGAAGATTTAACAAAGCTTTATTAGATATTTTTAAAATATAACTCCCCCCCCAAAAAAACAAAAAAAGATCAAATCCTTAAATGTTTACCTACCTTAAATTTATTCTTCAGGCAATATATGTAGGAGTGCAATATACGTTGGTTGAGTAAGTCAATGAATGAGCTGTGTTGGTAAAAATAAGTTTGTTTGGACATGGTCTTTGCCTGAAAATATTAGAAAACATAACATTGGGATGGAGCGACATAAATGAAAAAGCAGAAAATAGCACAGATATCTGTAAAGCATGTGTTAAAGAAACTGATTTTTTTTTTTTTACAAACAACATTCACATGAAGTCTAAGCCCAGGAAAACTGAAAATTGTATAATGGTGAATTCTGGAAGAAGATGCCCAGAGCAGACTGGATAGAACTGGGGCGCATTTGCCAGCTGTGTTCCAGTGAGGCAGGGAAGCCGTCCCGAGGCAGCTCTGATTTGAGGAGCTCCTTGAATAAACATCCAGTGCTCATTATTTTCGTTTCTCATCTGGCGACTGATTTCCAAGAACTGGGTCAGTCCGACCTGCCTCCTGCCCCTCTCACTGGGCATGCACCCTTCTGTTTCCTCACCACGATCTTCTGCTGATCAGATGGAAGTCCTGCGATCTCACATCTCCGATTCTGCTGTCCTCGCGCCACATCCTGTCTGCTGTTTCCACCTTATGGTGACCAGTTCTTCACTGGTCAGTGGCCATTCAGGTTTCGTGTGTGCGCTAACATGTGGCAATAACCCCAGCTGAAATTTACATAGTACCCTATCTCGGAAGAGATCAAAGTACTTTCACAGACAGTATCTTGCTCATCTTCCATACCTCGCTGTAGAATAAATAGGAAATAGCTATTATTATCCCCTACTTTACACACGAGGAAATGGCAGCTCAAACCATTTCAATGATCGGCTTTGTGTTATAAACACACAGTGGGCTGGGAGTGGCACCATGTGTATGCATGGTCCAATTGTTAGGCTCTTGTGCCTTTCTAAGTGGATGGTCTTTTTTTGATAAAGCTATGTAGAGAGACAGGAACATCTGAGCTTGTTTCCCCCCCTTTTTTTTTTACCCAATAGATTTATACTTAAATTTTTTTTTTTTGTAGTCCTTGGCCTATTGCCTTAGATTGTGTTTATTTTTCAGTAGAGCTGTTTATAGTATGAGCTTGGACTCCAATACTGTTGAGACTTGAGCACGATGTGTGTTGGAATCTAGCACACGGCTAAGGCTTCCTTTTGGTTTCTGGGATCTCTGAGCAGGGAGTGATCCTTGATCAGAAAGTGACTCCACCAAGAGGCAGGGATGGAAGGAAGAATTTTCTCTCGTGTTCCTTGTCTCTTTATGCTTCTTGGATTAGTAGCAGCCCTTTGCGGTGAATTTTGGTGGGCGAATACCCGTGTGACTGAGATATCTAATGCAAGACTATGTTCCAGAGCTTTCTGCTGGCCAGGGGCTGTAGGTTATCAAATCACTAGCTTGTTTGTTACAGCTGCTAAATTATGTTTTGGTAGAAATTCAGGACCAACTTTGCCTGGGGACTTTTAAAATAATGCTCAGAGTCGAAGGAGCTTTATCTCGAAATGTTTTATTGGCCGTCCTGAAACTCCCTTATGCAAGAATGATGAAGCCCAGGTATGTGTAGGGGAAGGTGTGGTCTTCGTACAGTTGCCAAGCGAGACTTGCTTTTTTCTTTTTTAAGTTTTGTTGGGACTTGGGCAATCATGATTTGGATTTTTTCCAGGTCAATCTGCAATGCACTCCCTAAATAATTCTGTAGGCTTCTTTGGGCTGTATAGATCTGACCACACGTTCAGACTGAGCCTTCGTTTTTAAGTTTGTAAGGCATAATCGTGCCACCCCACAAAAGTTCTGTATGCATTGTATGCACTGTTAGTCACTCCTAGAATGAGGGCAGCTGAATTTTCCAACCCTTGCTTGAGCCGTTCAGAGGCTGCTGTTACATATTTGGGATTATGTCAGCTGGGATTTCAGATAAGTGGATGGATTATCTAGTAACAGATAAAAACTGAACCAAGGAGAAAGTGAGTGTGTTGAGTCGGCTGTGTAGTTGGCTATGTGAGGCTGTCAACCGAATGGAAAAATCACAGTGGCTCAGCCACCGTCCTGCACAAGCTGCTTAGGTGCCAAAGCCTCAATTTCTTCTTTCATAAAATGGAGATTCCCATCCTACTTATCGAGCAAGAGTGTGAGGACTAGATGATAGGGTGGACGTGACAGTCCCTCGGACACTGGTAACGCTCTATGGAAGTCCCTGAAGACATCTGTCTGTAAGATAGGGATGAAGATATCCAATTTGCAAGATTGAGGCAAAGATTAAATGACATAACTCATGAAAGGCTCCTTGCATATTGCTTTACACATGGCGATAAACAAAATGGAGCCACCTCTGCCCCCTTTTTTCTTACCCAAGACTGATGCTTATTTTTCTTGCCTTCATTTCCCCCACCTTTTGACCTACAGGAGAAGCTAAAATTTGCAGTTGGGTCCTAGTCTCGGGCTGTTGCTTACACGGGTTCATTTCCTCTGGTTGCCCGCATTGAATTAGGCTGTGATGCTCTCATGGATCTTCCGGTCCTCGCGTGCCATGCTCCTGGCTCTCCCTACCCCAGGGTTTCCTGATCAGATGCCAACTCCTCCTTGCAGAATTCCCTGGCACTCACTGTCGGGATCGATCACTCTTTCTTCTACAACTCCACAGCGCCTACAGCGGCTTTTAGAATTTAGCCCTTATTTCATCCTGCCTAATTTGCATTTATCACTAATTTTATCCTGTAAAATTCATGACGGCAGGGACCATATTTATGAATACTGTGAATACCATGCAGCATGTAGGCTTAGTTTGTGGCACATATTAGGCATGCAGTAAAAGTGAATGAGTAAATAAATGCATGGGTGAATAAAAGTGTCGGGTATCAACTACCTCTATGTGGTTGCTTATAGATAGCACTTTCCAGACTATTCTGCTACAACCAGTTATAGACTCTATTTATGTTTTCAGTCGTTCAATCCATTGGCAGTTAAGTGAGGGTCCCATACAATGATCTTTTGAGACAGCAAAATGCTGATCCCCCTGCTGTTTTGAACACTGTATTATAACTTCTGCGCCAGTGACTCACTATGACTTTGTCTTTATAGTGCCAGAAAGGTTAGTCTGTTTGGTTTTATTAGCTGCAAAAAAATATCAGTCCATTTGATGACTCAGGTCCGTCAAATGAGTTGTCTGGGTGTATGCAGACGAAACATATGGGTCGACTGAGGGGTCGTCCCTTTCCGAACTGGTAGTTTCGATCACGGCGCAGGCAGACTCCGTGGGACGTGGAGTGGCTCTGGACAGGATGATTCTGGCTGGAGGTCAGAAGACAGGATTAGGAAGAAGCACAAGGACATTTGAATTTTACACCCAACTCAGCCACTCTGTGGCCGTAGGCTAGTTACTCGAATGTCCCTGACAGGTATTTCCTGAAATTGAAAGGGGAAGTGGTGGATGGGATAATAGCGACACTTCTGAGAATTTGTGCCCCATTGTGGGTATAATGTGTACCTCTTGCTCAGGGAGCCGGTAAAATACCCTGAAATGCTGAAACGCCGTGGGAGTGAACGGTGCTCTGTTTGTTGTGTCTTTTCTCTTGAACTTGCGCTTGTCTCTTCCCTCTGCTTGCGACTTTCATTGGGTTCCAAGACCACAGGGATGTATAAAGCACTTAGCAATCAACTTTATTTACTATATGCCATAGAGTGGTGTCATGCCCTTATTTAGGAAACCAAAAAAAAAAAATATATATACTATCCATTATTTGCAAGCTTTTTATTTCTCCTATGATGACAAATATACCACCAGGACGCTGCTTGTAGAACATGGTTACACATACTGGTCCTGCTGCAGAAGACCCTATTTTGAATGTTCAGATATTTATTTAGTGATCTGATGTCCACAGATGACTGTCATGTAAAATTTCATGGTCAGTAGATAGTTTGAGAGAGGAAGGAGAGAAGAAGGCTAAGCTTTCGTTCCACTCTAGAGGTTCCCTTCAGCCTTCTTCTTCTCTTTTCTTTCTCAACTTTTTCCCCCTCCTATCCCATTTCTTCCCTTCTTTTTTCTCCTCCTGTTATCTTCTCTTTTCCTTTCCCGTGGGGTAGGTGGAGAGGGAGGATGTGGTCAGAATCGATGAGGTGAGAACCATCCCAGTTCCCTTTTCCCCCCGCCTCAAACCCTCAGCAGATGTGAGGCTTAATCAGATCACCTCAGCCCCGACCACGAATGGAAACTCCAGAAACCTCAGTCTAGGGACATTATGGCCATAACCACACTCTCGGTGGCAGAATCATTCTAGAAAGCATCCTGACCATAAATGTCAGTCACACTGGTTAGCGATGCATCTACATGGCAGCGGGGAAGGCACCACAAGAATTTGTGAGTGTTCCTTGATCGCATCAGTGTGTGGATGAACCATCCCCAATTTGGTAGGGAGACACAGTCCTCAAAGGCTAGAATCTTGGAGTGTTGTTATTCACTTCTGCCCTTCTAGTTTGAGTGCTGTTGTTTCCCTAGAAGGGAAACTCTCTGCTAGAGGAGGAACTGGTCTTAGAAATAATAAATATTCCCCAGCTCATAACTTGGGTGGTATCTTGGATCCTATAAGCTTGAAGAAGATGATGATTAGTATTATTGAGTACAGTTTTCTCATGAATCAAAAGACAGGACGACGACAAGGATAGAAGGCTGGCGAGATGCACCTGCATCATACACTAGATCGTAACCGAGACTTGGGTTCATTTTCTCCACTTCTACTTATCCTGGTTCCAAGCTGAGGGGAGTTTGCATTCATTTCTGAGAGAGAGAGAACTGCTTCCAATGTGCCCGTGTCTAGAACCAAGACATTGCTCTCACAGAAGCTCAGTGGTTGGGAAATTCATTTTTGTATTGGCTGATGGATCTGGGCATTGAAAATGTGTAGATCTGAATCACAGAGCTGCGGTGTAGTTCATTCCTGGAGAGACCTCAGGCAACAGATGGACAAATGATATCATCAAAGGATGTTCTTTAAGGTAACTTGCTTTTCATTCCTGAAAGCAAGCTTGTGCGTGATGGTCAGGTTCCTAATTTTGTAAAACAAGGAATTCGCAATAGATCAGGTGTTTCCAGCTGTGACTGGTGAATTCAATTGAACGCAACAAGCATTAAAGTACTGAAATAGAATAGAATATAAAAATATCAGAGTTCATCACATGTCATAAAGGTATATATAGTCTTTTTTGAGATTTTTCATTTACTCACATATAAAATGTGAAATTTCACACTGTGGGAAAACGTTGCGAGTCACTGCAACAGATGATTGCTTTCATCTCACTCAGATCATTGGAGCCATGTCTGAGGCAATCTCAGCTGTGGGAGGACACTTTGTCTTTGGTTTATTTGGTACAATATGTTCCTTTCTACAGAAGAAGAGAAACAGCATTTAAAAATAACTTTCTTTTCTCTTTCCAAAAGAAATAC
>NW_012142412.1:377127-401883 GCF_000956105.1 Propithecus coquereli
AAAGCAATTGACAAGTGGACAAGTGAAGTGTGGGCTTCCAGAACACCATCAGCCATCATGGCACCTGGTATTTGAGAATGGAAAATGTCACAGCGGGTCTGAACGAGGAGAGAAGCAGTGACGTGGGTGTTCTTATGAGAGGGAAATCTATCAGGAAAACTTACATTCGAGATTCTGTCATTGGAGTGAAAGAAAGAACCCTTATTGTTCTCTCAAACTTCAATGTAGAAGAACCCATAGATGCCATCAAGTGCCAAAAAATTTATCTCCATTTGGGCTGCACACAAAGTGGATGCTAAGAATGTTAATGATTTACTTCAAATGGGGTAAAAAATGGATAACTTTCTTAGGTTATTTGCCATGTATACATGTCCCATAAAGATTTCCAATTTTTCAAAGCTCTTCTCAATACATGATCTCATTTGGACTTCATGAGAGCCCGGTATGGAGAAGTAAGGTGGTCATTCTTAGCTCTATGTCACAGACAAGTCAACTAGGACATGGCGAGATGACTAGAGTTCACCCATGGTCACAGGGATGCAGGTACAGTAACTGGATCTGGAACCCATGGCTCTTGGTTCCTGGTGTGGGTTTCACCCTGTGACACCAACCACCAAACCCATTTTTGCCGTCACCCTTAAATGCCACGCCTATCTGCCTGACGATGTCTGGCTCTTTAAGGGACACAGTGGGACTTAGTCCAATGAGACCACAACCTCTGACTTCTAGGAGCTTCTAATCTGAGACTAAGAAATGTTATGATTATGCAGAAAATAACCAGTGAAGAATTCTTAGACAGCTTTTAAAATTGAGCTGAGGGCAAAAAAAAAAAAACAAAAACAAACCAAAAAAAAAAAAAAACCATGAATGAAATTTCTTTATAAAACTGTGTTTTTTGTCTGCTTTTGGGTCAAAGCTTCTCTGCCTGCCAAATGCCTCTTCCAATCCCACACAACCCCAGTGGGAGGGATTCAGGTTGGACAGACATTCTCAAAACGCCACTTTCTAAAGAAGACAGGGCGTTTCCACGGAGGCTGTTTCATAGTCCCACGAATAGAATCTTCTGCTCATTTAAGGAGCTTCCTTAACACATCTGTAGAAATGAACAGACTATGAAACCTCATCAGAGGAGTAACCTCTGCTTTTCTCATGCCTCCAGTGTGCTGACTTGCTTTTTTGGGTTCTCGAACGATGCAATCTGATAGAGCGGCAGCTTCCTGTTTGAGGGTTAATTATTTCTTTTTATGCCTATATTTAAGATGCTTAAATTTGTGATTCATTCTTTATAATTAGATATGATGCTTAGAATATATCCATGTATATCACATTAGCGTTTTTCCTTGGAGGGCTATTATTTTCCCCTCTGAGCAGTCACCAGTGGACATGGATCATGAAAACAGGATGATAAATGCAGCAATCTCAGCAAAACCTTAAATCTGCAGTTGCCATGGCCATGATTGAAGAAAGCTCCTGCTGTGTCCATGCAGAAAATGGCCATTTCCCCAAGGCTGGTACCCATACGAGCCCCTGGGAGATGTGTGGCTTTTTAGTTTGAACTGGGGCTCTTTCTTAGCCCACCGGCCACACCTCTTTGGCGTCTTTGCCCCTTGAGAGTGAAACCAAGAAATGACTTATTGGGTGGGAGGATGGAGAATGGAAAGTAGAATCTCACTCGTGTGAGAGAAGGGAGGAGAACAGTTTGAAGTTCATTTGAGGTGGCAAAAACGGTCTTCCCCCTTTCTCCTTCCTTGGCTCTGTTCAAATAAGTAGAAGCTCTCGCAAATTCTCGGAATCGAGCCCCTTCTATTCCATCAGCTCCTATTGTTCAAAAATAAGCACATAATTGAAATCGAGAAGGTGGCGTTTTCTATTCCCCGCCAGTGACACCTTGATGAGGGAAGGAATACAGAGAAAGAAGCCTGGACCAGGGGGAGAAATGAGGAAGCGAGAAAGAGGGAAGGAAGGGGAAGAGGCAGAGAAAGAAGAGAGAGTCCACGTGCCTCAGATGGAACAATCTGCCCCCTTGTCTCTGCCAACAGCTTCGTGGCTGTCACTTTAGCACCTGGGACTTCCTCTTTCTCCAGACACACTGAGCTGGTGTTTCACTGGTAACAATAAGTTAATTGAATAGCCTGTCGACAGATGGATTCACTGTGGCTCTGAGCTCTGCAGTCTTTTGTGATATTTGTATGTGAGAAAGTCTGAAATAGCACCTATCTCTTAAAAGAACACACACACACGCACACGCACACGCGCACACACACACACACACACACACACACACACACACACACCACCTTTCACCAGGCGCCTCCCTGCCCCTCCTGAGCCAACCTTTCCACAGTTCAGCCTTTTAAAGGGTTTCAGAAGTAATATAGCGTGTTTCTAAGTGGGAGGATTTCTATTTGAGCTGTTAGGCTCCTGCATCAGGAATAAAGACTCAGGGTTTGTGCCATGGAAGGTCTGGTTAGGAAAGAGAGTCGTGTACATATATTCCACCGCGTTGCTGAAACGAAGTCATTAGATCCCGAGGCTTACATCCACCTCTTTGCATCTATTTTTGTGTTCGCCCACTATACAGAGCTGAAGTGCAAACCTGTCTTTCTTTCTGGATGTATGTGGGTCTGTCTTCCCAGTTCTTGTCATTCCCACCACACAGACTTCCCAGGAAAGTGCCGCTGGGTGGCAGGTGGATAGCAGATGAGGACTTTGAGCTATGAGTAGCAGAGACCATGACGCTCGGTCTTCACTGCTTTCTTTATCCTGGTGCCTTGTCACAAAGCAACATATCCTAGGCCGAGGCTTGGTGCATTACTGACTCGATTGAGTTGGCTGAGTGGACTGGCCAATCACTCTTCGGCTTGATAAAAATGAGCTGAAGCAACTGTCCCATAGAAAACATTCTGATGGAATAGATTGTTAAAGTGGAATGGACTCGTTGGTGTCCTATAGTCCTGCAGCCCCCAACCACTGGTCCATGGCCTCTTAAGAACCATTTTGCACAGCAGGAGGTCAGCGGCGGGTGAGCCCGCAAAGCTTCATCTGTATTTACAGCTGCTTCCCATCACTCGCATCACTGCCTGAGTTCTGCCACCTGTCAGATCACTGCAGCATTAGATTCTCATAGGAGCGAGAACCCTACTGTAAGCTGCACATGTGAGGGATCTAGGTTGTGGCTCCTTATGAGAATCTAGCACCTGATGATCTGAGGTGGAGCTGAGGCGGTGATGCTAGTGCTGGGGAGTGGGTGCGAACACAGATTATCATCAGCAGAGAGGTTTGACTGCACAATAAATGTAATGTGCTTGAATCATCCCCAAACCATAGCCCCCCAATTCCAGTCCATGGAAAAATTGTCTTCCATGAACCCGGTCTCTGATGGCAAAAAGGTTGGGGACAGCTGCTATGGTCCGCTCCACTCTCCACACACCTGTGGAGCTTGGCTCACCTGAGTGAGGACTGGGTATTCTTTTGCTCAGGTAAATAAGAAATGGGAGATGTGACAAGAGCTGCTTGCCTGCCTGCCTCTGCCATTGCCTTACCAGGGCTGAACCGACCGTCGGAGAGGCCTGGAGGTTACGTGTGACGTTCAGGACAGGCCCATCTCACCTTACAGTTAGTAGGAGGCCATTAATGTACAGGGATGAATATAGTTGCCAAGGGACTTGCAGCTGTTCTCGTTCATGTTCCTCCTTCAATCCAAAATCCCCGACTACCAAGAAGGGTCTTAGGGAAGTTAAAATGGAATTGACTCCCTGGCTCCACAGCTCCGATGCACAGGAGACTCACCTGGGAAGCTTGCTGAAAGATGGAGAATTCCAGGACCCACCCCACCTGGCGTTCTAAGTCAGCAGGTCTTGGCTTTGGCTGGAGAACCTGCATTTTAAGCAAGGACTCTGGGGGATGCTGATGTAGGTGGACACAGACCTCACTTTGGGAAACACCAGAAGGAGAGCTTGCTCTCAGAGCCTGCATTTCCCAAATGCTCGCTTAGAAAACCAGCAAGCCCACAAAGCAACAAGCCCCAAACAGGTGCTGCACGTCATATTAGGTCCTGATGAGAGAATGGCAGAGAAATACGAACTCTACTCTGTTCCCTGGGAGATGGCCAAGCCTTTAAAAGGTCCGTGCAGCCCTCACAGGGTGTGGAAGGTGACGAGTGGGAGAAGGAGGCTTCCGTTCCAGGAGGGGAGTGGTCAGAGGTGATGAGGATGCTGCCTCGATCCCACTCCATGGGGATCTGGACGTGAACCCAGCACTGACTAAGCTCTGACTTGCTGGATACCATCCGTGTGGTGAGATAACGAGATAATTGTCCAGTGACTCACTAGCTGTCTAGAGAGCCTTATCACCTCCTAAAGTGACAATGCCACTTACTAAGGTGGGCTTTAAGGGGAGGGGATTTCCTGGGCAGGTGTCTTGACTCAGGACACCCGGTGGGAATGCCGGATGAGGGGCAAGGCATGGGACCCAGCTCCTCTGGCCTTAGTGCAGGAATTCAGGGAAGGCTAAAGCCTCATCCTGTGGGAACTGATATGGCTTGAGTTTGTTTTTTTCTTTTCCACAGTTGCTTCCAACGGAGATCCTGGAGCTTTGGCAAAGGGTGGCCCAGGTAGTGGATCAGTATCCCATCTTGGGGGAGGAGAGAGAAGCCAGAGGTGGGGACAGGGAAGGGCCTAACAGTGGGTGGGAACAGTGCTGGCATCTTTGCTCCTAGAGGAAAACTGAAGGCTAAGTTCTCCTTTGGAGCCAGGAACGGGTGGGAAAGCAGGTCCCCACTGGCAAGGAGGTATGGGGGGCCTGGGTGTGGCCTCGGAGGACAGGACCCTGCTGCCCTTCAGGTTGACCCATGGTGGAGAAAAGCCCCTGGAGAGCAGATACAAAGGCAAAGCCAAGGCCAGCAAGAGATGGGCAGGAGCCAGGACCTGTCCTACTGCGACACTGGCATGGGAGAGAGGGAGGCTGCGTTCAAACGCTGGAGGTCATTTCTGTTTCTTGGGACTTAAAAACAAGCTGTATTTCTGCTCACAGGGGAGTCTGGTGTCCCCTTCCCAGGTCTGTGCCCATGTGAGGGGACAGAGAGACGAAAGGGGAGTGGCCTCCACTTCGGGGGACCTGGGGCTGGGCTGGACTGGCAGCTGCTTCTGGGGAACCAGGGCAGGTGAGAAAGGAACGCAGGTGGCCCCAACTGCGGCTGGGGAAGTGCGCAGTGCTCCCTGGGGCTCCTTGTGTCTCTGTAGAGCAGTGCTTCATCACCTGCAGCTGCCACCAGCGGGACGGTGTCTGAGCGAGTCTCCAGGCACAGGTACCACTTATAGTACCTGCACAAGGTGAGGCCCACCTCTGGAGGAAGAGGCATTTCCTAAAGAACCAGACCCAAACTAGGTCAGTTTCAGGGGTGGAGTGTCACAGTGTTCCTAGCGAGAGGCCAAGGGGTGTCGCCACTAGGGATGGGCAAACGGGTTCTGAAAACACGCCCCCGCCCCACCCGCCCCACCCCCTCTCTGCTTAACCTTCTCCTGTTTCATATCAGACCTAAGTGATGGTTCTCTCTTTTTTTTAAATTTGGTTTTTGTTTTAAAGAGTGAGATCTATCCTCCCCCGTGCACCTCTTTGGATTTGGTTCTCAGGGGTGGTGTGGGGTTGAGCAGCGATGACCTCTACGCTCTGTGGACTCCGATGCCTGCAAGGCCCTTCCGATGGTGATTCAGGGTCAGGAAAACATGAAATGCTGTGGCTTGGCAGATGGCGCAGCTGAGATTGAGGTTTGCCCGCGGTCTGGGAACAGGGCTCTGCCTCTATATTAAGCCGTTTGAGAAAAACGACTGCAGACGTCTTTCTAAAAACCCCCCAGAGAAGCAGATCCATCATTTTTCTATGACAACGTGTCTCAGTGTTAACCATTTCTGAGGCTCAGGAAGTGGTTTCTATGTATCATATTTTAATTTGATTTTTTTTTTTTTGCACAGCGGGTATGTTGTCCCAATATAATTTTAGGGAGATTTGACAATGTCATCTTTTCAGCAGGGGGAGTGGGTGCCTGAGCCGTGCATCCAAAGGCAAGGCTATGTTTTGCCCAAACCTTCCTGTTCCATTTGAGTTCGGGTCTGGGGAGATCAGAGCTGGTTGTAAATCAAACTTGTAGGCAAGATTTATAACCAGCTCTGGGCTTGTGGACATGTGCACCAGGCGGCAGATTATCTCTTCCTCATCTAAATGCCCATTACATTTTCAGTGTCTCTGTTTTGTGGTATTTATAATATCCGTTCTTGTGCTATAATCATTAATTCAATACATCACAACTCCTGCACTGCATGCTGAGAGCTCCAAAGGGCTAAGCTGTGTCTGGTCCATCAGTGCCTTGCGCTTAGCGGGTACCCAGAGCACGATGCTGGGTCAGCGCCGTTCCCCGCAACGGCAAAGGTCGCCATGTGCAAGCCTTGCTTGTGCTAACCAGGTCACCTGACGTTGCTGGTGATGAATGAACCTCATTTTGGAGGTTGCGATGATCTATCATTTTTTTTTCCATTTTTTAGCTGTTTTCATATCTCTTTGCACGGAAAATATAATTAGAAAAATGTAAATGAATGGGTAACATTTTCTTTTGAGAGTTTTTTTTTTTGGAGGGAATATTGCAAAAGACCACGTTAAAAGGCTGTTAGTACAAAGGTGAATGTCGTGATGCTAGTCTAAGAGAACACAGGTATCGACTCACAGAAAGCTCGCCCCTGACCCATGGCCGCCGAAGGCTGTCGTGGGGAACGCGGTGATGAGAAGCCTGTATCAGAGCTCACCGGGCTGATGGCATCATCCCCTGGAGGTAAATTCCCCTGGGAGGTTCTGCCCTGGTTCTTTCAGAGCCTGGATCCAGAGAATCTGCCTGTGACAGGTTAGAAATCTCTTTCGGCTCTGAGGGAAGGGACCTGTTGACGTCTCCTTTCCATCCTCATTCATCTGATTTTTTATTGAAAAAAGGATATCCTAATATTTCCTTTCAGGAAGAGGAATTCGAATTTGACCCATGGAAGTTAAGCCATTGAACTTGCAACCTCTGACCAGATGCAGAATTCAAACACACATCCCAGGTTGAGGACTACGTTTTCTGAATGACTGAGTGGGCCCCTCCCACGGAAGTGAATTGATATGGGGGAAATACCAAATAGTCTAAGATCTTAAAGCAATAAGGATTATTGAAAGATCATCCGATCTACCTTTATTCCGCTACAAAGAAGGAGGTTATGAAGAAATGCCTCTTTGTGGCTTTTCACAGGTAGAGGAACATTAAAGCATCCCGTGAGGCTGCATAGAGGGTACCATTGCAGCAAGTCGTAGCTTCTGCAGGCTTTTCCGGGAGGGGTGCCCTTCTGTGAGATCCTTGCTGTGTGTGTTTGAAAGCCCTCTTCATTTGTTGGCAGACGCTTCGTACGTTCTATCTGTTAAAACTCAGGAGAAACAGAGGGATGCAATTCTTCTTGTAACAAAACACAAGCCATCCTTATTATTATTGTTTCTATTCATGCAACCTCACGCTGATTCTTGAGAAAAATGCCACAATCACACGGTGTAGTTCGCTCTGCTTCTCAAAGCACTGGCGAACACTCATGCATCGGAGCCCACCACGGCCCGGTGGGCTAGACAGATGGGGAAAAGAGCAGATGAGAAGTTTGTCTTGGTCATGGACTGGCATGGAAATGTCTGTGAAGTTTGATTCTCAAATACAAGATTATAAAGTCACTTTTCTTTCCTATCAGGTGCACTCATTACAAAAGTGAGCGATTTTGGATGGGCGTGGTGGCTCATGCCTGTAATCCCAGCACTTTGGGTGGGAGGGTTGCTTGAGCCCAGGAATCGGAGGCTGCAGTGAGATAAAATCGTGCCACTTCACTCCAGCCTGGGTGACAGAGTGAGACCCTGTCTCTAAAAACCAGCCTGGGCAAAATAAGAAGACCCCATCTCTACCAAAAAAAAAAAAAAAGATCAGCTGGGCTTGGTGGCACGCACCTGTAATCTCAGCTACTTGGGAGGCTGGGGCAGGAGGATTGCTTGAGCCTAGAAGCTCGAGGGTGCAGTGAGCTATGACTGCATCACTGCACTCCAGCCTGGGCAACAGAGCAGGACTCTGTTTTGGGGGAAAATTTAAAAAAAAAAAAAGGAGAGAGAGCATTTTCTTTTGTAGTGTTTGTGAAGGGAACAACATCTGCAGAACATGCTACTCTGAGATGTTTTCTCCACACTTGAGCTGGATTTGCTCCCAAGCATCTCCAATGCTCTCTCCCCTACAAGAACAAGTAAATCTGACAGATTTGGCAGGTTCCAGATTGTACACAGCCTGTGCTGTGCAAATGCACAGTGGTGTAAAACAAGTGAAAGCCCTCTAGGTGCTTCCTGGGAGGTCAGGTTCTCACATGAGGAGAGTGAAATAGTCCCATAGGGGACAGAGCCACTCTGTGTCCTGACGACCAAGCGGATGACACAGAGACTGTCAGAGTTCAGAGGAGGCAGAACCTGCAACATTGTGGGACTGATGGCCCCAGAGGTCTTTGTTGGGGAGGAGAGAAGTCCACCATTTAGCTCCTTGGGGCGAGAGATGTCACTTTCTTCTCTGAGTTCTTCCCCTTTTTCCCTCTGAATTCATAAGTAAACTTATGGTCAAGTGGCGATTTGGGATGTAACCTGCCTTTACTTGCAGTGCGTACTAGAAACGGAAGTATTTGCCCCAACCACTCTTGAGTAAATGCTGCCTTACCGAGAAAATAGACATTTTCCTAGAGATTGCTAAGAACAGGCCTGAAATTGCACATGGAAAAGCAGTATTTTCAAGTGTCAAAGTCAGGTGGGAGGGTCAGAAACATAGAGCTTGGAGTCTAAGCCTCCACTTCTGTCTCTGTCCCTTAATTTTAAGCAAATAGTTATCTTTGAACAACAACGACGACAGTGATGACAAAATGACAAAAGTCTAAATAAAATAATACCTTGCCGATTATTGTAAGGCTCGAAAGTACTACTGTCCTCATCTTCAGAGAAAGTACTTACACTCTTGTCTTTGGTTCTTTCTCATTGGGTTCTTAAACTTGAGCCATTATTTATTGCATTTCATCTTTTGTCCATCATTTCTGTTTCAAATGAGACAGTTTGGGTTTGTATCCTGGCTCTGCCTCTTAATATTTAATAACTACGTGGACTTGGATGAGTCACTAACCCTCTAGGACTCTCCGTCTGGACGTGGCAGTAATGTACCTACTTCCTAGGATTGCTGCAAAATTGAAGAAGATTAATCCTTGTGAAAAGCTCGGCAGAGAGCTGGCGTGTGTTAAGGACTCAGTGAACAGCATCTGTGATTGTTTAAGGATCTGGTTCGTGGCTGTGACCAGCTCCGAGGGATTCACACAGGTGGTCTCCCATCCGGAAGAAAAGTGGGGACATCTCGCCCCACCTTGCAGGGTTGCCGCGGGACCGGCTTGCAGTAGGGACTTGAGGAGTATCAGTCGCTCTGCTTTCAATCCCTCCTTATTTGTGGTTGGGCGTTGGTCGAACTGGTTTCATGCTGCACCACGGTGCTGGGTTTATCCCATCCACCGGCTGATGTTTGATAGCAGGAGGGAGACAGCCAGCCCCGGGCACAGCGAAGAATCGGTGATGATGAATCGTTGGGGGACCGTTGGAGGTCCCGGAGTCAGGCAGTGGAGCCTCACCCCACGCGTCCTACCTTTGCTATTCTTTGAGATGTTTTGCTTAGCACCCCCAAGGAACAAATAGAGAATGAAGCTTTGCTACCAAGGGTGGCGGCAGAATGCCACCGAGCGTTCAGGCAATGGAACCAGAACCTCTGTGTCCCTCTCCTGGCCCCATCACTTCCCAGCTATGCCATCTTGAGTCCATTATCCTACCTCTTTGCACCCTGGTTTGCTCATCTCTAAAATGAGGAGAAAAATCGAATCTACTTTGCAAGGTTGCTAACGGATTAAAGGACTTAATATACACAAATCAATAAACAGTTCCCATCACATAGTAAGTGCACAATACACATTGACTATTTTAATTTATTATACAACTCATGTAAGAGATTCAAGTGGAATTACAGTCTGAGTTCCCAGAGGAAGATAGTTTCTTTTCTGCACCTGTGGCCGTTGGGTATTACAAACTTTAATAAAGATACAAGCCCCTGCCCTTGTGCTAGATCTTTCCACGTCATTACAGCTTCCTGCCATTGACACATCATTGCTGAGATTAGTAGGTGTAGGAAAAATGTTGTGGTCTTGTCTATGCAGCAAAAATACTTGTGGGAGGCCCCTTTGATTATCTTTATTATTGCTTTTAATGCACTGCACATGGGCAGTCGCACATGTTTGGAAAGAGGCCATATTGGTTTTAAAGACAGATGATCTGAAACTAGCTTTCATTCAGTTATGGATCCAGAAAATTCCAGCTAATGTTCCTAAGGACGGCCACCAAATATGTGGTGGTATTCTCCCTGTGACCGCCAATGTTCCTTATACTCTTTCTCCACCCTACACACCCTGCCTTGGGTCTCTAAATGATGTTGATGATATAAAATAACATCTGAGTTTTAATATTTTAGATTTTATTTTTATCAAAGTTGCACATGTACATAGTTTAGAGGAGTCCGATTATGAAGCTTATTATGAAAAATGGCTGTGTCTTGCCCAATACCTTCCTACACTTTCCTAATCCCCAGAGAAAATCACTTTCAACTGTGTGTGGGTTTTTTTTTTTTTTTTTTTTGGTGCTCCTTTAAAAATCCCTCTTTTTTATTGAGACGGGGTCTCGCTGTGTTGTCCAGGCTTGCCTTGAACTCCTGGGCTCAAGGGAACTTCCCGCTTCAGTCTCCCAAGTAGAGGGGACCACAGGTGCGCGTCACTCAACTGTTTTTATCGTTTCTTTTGATATTAACCTCTGTTGTCTCTAAATAACATGCTTTTAGTACTATTTCTTTAATTTCACCATTAGGCATTTTCCACTTTCTTTCCACTCTTGGAGATGAAACTTTCTTTTTTTATTCCCCAAACCTGCTCCTCAGCCACCTCTGATGACCTGTTAGCATCACCCTCCACACCTGCCCCCCACGCTGCCCCAATCTCCCAACACAATTACGTAGTAAACACGGCGGTGATGTTATTGCGATCACACAACCCTGTTTTCTTATAAAATATCTTCACTTTCCTGGAGTTAATAGCTGTCTTGTTTTCATTCGGTTTTGAAACTAATTATCACTAATGCCCAAACTTCCTTCCACTCGTTTTAGTCTCCTCTGCATGTGTTCAAATTCATCAGGTGTGCCGTGAGTTCGTTTTTCAGAAAGCTCTCTGTTTCTGATGAACAACCTCATGGTTGCTCTCTGGCCTTGATGTGCCCCTTCCTCTCATCCCAGGGACGTCCTTGGCCCCTACATGACGCTGGAACCCCGTTTCCTGGTTCACATGTCTTCTCACATCTTCCCCTCTCCTCACTTCATTTGTGGGGGAAGCTTCTCTAGTAGCTTCATTAGAAAGTGTGCGTGGGAGGTGAATGGTTTGAGATTATGCACGTCTGAAAATGTCTTTAACGTCACACTAGACTGACAGGCTTAGTGTAAAATTCTCAGTAGTAAATAATTTTTGCTAAGAATTTTCAGGGCATTACCCCATGGTCTTGTAGCTTTCAGTGTTGACGTTGAGATGCCTGAGACCAATCTGATTCCTGACCCATCTATGTGGCTTTTCTTTTTCTCCCCTCAATATCTCAATATTTTAGCGTCTTTTCTTTGTCTCCAGTGATGAAAACTTTAAAAGGTTTTAATCATTCGGTATGAGTTTCTTTTCCTCTACTGCGTTGGGTGCCCAGGCTCTTATAATGTGGAACCTCATGTCTTTAAATTCTGGGGAATTTTTCTGAGTAATCAAAATGATAATGTTTACTCCACCTTCTTTTTTTCCTTTCTTTTTGGAATTCTGGAACAGATTTCTAATTTTCTTTTATTTTTCATCTTTTTGTACTACTTTCTGGGACATTTTCCCACCTTGACTGACAACCCTTCTGCTGGGACTTTAATTTCTGATGTCATGCTTTAAATTTTCACAAGTGCTTTCTTTGTTTTTCCTACTTTTTCTTTTTTTTAAAAAAAGAATACTCTTCTTTGATATATCAGCGATGGCTTTTTGAAGTGTTCATCTTCCTGCATAATTTCCCTTTCCTCCTAGTTGTTTTTCTGTTTGTTTTGGCCTCTGCTTTTTCTGTGAAAGGCTTTCCTTGAGTGTCTGTGGGTCCTTTAAGGGTGCAGAAGCTAAAAATGGCTAATTGGATTTTCTGTGTTCATGGGGGAGTGGGCGTCAACTGTTGACATCTCTGTAGGGTAATCTGGTTGGACCATTTGTTTGGGTAACTCCCACACCAATTTTTAAGGTTTTTTTTTTTTTTTCCACAGGCTTGTCAACTTGTCTAGAGAATATTCTTCCAATCTCTAGTCTAGAAGAAGAGCCACAGATGCCAGTATTGTGGGAACTGAGTGGGAGAAAAGGGTTTAGGATCTCACTTTGTAGAATGTAAACTTTAATTTAATCCATCTGTTTTCTTTTGTGACCCAACTTTTTGGACTCTGTCTTGGATACTCCAGTCTAGAGATCTCTTACTTCTGTAAGGGTGGGGAAGGGACAGTCCCATGGCTGTAGAGAGAAAGGGTCTTTGTTTTTCTTTCTTAAAGTGATTTTTAACATTTCCTGTTTAGAGACCCATCTTTGCTCCCGTTATACCTAAGGGTCCCTAAGGCAGCATCTGAGCCTTTTGGTGATTTGGGTGGTAAACATCGGTTTGAGTTTCCCGAGTAGAAGAGCCTGAGAGCTCAACAGAGTAGATGATAAGAGATCCACACCAAGATGCATTTTTGTGAAGTTTTAATCCCTGGAGACAAAGGACAAAATACTAAAATATTTCAGGGAGAAGAAGGAAAGCCACACACAGGGGCTCAAGAATCAGAACCGTCTCAGGTATCTTAGTGTCAACACTGAAAGCTGCAAGACAATTTCCACTCCTGGGGTAATGCCTTGAAAATCCTTAGGAAAAATTATTTGCTACGAAGAACTGAGAATTCCAGTTTAGAATCAAGGCTGCCGCATTTTGCAGCGCAACGATGCTGTTGATGATTCAACTTACTTGTAACCGGTAAGCCCATGTCCTTCTTGTTCATCCCCAGCTTCCAAAATGTTATTTCTTCTCCCATCATTTTGTCCTTGTGGATTTATTCCTTAAAACAAATCTCTTTACTATCATTTTGTTGGGGCTCAAGAGAGAGTAGAGACAATGGCATGTTTTCAGCTCACCATCTTTAACTAGAAACCACAATCGAGGGCTTTTTGGGACATAAAATCTGCAACATTGACAAGATACAAGTAAGTATTGTAACAAGTGGTCGCCTCAGTGGGCTACACGCCGTATAAGCTTATTTTAACTAACTTGTCACTGGCCAACAGTTTTCTGGACCCTCTTTTGGAAATGCTTTCTTATCTCATGCCATATTCTTTTGAGCTTATGTAAAAGTTGGAAATTTTGTATTTTGATAGATTTGATTTTTAAAAGCACTGAAAATGCCACCCTGGAAACGAGGCTTGTAGAAAAGGCTTAGATTCATACCAGCAAGGTACATCTTTTCTTCGGAGGTAGAAGACAAAGTTCAGAGGGCAGCATTGTAGTAGCATGTAGGCAGCACAGATTTGGTGAGCAGAAAGAAGACCCTTGGTTGGAAAACTGTGATTTTCAGATGAAAACCATTCCTGCCTTCCTCTGATTCAGCTGGGTGACACAGCACGCTCTCTGACGTTGAGGAGGGGAGAAAAACCCGCCTTGGCCTCCTTCTTAGGCAGCGAAGTGGAGCCCGTATGTTGGCAACTTTTTTCTGGGAGTTCACAAACCTCCTGCCTCCTGCCTGGGAGCCAGCGGACAGGCTAAAGAACAAAAATGGGCAGACAAGTCAATCCTGCATGGATCTTGGGTCCGAAGCAATCTGCAGCCTCACCATGATGGCAAAATGACAACTTTGGATGGAGGTGGCTCATGCAGTTGGTTGACCAAACAATCAGTGGTGATGGGAAAAAAAGCTAAGTTCGATTGACTCGGTCAATTTGTAAAGGTAGTTTGAGCTTGCCGGGCACAGTTCTCACTAGACAGCGGCTTCGATTTGCATAATGGAAGAAAAAAGAAGCTCCACCACACGCACTCGGTGCTGTGTCTCTACGTGAGCGCTTAACAAGTTAGCACCAGGGCAGCTTTTGCAAATGAGAGATTCAATTTCCTTGTTTATGTTGGAAATCTCCCTGGGTCTCTGTCAGCAAATGTGCTGTAACATTCTTTCCGTGTTGGGCAGCTTTCAGTGCGTTTGTTGTTTTTATTTCTTTTGTTCTTGCTGTTGGCCTTCGGAGTGGCCATCTCTGTGGGGCAGAGAGAAGCTCTTGTCCAGGCCGAGTGCGGCCTCCTGGGGGCGGGGCAGGGTGGGAGTGGAGTGGAGAAGGGATCACCCGGTAACCTGAGGATGCCCAGTTCAATCTGAATTGCAAATAAACAACAAGCAGTTTTTTTAAAGTGTAAGTATGTCCCAGATATTGCATGGGACATACTTATACTAAAAAAGTACTCTTATTTCTCTGGGATTCAAACTGAACTGCGGTGCCCTGTATTTTTATTTGTTAAATCCACACAGCCTCAGAGGCCTTCTGGTGTGGGGAGGAAGGGTCTGTGGGCCTGAGACATTCTCGGGGCTGTAGGAAGGGGGCTACTTTTGTCACCCTCTTCTTCTTTCTCAAGGACAGATTAGGCTTAACATGAAGCTGAGACTTGATTTCCTTTAGGGCTGGGATCAGGGTGAGGAGAGTGAGCTACTCTCCTTGGGTACAAACCCAGTAATTTAGATAAAGAATATTTTAATATATTTAAAAAAATAAAAATTAAAAAATAAATGCCCTTGTCCTTATTGAAAATTTTCATAATTTGTTTATTATAAGTCTTTGGCATTAATTTTTACTTTAAAAAATATTGCACTGAAACATTATCGTGATTACGGAGTTTTTTTTACATTCCTTATATTTTCCACCCAAGGCCATGGGGTGGTGGGAAGTGTTTAAAGGAAGCTGTAGTCCCACTGAGAACGATGCCAGAATTCTTCATTTGGGATTAAAATACGGGTTTTTCACTTTATTCGACTCCTGTTTACATATCAGTTTGAAGATGCCTGTGGTCTCCTGGAATCTGTTTTAATATAGTGGTTACTTTGAATTTGAGTGAACTTTCTTACATCCAACCAAGGTGCCAACATTTGTCTAAGCAGACATTTTTTGGTCCTGACTCCTTTTAAGGCATCAGACATTCCCATCTCTTTCTTTGCTTTGGACCTGAGGATGATAAGTGAGGACACGACCCTGACTGTTCAGTGGCAGAGTCTTCCTGAAAGAGCTTGGGGAGACTGGTGGGCTTGGCTGCATGGGGACGGAAGATTTTTTTCTTTAGAGACAGAGTCTTGCTCTGTTGCCCAGGCTGGAGTCCAGTGGCATGATCATAGCTCACAGCAACCTCAAACTCCTAGGCTCAAGACATTCTCCTGCCTCAGCTTCCTGGGTAGCTAGGACTAGAGGCATGCACCACCACATCCGGCTAATTTTTCTATTTTTAGTAGAGACTGGGTCTCGCTCTTGCTCAGGCTGGTCTTGAACTCCTGACCTCAAGCAATTCTCTTGCCTCGGCCTCCTGGAGTGCTAGGATTACAGGTGTGAGCCACTGTACCCAGCCTGAAATCCAAATTTTAATATAGGTAATTATGCCAGAATTCAGATCACCCTCTAGGCTGGGTTGACTCATATTCCAAGACACAGAGGAAGTAAAACACTGTTTGAATTGCCACCGTGACATTTTCCCCTGTACTTTGACATATATTTTAGTTATTTGTACCTTTCTATTTAACTGTAAATCACTCTGCTCTTCTAAGTATCATGTTTACCTGCTTGAAAAATAAATACCTCAAATGACCAGGGGTGAAAGATTATAATTAAATTGTGGAATGCTGTCATGAATATTTTGAGAATGATGAGAGTTGGTATTTTCCCAAAATGAACTCAAAGTTTTAAACTATTTAAAAAGTTTGAGGTGGCCAAATTTATTTACTGTACCACAGGATCATCTAACAAGGTCATGGCTACGTCCTAGCCAGGAAGTCGTTGACGTTAGTATGTTTATTGGTTCTGTGTTTTCACTGTTGAAACTTTCCTTCCCTGTTCCCTCTCTTTTTCTAGAGCCTCTAGAACTATCTGAGATATGGGACTGGTGTGGCTACCTCAATTCTATTGTTGGTTGCCTTGTCAGAAACACTAGGGGAAGAAAATGTGCATAAAATTAACATAAAGTCAGGAAATGCACAGCACGTGGAAGCCAAAACTCCCTCTGTCATCAAATTCCCCCTTTTTCGTTGGTTACTTCACTCATGGTGGAGGAAGATGCAGGAAGCTTCTTGCTTTAGCTCTTCAACTCTCCGGCTTCCGTCACAGGCAACGACACTTCTGGGTCTCATGTTCCTCAGAGTTCACCCCTGCTGCTCTTACTTTTGTCCCTTCCAAATCTTACAGTCCATTCTCCTATCTCTGACACACTCTCAGTTACATTCAGGGATCCCTAGGTTACTTTGGAAACTGAAATTTACACTTTATAACTTAGTAGAACAGAAAGAGGGGAAAACATTTCAGTCAATATTTTAACTTTTTGATGACACCATCTTGTACTCCCTGTCTTTCTTTCCTTGGAATCTTTCTTCCCCATCAATCAAGGGTACTTCCTGTGTCATCCAGATAGTACTTCCTCTGTCATCTGGGTAGCATTTCCTGTGTCATCCAGATAGTACTTCCTGTGTCATCCAGATAGTACTTCCTGTATCCTCCAGAATCTCTTGCTGGGGACAAGTTTTGGCTGAATTGTCAGCTTATGAATTGTAGCAGAGCTTAATTATAGCTGTATTTCATTAGTCATAAAGGTGTCCAGGGTCAGAGAGTGGGCTTGCGTAACCTTTTTGAGGGTCCACTTTGCAAGCAGATTTTTGAGGGGTAAATGACAATTTACCTGCCTCAGGTTTAAGAAGAGGTACCTTAGACATTGGCTACTTAGAGCAAGCTTCTAGCCTGCTCACCTCTTCGGGCGATGGGCCCAGGATGAGACCAACGCTGTGTACAATTTAGAAGCCTTTGCCTTGTAAAGCGCTGTTGTTGAGCATGTGCATGAGTGACCCACTCTCTGGCCCCATTTAGTAAAGAGCCACAGAAGATGAAGACATACAGGAGGCTCCACAAATACTTGTTGAATGAACTTTGTTGAATAACTGAAGTGGCTTTACTGTAAGGTGAATCGGGCCGTCTCTTGAACAGGTCACCTCCTTCCCAGACCAGGAGACAGAACTTCAAGTCTCTGAGGATGCCAATCCCTCAGATGGGAACATGTCCCTACTTCATTCTGCACAAACTATACACTCTAAATGCCCGTGGACCATCAGATGTTTTTATTTAAAGAGAAAGATATTGTGTTTTTGGCATAGTTTATTTATAGGCTTTGTTGGATTAGATATTGTAAGGTATTTACTTAGAGAAGGTAAAATTATTATGTTTATTGGAAAATACAAAACTTTGGCAACTTCTGTGAGTACAGACACTATCACTTATACTCTTGTGACTGGAAATTTGTACTTTCAGACCAATCAAACTATGAGCAAATCCAACATTTAGAACTCAGCCTTGGTGATTACCACTGGGTCACCCAGAAGATTGTGCAACTGTCAGAATGCAGTAAACAAATCGCAGAGCATTGATGCCATGCTGTGTCAAGAACACTTAGTGCTTATTAGGGCTTTTGAACATCTCACACTTTCTCTTATGTGCCATTCGTAGCCCATCTCTTTCTCACCTGTTACTATTTCATACCCTTGATTTTTTTGGTCCCACCTTCTAGATTTTAGGACAGCACGTATAAGCCAAACAGATTATACATGGTAAAAGTGAATTGATCACCAGTTAATAATAATGACCAATATTGTGCCTACTGCAAAAATATAGATAAGCGGGATATATGTAAGGATTTATAAAGGACAAAAACCTAATTAGATCATGCACAAAGGGTAAGAACAGGCGACTGGAAGAATGCAACTTCTCTCCTGTAGACCTTCACCGGGAGCCTCGCCAGCTCTTGATCTGCTCGCGTGGCCTTTTCTTTCCTCCCTCATCTCCCAAGGATGCTGCTTCATGTTCTGGACAAGAACGGGGCCAGCGTTAGGGTGAATGTCAGAGAAACCCAGAGAGGAGAAGGGGAGTTCTTTCAAGTCAGCACATAATGGGCTTGCACACAAAGGAAAGGAAGCCCCACATGACCATTAAAAAGATTATTTCACACCACGTTTAACCACCAAAGGAGCCTGCATGAGCTGGTGTTGATGCAGTTCCGAGTAGGTTCTGCTTTTATTTACATGCATTCTATCCTTTTCCAAACCCTGCACCATTCTTTCTCTTTCTGAGTCTAGGGTTTGCCATCAGGAGGCCACTGCATGGGTGACCTTCATGTTTCTCTAAGTGGAAAGTGTTTCTGTTTTTTGACATTTTCTTTGAAACAGTGGGGTTGCCAGTGATGAAAACACGAATGTAGATCAATAATAGTTGACATCTACCCTGTTGGTTTTTTCCAGTATTATCTACCTTTTTCCTTTTGGAAAAGAACAGAATTAAATGTCTTCCTGGGGGGTCTCCTGGGGGAGCTTTTCTTTTTACAGCTTCACCAGCACTTGCTCTCGCCGCGTCATTGGTCGCCCATCTCTTACCTCTGCTATGGTTCCATTGCCTTGATTTTTCCTTCTGCCTTCTAAACCTCAGGGCAAGCCAGAGGGGTTATCCAAAGGCCTCAGTTTACTACCTTTTTAGTTTGCTTGCTTTTTAAAGAATTATCCTTGCAGTCAACCAACAAACCAATTGCCTGACCCAATGGGAGATAAGTGCTCAGAGGCACAAAAAGAGAGCAGGATATTCGGAAGGTGCCTGTGTACCTGTGACTGGTGGCCGGATACGACAAGTTGGTGCTCCTTTGTTTGTTAGCCTTTGGTAGAGAGCTGTCCCCCCTGCAGCCATGGGGAGTGTATTGAGAGGATTTTAAGTAAATGCCGTCACGAGGCCAGTGTGTGCAAACTGTCAATTTGTATTTGTATGATGTGTGGCTGTGCCGAAGCAGGCATCATGAATCATTCGGGATTATCCTCATGGAGAGCCTCTAATTCTGCCTGAAGGATTAGGGAAGCAGGGTTCAAATGCCAGTCATCAGCCCTGTCTTTCAGGGAGCACTGGTAAAGCCATCCCATGCCTGCCCTACAGTTGAAGCACTCCATTTCCAAGCCTCACAGAAAGGTCACCTAAAGGTAATGGAATATTTTTGTCAAGGTAGCACAGTCCTGCTCCCTAAGCTGGCTTGGGAAGATACTTTCTGGGACAGAAGAGGGGGGGGGAGGAGGGGAAATTCTTGGGGAGAGGAGAGGAGATGGTTCAATGCCCTGGGCGTTTCCAAATAAGGTCTTCCTGAATCAGAGATATTCATGCCACTCCGTAATGGGCTGGTTAGCACACCAAGGCCTTTGGGTAAATCCATCTTGCCACCTGTTTGTGCACAGCCTGTGAGCTAGGAATGGTTTTTATGTTTATAAATGGTTGTGAAAAAAATGAAGAATAATATTTCATGACTCATGAACATGATATGAAATCCCAATTTCAGTATTCGTAAATAAAGTTTTATTGGGACACGGCCATGCTCATTTATTTACATGACGTCGGTGGCTTGAGTAGTTACCACAGGGAGCTTGTGGCCTGCCAGGCTGCAACGTTTACTCTCTGCTTTCACAAAGGACTTTTGCTGACCCTGACTTAGCTCACAGACATTATGTCTCAAGGATCCAGATTGTGATAATGTCTAAAAACCCCATGTCCAACAATGACAGTCCAGTCTTCCACTTATCAATGTGTATGTTAAAGTCCTTTGAATTGTGTCTGGTTATTGAACCAAGAAAAAATGGGAGATTTTCCTACATCGTCTTCAGGAGTTGTTCCATATGTGAGTCGTATTGCCATGGTGTACTGGTTATGAAAACATTTAACAGTTTATTTCCGAACAGGTTTGGAACTATCCAAGTTGACCTGAAGGCCAGATACTCCTATGCAGCTCTATGGCCTTCAGGTTTATGCTGTCTTCTGACAAACCAAAGTTCTTTACTTTAGTGCGGTTGAATTTAACCATTTCCTTTATGGTTTGTCTTTATTTGTCATTTTTTTCTCTTTTTTTCTTTCTTTTATTTATTTATTTATTTGTTTATTTATTTATTTTTTAATTCAGGATATTATGGGGGCACAAACATTTTGGTTACATGAAATGCGTTTGCCTCGCCCATGCCAGGGCTACAAGGTTGTCCTTCCCCACACAGTGTACCCCGTTCCCATTAGCTATGGGTTTACCACCCCACACCCCCTATCCCCCCATATGTCATGTTTTAAAAAAATTCCTGCCTTGAGGTCATTAAGATAGTTTCCTCTTTTTCCTTCCAAAGGTTGTGTAGTTTTGCTTTGTAAATTTAGTTATTTAATCAACCTGAAATTGGCTTTTGTGTATGGTAGTATTTCTTAATTTCCAAAACCCCAAGAGTTTTCCAGTTATCTTTTTGTGTTTGATTTGTGGCTTAATTACATTGTGGTGAGATAATGCAAGCTCTGTGATAATCTCTGAAATTCGTTGAAACTTGCTTTGTAGGTCAGTTTGTGCAAAAGCTTGAAAAGAACATGTGTTTTGCAGTAATTGGCTGAAGTAACCTCTATGTTTTTATTAGGTAGGGCTTGTTGATCGTGCTGTTTGAAGTTTTTACATTCTTTCTTATTTCTATTTGCTAGATATATCAGATGCTGAGTCAGTTGTGTAAAAAATCTTCCACCATGATTTTAGGTTTATTTATTTCTTTGTCCTTATTGTTTTGTTGGGTTTTGCATTATGTATTTTAAGATTGTGCTGTGAGGTACAAGTAGCTATAAGATGGTTATATCTTCCTTGTGACTTTATCTTCTCATTTTTATGAAGTGTTCATTTTAAAATTAAATATTTGATATTAATATAGCTTATACCATATAGCTTTGCTTTTGGTCATTATTTACATGTATATTATTTTCTATTCTTTTACTTTTAGCCTCTTTATATCTCGTTTTAGATATAGAAAGATTAAAAGCTTGAAAGCAGCGTATGGTAGAAATTCATTTAATTTTATTTGTCATATAAATCTTTGCCTTTTAACTGGAAGCATTTAGTCTGTTAACTACGAATGTAATTACTGATGTATTTGTCTTTAAATCTTTTATGGTATTTTGTGTTTCTATTTGTCCCTTCTTTCTTTCCTTTCTTGCCTTCTTTCTCATTCTACTTTTTTCCCTAACAGTATAGAATCTGTATACATTGTTTCTAGTGTTTCTAGCCTGGAAACACTGTATACATTGTATACATAGCTGTATACATTGTTTCTAGTGTTTCTAGCCTGGAAACACTGTATATATTGTATACATAGCGGTATACATTGTTTCTAGTGTTTCCAGCCTCTATGGTTTCTAGCCTAGAAATTAAAACATGCTCATTAATTTAACACTACCTAAGTTAATTGATATCTTTATCTTTCTCTCAAAGCTATAAGAATCTTATAACTCAACAACTGCAATTACATTTCTTTTATTTTATATGATATCATTGTCCTGTATTTTAATTCTATTTTTTAACCTCTCAGGACATTACAGTCTTAGTTTTGATGTCCTACATTATAATACATTCTCTCTTGCAATTTAGAATTTCTGTCTGGGATCACCTTTTTTCTTCCTGACATACACCCTTTGACTTTTTTTAGTAAGTTCTGCTGATGGCAAACTGTCTGTTTTGCATGTACTTGTTTTGTCTTCATTCTTGAAAGATGTTTTTCCTTGGAATAGAGTTCTAAGTTAATAGTTGCTTTTGTTCCAGTACATTGAAGTTGCTATTTTAATGTCTTCTATTGCTGCTGTTGAGAAGCTAGCTAGGTGTTAGTTTTTTGCTCCTTTGAAGATTATCTGTCATTTCTTTTTGGCTGCTTTAAAAATATTTTTTTCTTTGGTATTTTGCATATTCACTTTGGTATGTCTAACTGTGGATTTCTATTTATCTTGCTTTAGAATTACCTGTCTTCTTGGATTGATGTCTCTTATCATTTCTATAAAATTCTTATCAATTTTCTCTTAAAATATTGTCTCTTCGACATTCTTCTTCTCACTTCCCCCAGAGCTGTGATTAGACTCCAACAATTAGTCATCCTTTTATCCCCATATCTCTTATTCTCTCTTTCTTTTCTCTGTAATTTTATCTCTCTTGCTTCGGTCTGGATAATTTCTTCAGATGTATCCTTCATTTCATTAATTCTTCCTTCAGCTGTGTCTACTCTATTATACCTGTCTTTTGTTTTAATTTTAACTATTATTATTATTTCTAAAAGGTCTATTTGGTTATCTTTCAAATCTGCGTAATAATTCTTTATACAGTTTTAGGCCCTCCAAATATTTTCAACTCTGTCTTTTATTAATTAGACACAGTAAACGCTGTTATTCTGCATCTGATAATTTCAATATCTGAAATCTTTGATGGTCTTTTCTTCTGCCTGCGGGCTCTGTCCTCCATCTCTGGTGAGCTGGTGGCCGTAGAGCTGAGGACGACATCTGTAGTAGCCAGCCTTCAGGGTGGCCCCCGGGTCCCTGCTGCCCCTGTTCACACCTTTGTGCAATCCTCCCCCTCACCCCCGTTGTATGGCAGAGCGACATGTCACTTCTGAGATGAGATTATAAAAGGCTTCAGTTTCTACTTTGGGCACTCTTCACTCATGGGCTGTCTCTCTCTTGGTCACTCGCTTCCAGGGGAAGCAAGTTTCTGTGTGTCAGCAGCCTAGGAAGAGACCTCTGTGGGAAGGAACCAAGGCCTCAACCCAACAGCCAGTGAGGAACTTAGACCTTCGAATGCCCTAGAAGGGGAGCTTGGAAGACTGGTGGCTCCTCCAAGGACCGCAGTCCTGGAGAACCACGTGATTCCAGCTTCACAAGTGACCAGTTCAGCCATTCTGGGATTCTGGACCTCCAGAGAAAATGTTTGTTGGGAGAAAAATGTTAGTTGTTTGAAGTTGCTACAGTTTGAGTAATTCACTGGGCATCAACTGATAGCTAATACAATACCATTGACAGCAAATGCTCGTGATTTTGGGATATGCAGAATGTGGGGAGGGAACAGGGTCTTGCGTCCTTATTCCCTTCATTATTCCTAGGGATGATGGCACATCCGGGGAAGAGAGGGGACAGTGGAGTGGGGGTGGGGCTTAAGAGAAATTTGAAAGAGAAAGAGAAGAATTAGGGAAGGAATGTTCTCTGAGGACCTCAAGAACATTTGTGCAAGATGCCCAAGAAAACGCCAAGGAAATAAGGCTGTGCCTTGATGTAGAGCGAAGAAAGAAGCAGCCGGACCCCTGCAGAGTGCCCTGGGACAGCACCCCCCTTCATAACATGCTCGCACACACACGTGTATGTGCACACACATACGTGCACACACTTTGGACAATCATCCTGGGCTTCTACCAGCCTGTACTGAAGATTCGTGTGAACTAGAGGAAGGTTCTCCTCTGAACGGGAAATTTAGAGTAAGAAGCTACCTCCGGGCATCCTGGGGCCTTCAGGCACGTGGCTTGGCAAGCAGACGACATCTTTGTGTGGAGGGAAAGGCATCTCCTCTTCCACATGGACACAAGCCAGTGCAGGGGCTCAGGGCTTGGCAAGGAAACCACAGGCTGGATCTCAGCCCGTGCTTTCCCTCTGGGTCGGCTGCCCTGTGCAACATACACACCGTACAACGGTGCTGGCACCTGCAACTACCTGAGCCTTCTGTGGAAAGCTGCTGAACATCTATGTGAATTTGGTTCAGGAAAGGCAGGAGAGCTAGGGGTTTTTAGAATCAGTAAAGGGTAATTCTGCTTCATGCGGCTGTGGCTTGTTACACACACTGGGCAGTGAGGGGGATCTACACCCCAGTAATGGCCCATTTGGAGCAACAATGCTGATTCTTTTGGTTTCCCTTTCCTGAGGACAGCAAGCAAGACACACTGTGGGGCCCCAGAGAGGCCTCCCACCAGGGTTTATGCATATGGCAGCCAGTCTTCACATCGGTGCTGCTCCTTGCCTTGAAGAAAGCCAAGCTTCCTTCCCATTTTTTTTCCATACAGGGTCTCACTGTGTTGCCCAGGCTAGAGTGCAGTGGTATCATTATAGCTCAAAGCAACCTCAAATTCCTTGGCTCAAGAGATCCTCCTGCCTCAGCCTCCTGAGTAGCTGGGACTACAGGTGTGCACCACCATGCCTGGCTAATTTTTTTTAAAAAAATTTTTTATAGAGACAGGGTCTTGCTATGTTGCCCAGGCTGGGATCAAGTGATCCTCCCACCTCAGCCTTCCAAAGTGCTATTACGGGCATGAGCCCCCACACCTGGCTCCTCCAATGTTTTTGATCCAAAACCAACTTTCTGTTCTCGCCTCTCCTACAAATCCCTCAGTTTTATATAACACTTAGACAAAGTAGCTCTCAATGCCTTTATGATTTAAAACTAAACTAACCAACCCTTAAATTTAAGAGCCCAATATCATCACAAGGGGACACCAAGTCACTCAAAGGTCAAGCATCTCGT